>NC_140987.1:343673642-343977204 GCF_052327205.1 Somniosus microcephalus
TGGGAATTGGCGGGGAGCGCGCGTTGGGAATTGTCGGGGAGCGCGATTTGGGAATTGGTGGGGAACATGCGTTGGGAATTGGCGGGGAACATGAGTTGGGAATTGGCGGGGAATGCACGTTGGGAATTGGCGGGGAGCGCGCATTGGGAATTGGTGGGGAGCGCGTGTTGGGAATTGGTGGGGAGCGCGTGTTGGGAATTGGCGGGGAACGCGCATTGGGAATTGGCGGGGAATGTGATTTGGGAATTGGCGGGGAACGTGTATTGGGAAATGGCAGGGAACGTGCGTTGGGAATTGGCAGGGAGTGTGCATTGGGAATTGGCGGAAGCCCAGCCTGTTTTTCCATCCATTGAAATTAGGGGGTGGAAAATGGACTTGGGGGTAAGCACCTCTCTCTGTGGCAGTGCCAGAATATAGGATTGCCCCTACAGAGAATTGAATAGCTTATGCAGTGGTGACAGCTTAAGATGATTGGGAAATGGACAAATACACCCCAGTTTATATGTACCTCAGTTAAAGAATGACAATCTGTTTACTTGTGTGATGAAAAGACTATCCAGTGATGATGGAAAATACATCGCAGATCAGACAGTGTATTTTCTGATTTTGGATTTTGTCTTGATGTTTCCTAAAATAGTTTCTGGATCTTTCACCTTGTAACCCAAAATATTATTTCCCAAGGAACTCGTTACCTTCTACTTCACATGGCTGATGACCTGAACTGATAAACGTGTCATCCTGTAAGACCATTCCAACTAGGTGTATTGGATGAACCACAGAGTCAATTGAACTGTGGGAATTTTTTTAATGGAATTGCTTACATTTTAAAAAATTAATTTGTAACCAATGATTGCCCTTTATTTGAGAAGGAATTTATTTGGTGTCTAGGGAGCTGATAAAACAGAAAATGTTTCATTAAAAACGTACCTAGCAACCAAGGAATATAACAGTGAGGAGGTTCATGAATCATACTCTGGTGTTTGTCTTTGATAACATGAGTTTGTCTACTTTTATCTTTTTCAATCAGATTCCAGCTTTCGTTGGCTGTTCCTGTAAGATGCACATAAGCAATTTTGTAAAACTGTTCGACCTATCATTAAAATTTTTAAAAAGTGTATGCATACTTGACTAGGATTTGATTGATAGGGCAATACAACAGCTCTGCTCTGTAACCACACAGCTATTGTTTGCAGTAAGAACAAGCTCTTCAAAAGTGGGAAAATGGATTTTGAACGAAGCTGCAGAAATCAAACTGATCCAGACGGGAGTCCCATGCTCAGTCATGTCTTTGTTTTAGCAAATAGTCTAATGTTAACAGTCAAGGTGATAATTGTGCAGAATGATGAGCCATTTAAGCAGCTCATTGCACCGTTAAAGCTATTAATTAGTTTTGAGAAATGTGTTCTAGAATCATTTCTTTCCTCCAAGTATATTTGCCTAATTTGTTGCTTCAGAAAACTGTTATTAATGGGTAAATAATCTTCTTGCTGTACCATTATTAGAATTAATCTTGTTTACAATGGCATTAAGAATGGTTGCAATTTTTTTAAAAAGTACGTGCAGCAATCATAGTTGGTCAGCTCCATCCATCTGTTTAAATTTCCACAGATTATAGCTCTAACTCTTGCTTTTTAAAGGTGTTAACTCTCTAAAATTAATGGTTACAGAGAATTAAGAATACATGGCAACAACTTACTAGAGTCTGAGAGCTTCACAGGAGGAGAGGTGGATCCTGACATGAAAAGGAGGAACACCAAAGGGGCAAGAAAAGACCAATGGCTTGGGTGAATATGTCAATATTTTTATGAGGTAGGAAGGTCAAGTGGTTTTGAGAGAGAATTCCAGAGAAGAGGAATCCTCTCCAATGGTGGAGAGCAGAGAATGAGCAATGATCTTGAGTTTGAGGACCGAAGGGTGAGGATAGGGAGATAAATCTGGGAAGGACTGCTCGGATGGGCAGTAGAATGGCCATGGAAATAAGAACAAGGCCACTGAAAGTGATGCATTAGGATGCAGGAACCAGTGGTTTTTTTTGCAAAGCTGGTGTGATGGGTGCATGAGACCAGCCTGGAATGCATGGCCTATGGCCTACTTGGAAGGCATGATCCAGGACCCCTCTGGGGGGCTGAAGTCTGACTACCTGCTTTGGAGGTCATAGTCTGGAGATGGCTGGGCTTGAAACACCTATCTGGAGGTTGGAAACTGGACCCACTTGTACCATGTAAAGAGGTCTTCACCAGTGGCAGTCTGAGCTGGCCACTAGTAGATGTACAAGAACAGTCCAGTGAGGACTCCGTTTTTTTCCCATGATAGTATTTTGGGGATTAAAACTGAGTGGGGAAGGAAGATTCAAACTTGCATCCCACTGTGCTGTGTGCTCTAATGCATTTATCGACCTTGTAATTTAAAAATAAAATAAGCAATATGGTGATGAAGTTTATGAGCAAAATTGGGGTCAACTTCAGATCTGCTTAATTCCTCTCAAGAGCAGTGTGACATTCATTTTGGTTTGGGTGGAGATCAGATAAACCTGGTGTAAAATACAGCAGTAGCATTAATCAGTGGGACTTCTAATGTTTGACTCATAATTTTACAACAAACTCTCTCAGCAGCAAAATATACTGAAGCCACAATGTCTGCAGCCTCTTAAGGCTAAAGTCCACCATCTTACACTCCCAGTGGGAACTGTGCTCACAGGGAGTGTGGCTCAGCGAATTGGGCTATAACATTGCAGCCCAATCTCCAACTTGTGCTCCCTTCGAGCATCATCTGCATTGTCCATGTGGGTGAAATGTGTGGATCTATAGCAGCTGGGCAGAGCTACCGCTGGAGAAGGAAGGCCCAGAACAATAGATCAAAATGTCCTCCAGTCATCATTGTTCAGCAGGACTGAAGATATGAATAATTCTGTATTCATGGAGCTTCTCCATACACTGAGTATTCTGTGATTTCAGTCATTCTGAGCATTGGCCTATTTGCAACTTGTTTTGATCCAGTCTCTCAGATTTGAAATTATGAATTAAAGCATCTTGAGGCGATCACCCTTCAACAATATCAAAGACGAGAATAATTCTGGAGTATGTATTTCTTATTTCCACTGGTGCTTCTCCTGTAAGTGATGTATTTATACACAATATATAACCGTCAGTCAGTGTGAAGGAGCATTGTGCTCTCACTGAGTGTGAGATTCCATTGTGGGATGACTCTTTGCCGAGTGCACAAGTTGACAACACAATAACTCTTTACACTGACTGACAATAGTTTATCTTTCTTCATTTCCCAGTAAGCCTCAAAGATTAAAAAAAATGTTTGCAGTGATGCCAAACTCAGGCTCATTTGTCATTTAGAGGAAACCCAATACTGTGTGTTCTGGTGGAGGGGGGCAATCCATTTTGAACAGAACAAAAACATAAATCTTTTAGGTCTAGTATCAACAGAATATAACTGCTCACAATAAGTCACTAGACTAATACCTGGAATGGGCGGGTTGTCTTATGAGGAAAGGTTGGACAGGCTAGGCTTGTATCTGCTGGAGTTTAGAAGAGTAAGAGGTGACTTGATTGAAACATAAGATCCTGAGGGGTCACAACAGGGTGGATGTGGAGAGGATGTTTCCTCTTGTGGGAGAATCTAGATGTAGAGGTCACTTTAAAAATAAGGGGTCGCCCATTTAAGACAGAGATGAGGAGAATTTTTTTCTCACAGAGGGTAGTGAGTCTTTGGAACTCTTTTCCTCAGAGGGTGGTGGAAGCAGAGTCTTTGAAGATTTTTAAGGCAGAGGTAGATAGATTCTTGATAAGCAAGGGGGTGAAAAGTTATCGGGGTAGGCGGGAATGTGGAGCAATCAGATCAGCCATGATCTTATTGAATGGCAGAGCAGGCTCGAGGGGCTGAGTGACCTACTCCTGCTCCTAATTTGTATGTTCGTATGTCAAAGGATGAGCTGTTTTATAAAGACAGGAACTTTCTGCTATTTAACAATGTATTGTTCTACTGCTGAAGTATAGGCTTGTGTTCCTTTAAGGATACTGGGGGGAATTTGACTCCTTTTCTCACCCCCCCAAAATGGATGCGAGGTGGGCGTGCCACTCGCTCGTTTACAAGCCCGCCTGAAAATTGCATCAGGCAGGCCTTGGGCACCAGTGGGACAGCCAAGGTGCCTTACCTCTCTGATTTTCTACTGCTGGCCACCTGCTTTCCAAGCAAGAAATGGGTGAGTGGCAGTTGAAAATCAACACCAAACAACTTGCATTTATATAGCCCCTTTAACGTAGCAAAACTTCCCAAGGAATTTCACAGGGGCGTTATCAGGCAAAAAATGACCGAGTCAAAGAAGGACACATTAGGACGGGTGACTAAATGCTTAGTCAAAGATGTAGGCAGGATTTGAACACAAGGATGAGAATTTTAAAATTAAGGCATTGGGGGACCGGGAGCCAATGTAGCTCAGCGAGGACAGGGGTGATGGGTGAACGGAAGTTGGTGCGAGTTAGGAAAAGGGCAGCAGAGTTTTGAGCAGCTTAAGTTTATGGAAGGTGGAAGATAGGAGGCCAGTCTGGAGCGAACAGCCCTATTAAAGTTGAACTGGTGCTAAGTAAATACTGGATGAGTTGGCAAATCCCACATTCTACGTGGAGCAGCTATACTAGAAGGGAATGTCGGTAAGAGAGTGGGGTTGCAGGTTTACCCTTGAAACAGTGCTGATCTTCTGACCAAAGTACCTTCTGTTCCTGGAGAGTTTGTCTGCACATTCAAAATGGTTGCCTCTGTTTCTTCATACGTCCCCCCCCCAGGTGAGGTACAGTAGTTTGCATTAGACAGTATGTGAGGTCTGAAGTGTGAGAGACAGCAAGTACATGCACACGTAAGGTTTTGTTATAATATACCTGCAGATCTCCCATTCCAGACATTGATTAACTACTTCAAAATATTATGGCCTAGAAATTCAGTTGCTTGCGCCAGCTGGTAGCGCCTTAGGAGGAGTAGATGTTGGGCGCTAGGCGGCTAGCGGCCGGGCGCAGCGCGATCTGCACCTCTCCCCAACTTCACTCATGATTTAGCGGCAGCGCAAAGTCTTTGCGCGCGCTCAGCTGCGCGCGCAGATCCTGACGTCATTTCCTCGTGCAACGCCCTTTGTGCGCCCCAAACCGGAAATTCAGTCGCGACGCCCTATTGTGCGCCTGGCGCCCCTAGCGACTGGTAGAGGGGAACGGTTCTCAGTCGATGCGGGGCGCGGGGGGTGCAAATTAAAGGGCACTCCTCCTGCACTAGAAAAGGCTGCCATTTCGCAGCACTCCTTCTTGAGAGACGGATCTTTGCAGAGAGACCAAGGTAGAGAGCTTTTTGCTTTGGCTCAACACTCGGACAGGTACTTGTGGCTTCAGGCCACAGCTTTCCACTTGTCTTTGCCTTCATTGACATATCATTGTTTGCTAACATATCATGGGGGCTGCAATGGGTGCAAACGCTGGCCTTCTCCATTGCATCCAAAGGGCTCACAGATGCCATGAGAGAGTGGCAGTCCAGGCTAGACGGAGAGGGGGCAACAGGTGTCGGGAACGGAGGCCTTACCCACCCAGGGTATACCGCCAGCAGTTCTCCTATCTGAACATGTCTGACGAGCAGTGTGTTCGGAGGCTGCGATTCCGAAGGGAGGTGGTCACAGAGATCTGCCACCTGCTTGGCGGTGATCTGCAGCCACATCTGAGGAGCAGGACGTCTCTGTCGGTGGCAGTGAAGGTGACGGTGGCTCTCAACTTCTATGCCACCGGCTCCTTCCAATCCGCTACTGGGGACATTTCCAACATCTCCCAGTTCGCCGTGCATTGCAGCATCCGCCAGGTGACCAATGCCCTTTTCAAAAGGAGACGTCAGTTCATCTCCTTCTCCATGGCCCTTGCCAAGCAGCAACCGCGTGCAATGGGCTTTGCAGCATTCGCAGGCTTCCCCATGGTGCAGGGCGCCATTGACTGCACGCATGTGGCTTTGCGGGCACCTCTGGAGAATTCCGAGGATTACCGCAACCGGAAGGGCTACCATTCGCTCAACGTCCAGCTGGTGTGTGACCACAGGCAGCTCATCCTAGCTGTCAATGCCCGCTTTCCAGGCAGCAGCCACAATGCCTTCATCCTTCGCCAGACTTCTGTGGCAGACATGTTCCAGGCCCAGCCTCACCCACGAGGATGGCTTCTCGGGGACAAAGGCTATCCTTTGTGTACCTGGCTGATGACCCCGCACCGTGCGCCCAGCACCCCTGCTGAAGAGGGATACAACGACAGCCATCAAGCGACCAGGAACATCATTGAGCAAACAATCGGCATCCTGAAGCAACGGTTCCGCTGTCTGGATCGTTCCGGTGGAGCCCTACAATATTCGCCGGAGCGAGCCTCCCATTTCATGGTCGTGTGCTGCATGTTGCACAACTTGGCTATCCGCAGGACTCAGCCACTGCCACCAGAGATTGGAGGACCACCTGAGGAGGAAGAGGAGGAGGAGGAAGAGGAGGACCAGCACAGGAGGGAGGCAGAAAGTGCAAGGGCCGCCCGTCGCCGGCTTATTGAACGTCGGTTCTAGGCCCCCTCTCAGGGAATGGCTTGTGCCAATGTCAGCAGATGAATGTAGCCGCTCCACAAGCCCTCAGCCGAGCAGGGCAACCAGGACTTGCACAAAATACCATGCACAGTGCGATTTAAGAACATTAATTTATTGCAAACCTCTGCCCTTCCCACATTACAACCTCATGTTGAGAAGCCCCCTCCAAAAACACAAAACTAACAGTCTGGGCCTTACAAAAACAAAGAAAGACACCAGTCTCGGCGTTACAAAAACAAAGAAAGACACCAGTCTCGGCCTTACAAAAACAAAGAAAGACACCAGTCTGGGCCTTACAAAAACACAACTACACCAGTCTCGGCCTTTCAACAAACACAAAGCATTTGTGCAGACCTTCTACTTTTTGCCCTGCGAGGGCGATGCCTTTCGCATCCTTGCCTGGCCCCTGCCCGCCCTGCAGCTCCTCCTCAATGGGAGCCCAATGGCTGCAGCAAGGCTGGGGGAAGGCTGCTGAGGGTCAGATGGCGAGACGGCAGATGCCCTTGGGGGTCGGCCTGCACCAGCTCTGGCCCTGGAGGGGCCGGCTGCTGACTGCTCCAACTCTGCTTGGGCGGCAGCAGTCTGTCCAGCGGCTCGTGGCAGCTGCAATGGCGGAGTGGCAGTGTCGGCTGCAGGAATGGTGCCAACCTGACAGATCGCAGGTGCTCCCTGGTCGCCTGATACATTGGCACTCACACGGGCCAGCACTGCAGCATGCGCAGCAAACAGCTGAAGAACAGACTGCTGGGCTGCTGCTGCGCGGCGAGTGCCCTGGCAATGCCTGGCTGATCCAGCGAGGGTGGCAGCAGTTAGTGCCCGTGTGGCCCTGGTCTGTGTCCGCATGACAACAGCCAGTGAATGGATGGCACGACTGAGCACTTGGCTCGAAGCCGCCTGTGCTGCCGCGAAGTCCTGTAGACTCCTGGTCTGTGCTGCTCCAAATTGCTGCACACTCCTTGACAGAGACTCAATGGAGTCAGGCATCCTTGCCACTGCAGCCATGAGCTCATTGTGCCTGCGCTCAGCCTGGATGGCCATTTCCTCCAGGAGCCGCACCTCCTCTGTGCTCACCGTTGCAGGACTGGAGGCCGCACTCACCCTCTGGGGAGAAGTCCGCGAGCTTCCCCATCCCTCCCGCGTTGCTGCAGGCTGCTGGGCCCCGGAGCTTCACTCTCCTCCGACCCTTCCCCCCGGCTCCCCTCCAGGGAAGACGTGTCCCCTTCATTGCCATGGGCTGGCGCGGCTGAGGGTGGCACTGATGGGCCGGCTTCCTCTTCCTCCTCCTCGAATTCGGAATCGCTGACAGTGGCAGCTTGAGGGCCCGCCTCCTCACCTGGCGATTCACCATCTGAAAGCAGGAAGGCACAAGAGTAGCTTTAGAGTGAGGACAGGGCGGCAGCGAGGGAGGCATGAGTGCTGCCATGCACTGCATTGGTCGGACAGTGGCAAAGGATGCTGATCTGAGGCGCAAGTGGAAAGAGAGAGGTCAAAAAGGTGATGCCCTTACCATTGGTGCCCAGAACAGGGTCGGCATCTCCACTGGTGACGGGGCCAATCAGCCGGCCTGCCATAATGCGCTCCACACGCTGGTCGAGGTCGGAGAGCTCTTTGATGTCAGGACGGCCTCCCCCGGTCTCACTTAGTTTCCGCCGGTTGTGCACCACCTTGGCCTGCAAGAGAAAGGACGGCCTCTAAGTACAGTGTGAAGCCCTGATCTTGTCTGCACTGCCTCCCATGGTTGAATAGCTTGTACAGTGTGTAAAGTGCTGAATGTGCAAGTGATTTTCATGACAGTCCCATAGCTGCTGGATGAGGGCTGGCCATTAAGGCTTTCAGGTCCCTTTGCCCATAAACTGAGGTGCACATGCAGGGATGAGGAGGACACTGGAAAGGGTACTCACCCTGACAACCCGAGTGAGGTCGTTGAACTTTTTCTGGCATTGCACAGGAGTCCTGGCAACCACGCTGTTGGAAGTCACCCTGTTTGAGACCTCCCTCCAGGCTTTCTGGTAGGCGCTGGGCAGCGGCCTCCTGCCACCTTCTGGGAACAGAACATGGTGCCTGCGCTCCACTCCGCCAACCAGCACCCTCAGGTCACCGTCGCTGAAGCGCTGCGCTCTCTCCCTGGCCTTCTCCATAGCCCTGGGCGTTGTGCAGATGAAGCAGAAGTGGTCAGGCCTAGGTTGAGGGCTGCAGTGTGCAGGGCGTGGCAGGCAAACAAATCCACCCTCCCCCTTTAAGAGCTGACCGGCGCCAGAGTGTCTGCCGTCAATCAACAACTCGCCGCACCTGCGCTGCGCCCGGCCTCGGGGGTATCGCTCAGCACTGCCGGCTTAGCGCCTAAAGATAGTCGTGCATCACCTGTTTTAGCGCAGCAGCAACCTCTTGGGGCGATGCGACTGAATATCGGCGAAGGCGGCGCGACTTTGCGCCGGGCGCAAACTTTAGCGGCCGCCCGACTTTAGCGCCCCAAACGTGGCTATACTGAATTTCTAAGCCTATGTGTTTAAAACTACTTTGGCCTAGAAATTCATTAAGGCGCTGCCAGCTTTGCGGCCAGTTACCGCCTAAAGAGGGCTTCTGCGCCAAAAATGAGTTTGCGCTGATATTCAGCGCAGCGGTATTGGCGGCGGTAGCCGTTAGCGCTGCGCCGGCACCGATGACGTCATCGGTGTGCGCAGTGCCCCGGTTCCGCCCCGAAACCGGCCCGATCCCCATATTTAGTAGCGGCCGCCTCCTCCGAAGCGGCCGCAAACAGCGACCAGAAAACGGGGCCGTGCTGTAGCCTTAGTGGGGCGCTTTAAAGGGGAAGGTGCGGCCGGCCTCTTTTTCGGCGGCCGCCTGCCCGCACCTCCTTCCCCGGCCTCCTCCACCACCCCCCCGCGGCATTGCCGGCTGCTTTCCGCGAACCCGGCACTTCTCCGTGGTGCCGGGCACATTTGCCGGCACTCTCCAGCGGCGATCTCCCCGTTGCAGGCAGCTCCCCCTTAAGAGAAGGAGGAGGCCTGCAGTACCGCAGCCTGCCGCTCCGCAGCGGCTGGCGCAGCGGCGCCAAGAGCGCTGAAATTCAGCGTCAGCGCCCCAAGCGGAGGCGGGCACACCCTGGTATAGCGCCCGGTTCCGAATTGGGGTGCAAACACTGAATATCTGACGATCGCTAATGGCTCCCTGCCCAGCGCTAACTTTTGGGCGCGAGCGAGCTGGCCGCCCCAAGTGAATTTCTAGGCCTTTGTGTTTATTTTAAGTCAAAGTTTAATATATAAAGACAGCACAGCAATACCACACTAAGAAGTCACTTTGGAGAATTATTCAGGCCTGCTGCAGAATCCCTGATTAACCCTTTTCATCCTGGTCTCTGACATTCACCCAGAAATATTATCCAACACCAGGGATACTGGTTTATCAGCATTGGGGATGATGCAGGGACTTGGGAGCACTGGGGAGGGGGTCCAAGGTCTGGCAGTGCTGGGATGGGTCTTGTAGTGTATGTACCTTTAAGGGGAGAACTACTTTTTACAGCTCCTGTATACTGTAGTACGGGCAGTGACCACACCTGTCTATAAACCCTGAGTAGGGAACTGTACTGTAGTTTTTAGAGTAACCCTCATCCAGTAAACACCTGTTGATTGTTCTCTGCAGTCTCTGTCTAGTTATTGAAGGACACACAACATCAAGATACATGGATTTAACATTGGCGGCGAGAAAATTCGAACCTACCTGCAACTCTGCAGAAGGAAATTCCATCATTGCGGTGAATTCTGTTGTAAACGGCTCTTTGACAAGGAGATAGTGAAGAAAATACTGCTATTTCTTCAGAGAGTCCAGAAGCACGGGCGTCGACCATCCAACGGAGACTCCAGCGAAATGGGCTGGCAACAGGTATGGCGCAGACCCATCCCACACAGCGGCGGCAAGAGCCGACCGATGGCACAGAAAAAGGCCGAGCAGCGTCGACGCTGAGAAGAGGGAGGGTAGAGCGCACAGGGCGCAGCCGGTGTTCAGGACCGAGCGGCGTCGACGGGAAAAGAGAAAGGGTAGAGCGCACAGGGCGCAGCCGCTGTTCAGGACCGAGCGATGTCAACGAGAGAGAGAGGCGCGCAGGAAAACACGCAGAGCGCAGCCGGTGTTCAGGGGGCGAGCAGCGTCAGCGGGGAAGAAAGGAAAGCGCGGGAGACGCCATTTTGAGCCGCAGCGGAGAAGAAGGGAGAGCGCTGGAGACGCCATTTTGAGCCGCAGCGGAGAAGAAGGGAGAGCGCAGGAGACGCCATTTTGAGCCGGTCTAACCACACCCAGGGATGCCGAAGAATGACAGTGTCACAGCGTTCGACAATGAAGTCGAAGATTGGATGACATATGTCGAACGCATAGAAGTGTACTGCAAGGTGAATGAAGTGCCAGATGAGAGGAAAGCGCTGGTATTGTTGAATTCAATGGGTGCAAAAACATATGGCTTACTGCGAAACCTAGTAACCCCAGAGAAGCCAGTGGAAAAGGATTTTGAAAACATAGTGTCAATCCTACAGGACCACTTAGACCCCACACCACTGCTGATAGCGGAAAGATTTAAGTTTCACAAAAGGAACCAGCATAAAGATGAAAGTAATGCTGAGTTTTTAACGGAACTGCGCAAGCTATCGAAACACTGCCAGTTTGGAACGGGACTAGCAGATACTTTAAGGGACAAGTTTGTCTGTGGGCTTCAGAGTGAAGGAACCCAGAAACGGCTTCTATCAGAAAAGGATCTTACGCTGGACAAGGCTTTCAGCATGGCAGTATCACATGAAGCAGCAGCACGAGGCGCGGCAGAGATAAAACGGAGACCGCAAGAATATGGCACAAATGAAATGTCATACGGAACAGTGAAGTGCTATCGCTGCGGCAGAACAACACACAACCATAAGGATTGCTGGTTCAAGGACAAAGTGTGCAGACAGTGTGGAAAAGTAGGACACATAGCAAGAGTCTGCAGGTCAGAAAAGAAAACCAGCAGCAAGAAATCCCCACAGGAGAAGTACAAGAAGGTACATAAGGTGACGGAGAGTAGTGCAGACGAACAGAAAAGTGATACAGACTCCGGAAGCAAGGAGCTGGGTTGTCTGAAACTACATAATGTGATCAAATCAGAGGATCACCAAACTATCTGGGTCACGCTCAAGATAGCCGGAGTCCAAGTGAAAATGGAATTGGACACAGGATCAGCCCTAACAGTCATAAACCGAAGGGACTACAAGCAGTTATTCTCAAATATACCCTTGAGAGATACAGAGGTTGTCTTGAAGACGTACACGGGGCAAAAAGTCTACCCCAAAGGAAAAATAAGGGTGAACGTTATATATAACGGCAAGGAAACACTAAAAATTGACCTATATGTATTGCCAGATGGAGGACCACCACTACTAGGACGTGAATGGATCCGGAAGATACAGTTAGATTGGCATTCCATACAAGCACTGACGGTAGATGCCAAAAAGGATGACGACGTCACACCTGGACGACTGTCAAAAATGCTAACTGACGCACAAGAAGTGTTCCAGGAGGGACTCGGAACACTAAAAGACATAACAGCGACGATCAAAATAGAGAAAAATGCAAGCCCAAAGTTTTTAAGGCCAGACCGGTGCCTTATGCGATCCGCCCAGCTGTCGAAGCAGAGCTGGAAGGTTTGGAATGTTCTGGAGTACTGTCCAAAGTGGACTGGAGCGAGTGGGCTACACTCATCGTTCCTGTAATGAAGAGGTCGTTGAGTAACGCGCCTGGGGAACCAAAGAAGGTTCGCATCTGTGGGGACTTTAAGGTGACAGTGAACCCAGTCCTTCACACGGTACAATATCCGCTTCCGTGGATTGAAGATATTTTCGCCTCGCTATCTGGAGAAAAACGCTTCACTAAGATTGATCTGGCCCAGGCGTACCTGCAAATGGAGGTAGAAGAAGCCTCCAAACAGTACCTCACGATCAACACTCATAAAGGTCTCTACCAATACAACTGGCTGGTGTTCGGGGTAGCATCAGCTCCGGCTATTTGGCAAAGGGCAATGGATCAAGTCCTGCAAGGGATTCCAGGGACCCAATGTTATTTGGACGACATCCTGGTCACGGGCGAAAATGACAGTGATCACCTCGCCAACCTGGAGCAGGTGCTCACTAGATTGAAGGAATATGTGCTCTGAGCTAATTGCCACAAATGCGAGTTTTTCCAGAAGCAGATCTCGTATTGTGGCCACGTTATTGATGAAGAGGTGTTACATAAGTCCCCTGAAAAGATTGAGGCAGTAGTCAAGGCTCCAGCACTGGAAAATGTGTCACAACTGAGTTCGTTCCTCGGGCTGGTGAACTACTACCATAAGTTCTTGCCGAATTTGTCTACAGTACTACACCCACTGAACACCCTACTGCAAACGGGGGTACCATGGAAGTGGAATGACGAGTGTAAACGAGCTTTCCAGAAGTGCAAAGAATTGATCACATCAAAAGAGGTGTTGGCTCATTTCAACCCAGCACTACCAATTCGGTTGGCGTGTGATGCATCACCCTATGGTATTGGAGCGGTGCTGTCGCACAAATTCCCGGACGGCTCGGAGAGGCCAGTAGCATTTGCGTCTCGGTCACTAACCTCAGCCGAGTGTCACTATGCCCAGATTGACAGGGAGGCCCTCAGCCTAGTGTGGGGAGTGAAAAAGTTCAACCACTATCCGCACGGGCAGAAGTTCACCTTGCTGACTGACCACCAACCACTTGTCTCCATCTTTAATCCCAAAAAGGGCGTTCCGGTGATGACTGCGCAATGGCTACAAAGATGGTCCCTTTTTCTTGGGGCGAACCAATATGAAATAGTGTATAAGGGCACGAAACAGCATGGAAACGCTGATGGGCTATCACGCCTGCCACTGCCTACTGCGGAGGAAGCACCAGCAGTGGACTCTGTCGAAATATTTTATTCGACTATAATTGAACGCTTGGCAGTAACTAACGCGGATATAGAGAAGGAGACCCGAAATGACCCGACACTGTCTCGGGTATATGACTTGACGGTGAAGGGATGGCCAACACATGGCGACTCACTGTTGCCAGCATTCTCATCCAGAAGAGAACAGCTGTCAGTATGCCAGGGGACCTTGATGTGTGGATCCCGAGTGGTAGTTCCACCCAAGTTAAGGGAGAGAGTGCTCAATGAGCTTCACGAAGGCCATCTGGGAGGGGTGAAAATGAAAAGCCTTGCTAGGGCTTATGTGTGGTGGCCGGGGATCGATCAGCAAATCGAGGACCTGACAAAGAGCTGCTCAGGATGCCAGAAGGTCCAAAATGCACCACCACATGCCCCTCTACACCCATGGGAGTGGCCCTCCTCTCCATGGCAACGGGTGCATATTGATTTTGCTGGTCCATTCATGGACTCAATGTTTTTAATAGCCGTGGATGCGCACTCGAAATGGCCTGAGGTGATCAAAATGTCCTCCACCGCCACAGAGAAAACGATTGCAGTCCTACGGACCATATTTGCCAGGAACGGCTTGCCAGAGCAGATTTGCTCTGATAACGGACCACAGTTTGTGTCCGAAGTGTTTCGGAAATTTATGAAAAGGAATGGGGTAAGGCATTACACATCTGCCCCGTATCATCCAGCCACAAATGGATTGGCTGAGAGGTTCGTACAAACCTTTAAAAAGGCGGTAAGGGCCATGTGCGATGACGACATTCCACTGCAGCATAAGGTGGACAATTTCCTGTTAGCCTACAGAAATGCAACACATGCAGTCACCAACCAGACCCCGGCCATGATGTTCTTTAACCGAAGGTTGAGATCTCGTCTGGATTTGCTCAGACCAAATGTACGAAGAGATGTTGAGAATAAGCAATTCCAGCACATCAATGAGAAGCCGACAAGGAGCTTCAATGTAGGGCAACCAGTTTTGGCCCGCGACTACCGAACAGAGAAATGGCAACCAGGAACGATATGCAAACGGCAGGGGCCACTAATGTACACAGTGGATGTTGGGGAGAACATTGTGAGACGCCATGTCAACCAGATCCTAGAGTCACAGGAACGAATCAACCCCATGTCTCGCAAACCTGGTAATGAACCCGACATACAGGTAGCATCTACCCCAGAAACAGTAGCATTGGAAGCTGATGAACCAACCGACGACAGGGGGCCAGAATTGCCTCCGCACCAAGAGCAAGACACTCAGGAAAGGCGCTATCCAGAAAGGATCAGGAAGCCTCCCCAAAGACTGAATTTATAAATAGACTATTTTCAGTTAATGTTGCATGTTAAAAGTGTTAATTGTTATATGAATGTATGGTACTGTTAATCTAAAAGGGGAGGAATTGTAGTGTATGTACCTTTATAATAATAATAATAATAATAATCAACTTTATTGTCATTGTTAGTGCACAAGTGCAGTACAACGAAATGTAGGCTTGCGGCTCCTGAGAGTGTACATTTACATTAAGACATTTAAACATTCAACATTCATTTGGCTTGTAATACATTAACATAAACATAATAAAGTGCATTGGCAGATGTGCTAGCTTTAGAGTTTATTTGTGGAGTTCAGTAGGATGACAGCCCTGGGAAAGAAGCTGTTCCTAAATCTGGTCGTTCGGGTGCGAATGCATCTGTAGCATCTCCCAGATGGCAGGAGAGCGAACAGACTGTTGCTGGGGTGGGTAGGGTCTTTGATGATGGTCCGTGACCTCCGTAAACAGCGTTTCTGGTATATGTGCTCTATGGTCGGTAGCCGGGTGCCGGTAATGCGTTGGGCAGTTTTGACTACCCGCTGCAGGGCTTCCCGGTCATAGTAGCTACAGCTGCCATACCATACTGTGATACAGTTTGTCAGGATGCTCTCTATTGTGCAGCGGTAAAAGTTAGAGAGGATCAGGGGTGACAGGTTACATCCCTTCAGCCTCCTTAGGAAATATAGGCGCTGCTGGGCCTTCTTCACCAGAGAGGAGGTATTGAGGGACCAGGAGAGGTCTTCCGTGATGTGGACTCCGAGGAACTTAACCTGTCCACCCTTTCCACCACAGCCCCATGGATGTGGATGGGGGTGTGACTTCCGCCTTTAGACTTCCTGAAGTCCACAATGATTTCTTTGGTTTTCTTGATGTTGACGGCCTGGTTGTTATCGGCGCACCACTTCACGAGATGCTGGACCTCCTCCCTGTAGGCTGACTCATCGTTGTTGGTGATCTGGCCTACCACCGTGGTATCATCCGCAAACTTGATGATGGTGTTGGAACCATGAACAGCCACACAGTCGTGGGTGAAGAGGGAGTAGAGGAGGGGGCTCAGCACACATCCTTGTGGGGCCCCCGTGTTCAAGGTCAAGGGGGGGAGTTGTGGTTACCTAATTTGACAGACTGGGGTCTGTTTGTTAGGAAGTCCAGGGTCCAGTTGCAGAGGGAAGTGTTCAGGCCAAGAGTGTGGAGTTTGGTGGCCAGCTTGTTGGGGACGATAGTGTTGAATGCTGAGCTGTAGTCTATGAACAGCATTCTGATGTAGGTCTCTTTACCGTCTAAGTGATTCAGTGCAGAGTGTGGAGCAGTTGTGATTGCATCCTCTGTTGATCTGTTTGCACGATAGGTAAACTGGTGTTGGTCAAGAGAGGCGGGAACACTGGCTTTGATGTGAGCCAGGACCAGTCTCTCGAAACACATAAGGGGAGAACTACTTTTTACAGCTCCTGTATACTGTAGTACCGGCAGTGACCACACCTGTATATAAACCCTGAGTCGGGACCTGTACTGTTAGTTTTTAGAGTAACCCTCATCCAGTAAACACCTGTTGATTGTTCTCTGCAGTCTCTGTCCAGTTATTGAAGAACACACAACATCAAGATACACGGATTTAACAGGTCTCAGTCATAGAATGGTTACAGCACAGAAGGAGGCCATTCGGCCCATTGAGCATATTCCGGCTCTCTGCAAGAACACTGCAGCTAGTCCCACTCCCCCACCCTTTCCCCGTAGCCCTGCAAGTTTTTTCCTACAAGTACTTATCCAATTCCCTTTTGAAAGCTACAATTGAATCTGCCTCCAGAGCCATTCCAGATCCTAACCACTTGCTGCGTAAAAAGTTTTTCCTCATGTCGCCTTTGGTTCTTCTGCCAATCACCTTAAATCTGTGTCCTCTGATTCTCGACCTTTCCTCCAATGAGAACAGTTTCTCTCCATCAAGAAATCAAATAGGGAATTCAGAAGAAACTTCTTTTCCCAGAGAGTGGTGAGAATGTGGAACTCGCTACCACAGGGAGTAGTTGAGGCAAATAGTATAGATGCATTTATGGGGAGGCTAGATAAGCACATGAAGGAGAAGGGAATAGAGGGTTATGCTGATAGGGTTAGATGAGGAACGACTCGAGGAGGCTCGAGTGGAGCATAAACGTCAGCATGGACTGTTTGGGCCAAATAGCCTGTTTCTGTGCCGTATATTCTATGTAATCCTACGTAATCTGTCTAGACAACAACAACAACTTGTATTTATATAGCACCTTTAACGTAGTAAAATATCCCAAGGCGCTTCACAGGAGTATTAAAAGACAAACAAATTTGACATCGAGCCACATAAGGATAAATCAGGGCAGGTGACCAAAAGCTTGATCAAAAAGGTAGGTTTTAAGGAGCGTCTTAAAGGAGGAAAGAGAGGTAGTGAGGCGGTGAGGTTTAGGCAGGGAATTCCAGTGCTTAGGGCCTAGGCAACAAAACCCTCATGATTTTGAACACCTCTATCAAATCTCCTCTCAACCTTCTCTGCTCTAAGGAGAACAACCCCAGCTTCACCAGTCTATCCATGTAACTGAAGTCCCTCATCCCTGGAACCATTCTTGAAATCTTTTCTGCACCCTCTAAGACCTTCACATCCTTGCGAAAGTGCGGTGCCCAGAATTGGACACAATACTCCAGTTGAGGCCAAGCCAGTGTTTTCTAAAGGTTCGTCATAACTTCCTTGCTTTTGTACTCTATGCCTCTATTTATGAAGCACAGGATCCCGTATGCTTTTGTAACCACTTTCTCAACCTGCCCTGCCACCTTCAACAATTTGTGCACATATACCGCCAGGGCTCTCTGTTCGTGCACCCCCTTTAGGATTGTACCCTTCAGTTTATATGTCCTCTCCTCATTCTTTCTACCAAAATGTATCACTTCACACTTTTCTGCATTAAATTTCATCTGCCACGTGTCCTCCCATTCCACCAGCCTGTCTGTGTCCTCTTGAAGTCTATCACTATCCTCCTCACTTTTCACTATACTTCCAAGTTTTGTGTCATCTGCAAATTTAGAAATTCTGCCCTGTACACCTAAGTCTAAGTCATTAATATATATCAAGAAAAGCAGCGGTCCTAGTACCAACCCCTGGGGAACACCACTGTATACCTTCCTCCAGTCCGATAAACAACCGTTCACTACTACTCTCTGTCTCCTGCCACTTAGCCAATTTGGTATCCATGCTGCCACTGTCCCTATTATTTCATGGATTTCAATAGGAAAGCCTATTTTGTGGCACTTTATCAAACACCTTTTAGAAGTCCATATACACCACGTCAACCACATTGCTCTCATTAACCCTCTCTGTTACCTCATCAATAAAACTCAATCATGTTAGTTAAACACGATTTGCCTTTAACAAATCTGTGCTGGCTTTCCTTAATTAATCCACACTTGTCCAAGTGACTGTTAATTTTGTCCCGGATTGTCATTTCTGAAAGTTTCCCCACTACTGAGGTTAAACTGACTGGCCTGTAATTGTTGGGTTTATCCTTACACCCTTTTTTGAACAAGAGTGTAACATTTGCAATTCTCCAGTCCTCTATCACCACCCCCGTATCCAAGGAGGATTGGAATATTATGGCCAGTACAGTCACAATTTCCACCTTTACTTCCCTCACATCCTAGGACGCATCCTATCCGGTCATGGTGACTTATCTACTTTAAGTACAACCAGCCTTTCTAGTACTCCCTCTTTATCAATTTTTACCCCATCCAGTATCTCAACTACCTCCTATTTCACTATGACTTTGGTAGCATCTTCTTCCTTGGTAAAGGCATATGCAAAGTACTCATTTAGTACCTCAGCTATGCCCTCTGCCTCCATGTGTAGGTCTCATTTTGGTCCCTAATTGGCCCCACCCCTCCTCTTACTACCCATGTATAATTTATATGTCTATAGAAGACTTTTGGATTCCCTTTTATGTTAGCTGCTAATCTATTCTCATACTCTCTCTTTGCCCCTCTTATTTCCTTTTTCACTTGCCCTCTGAACTTTCTATATTCAGCTTAGTTCTTTTTCTGCCTCATCTTACTCTCTATCTCTTTTGTCATCCAGGGAGCTCTGACTTTGGTTGCCCTACCTTTCCCCCTTGTGGGAATGTACCTCGACTGTACCCGAACCATCTCCTCTTGAAAGACAACCCATTGTTCGATTACAGTTTTGTCTGCCAATCTTTGATTCCAATTTACCCAGGCCAGATCCATTCTCAATCCACTGAAATTGACCTTCCTGCAATTAAGTATTTTTACTCGAGATTGCTCCCTGTCCTTTTCCATAGCTAATCTAAACCTTATGATACTATGATCACTGTTCCCTAAGTGTTCCCCTACTGATACTTGCTCCACTTGACTCACCTCATTCCCCAGAACCAGAGCCAGCAATGCCTCCTTCCTCATTGGGCTGGAAATGTACTAATCCAGAAAGTTCTCCTGAACACGCTTTAGAAATTCTTCCCCCTCTCTGCCTTTTACACTATTACTATCCCAGTCTATTTGAGGATAGTTAAAGTTCCCCGTTATCACTACTCTATAGTTCTTGCTCTTCTCTCTAATTTCCCTGCAAATTTTCTCCTCTATATCCTTCCCAGTAGTTGGTGGCCTATAGAATACACTTAGTAGTGTAATGGCACCTCTATTGTTTCTTAACTCTAACCAAATAGATTCTGTCCTTGACCCCTCCAGGACATCCTCTCTCTCCAGCACTGTAATATTCTTACTTAACCTTATTTACCACACTTTGCACATTCACACACATGCACTGTAAACCTGTCTTAGACCTTCTTGTATTCCCTCTTAGTCTGAGCCCAACTAACACCGTACTATTTCTTACTCTAGTGCTATCTGTCTCTCCCAATCCTTTGTGCACCTAGTCTAGTCATATTTTGTGGAGTTGTTCCAGGGGTCCCGCAACACAGGAGAGGGAAGTTCTAGGAATCTTGGGGCAGGTCCTAGGAAAATGTATCAGAGTGGGAGAAGGATCTTTGGGATGTACGGACACTGGGGAGAAAGGTTTCGGGGTCTGGAAGCATTTGAATTGGCTCTGGGATCAGTGGGCACACGTGATGCAATATTGGAGTTATTAAACACTGGGAATGGGGAGATCCCGGGATCCGGCAGAACTGAAGAGGTAGTTTTGTAATCGCTGTGACTGTGGCTGGCAGTATTGGAGGACCAGGGTCTAACAGTGCTGTGAGGGTATTTGGGAGAATGAGACTCCAAGAGGGGAATTTTAACCCCCAAAAATAGTTGTGCTTGGGTCAGGTGGGATGTAAAATTTTTTTAAATCAGAAACCCGAACCCAACCCACCTTGAACCCACCTACTTTCGGTTTTAACCGAGGTGGGACAGGGGGTGGGCAACCAACCTGCTCTCAGGAGGTGGGTTGCTCATTTAAACATTTTAATGAGGTTGTGCGCCAGGTTTCTCTTCCAGGGTTAACACCGGACGGCTGGGTTTCCTGGGCCTCGGGAAACCTGGCAGCTAAGTGGAGGTTGCATGAAACAGGTAAGTGCCTTTCCAGCACTGCTTGTGGGCCAGGAGGAACACCCGTGCTTCCTCCCAGCCCACCTAAGCTAACCTGGACCCCTCCCCCCCACCAAACGATCGGAACCCCCTCCCCCACAATCACTGACCCAGATGTAAGAAATCGTGGATTGAAAGAAATAATAGTCTGTTACGGGTTCCCTAGATCAGCAGTTTGTCTAAGTTGATGACACAGAAGGTTTCCAGTCATGTCAGAAAGGAGTTGTAGAGAGCTGAATTACAAAGTCAGAACACAAAAACAGGCTTTCGAGTGGGCATAGCTAGGCCTGATAAGGGATGCAGCACGGAGCTGTAGGATAAACAAGCTGCCTATGAGAGGGCAACAAGACCTTTAGAACAGAGATAAGGAGAAAAATGATCTCATGAGGTTGGGAGGGGGCTGTCAGAGGTACCCTCTCCCTTGTAATTGGACAATGGGATGGGTAAAAATGATTGACACCAGGGGGTTGATTTTATCTCAGGTGCGGGGAATTGGCGGGTTCCCCAAATTTAGTGATTCCCACATGAATCCAAATGGGTCTATGAGATTGATGCAATTTTAACTCAATTAGCCAATTGATTTCCTGCGTGTGGGAAGCCTTGGCAATTGAGTATTTCCAGTCAGAATGTCGCAGAATATGACGTCATCATTGCTGCTGCTTTTAAGGTCCACAGCAAGCCTTGCTTCCTCTGCAGGCTCCCAAACTTCACGATTAAGATGGCACAGGAGCCTGCAGGAGCAACAGCCAGCGGGAGGGCCAGATCTGCCCCCAAATTTGATGAGGCTTCTCTGCAGGCATTACTGGATGGTGCTAGGGCCCACAGGGAGGTCCTGTTCACTTCTTCAGGGAGGAAGAGGCCTCCCAGCCAGACCAATGCTGTGTGGCTAGAGGTGGCAGGTCAAGTCAACTGCTTGGGGCTCACACGAAGAACGTGGTTGTAGTGCAGGAAAAGATTCCATGACCTTTTTCACACTGGAAAAGTAAGTACTGTATGATGCTTCCATCACCCTCAATTTGATTCCCATTGCCTTTCCTCACCAGCACTCAGCTTTAGCAATCTCTTCCTGCACATCCCACTAGACACTCACATCCATGCACGCTTAGCCATTCCCTCTCTCTCTATGCTCACATTCACAGAACTATGCCACCATGCAGCCCTCACACTCCCTCTCACTCTGATGCTCTGAACACAACTGACAGCACACAGGGAGGGCCCTTGGTATTCCAACCTCACTCCTTCATTCTCACTCAACCTCCACTTGTCTCCCTCATTGCAGGAAAAGAGAGCTCACAACAGGAGAGAGCGAGCCAGGACAGGAGGAGGGCCGCCCTCATTAGCCCAGCTCACCCCCTGGGAGGAAGGCGTCCTGGAGATTGCCGGGGCTGACCGAGATGTGGACGTTGGGGAAGGACAGGCAGGATCATCCCCGCAAGCTAGTGACAGAATAGTTTTCCATCTCTCTCATTGGCATTGCATGAGTCGCTGATAATGACTCTGAAGCTACATCATATGGACATATGATCATCTGCAAAATGCAATATGCATGTAACCTTGGCATCACATCTCTAACTTTTTCCTTGACTCCCCCACAGGACCATCGAGAGCCCACGTCCCCACTGTGCAGGAGGAAGAGCCTGAACAGCCAGGCTCCTCAGAGGAACCTGCAACCTCTAAGTGCGCAGCGTCAGCAGAAATAAGCGCACCCAGCATCAGCGCAGACACTCCCACCTCGGTGAGACCTTCGGGACATAGAGTAGAGTTGTCACCTGGTGTATCACAGCTCACAAGTGAGCATCAGCAGATTGTGGAGACAGGGACAGCAGTGGAGAGTCCTCGTCAGAGGGCGCAGGACTCTGCCAGCTCGGCTCAGCTGCATGTCGACCCTCTGCCTCTGGGTCGATCCGTAAGATCAGAGGTGATGGAACTCCAGGCACAGATGCAGGAGTCTCTGGCAGGTTTTGTCTCTAGGGTCACTGCGAGTGTGGAGTGAATGGAGGAGTCCATAGTGAACATGAGCAGAGCCTTTGTGGAGTCATTGGTGCATGAACGCATCAACACGGAAAGGATGGCTACCTACGTGGAAATGATTGCTGCCTCCGTGGTAAGTCTGGCTACGGTAGAGGAGAGGAGGGCTACAGCCATGGAGGAGGTTAGTCGCCAGGGTATGGAGAACATGGTGAGTGTTCAGAATAGAATGACATCTCTTGAGGAGCGATGGACATCTATTGAACAGAGAAAGCAGACCTTCATGGAAGTCCTTCTGAGTAGGACTGCCATTGCAGATACGGGTCCCCATGGCCCCCATGATGTGCAGCAAGCTGCTCTCACGCCACTTGCAGGCACTGAGGGGGACCTTACCCATGAGAGGGAGGTTGGTGGCAGACCTCAAGGAAGTGGGGGCTCCTCTCCAAGCGCTCACACTTCCATGCCACTGCAGAGCCCTCGGTCAGAGCACCGCCGGAGTACACACCCAACGGAGATAGAGGTCTCAACCCCTGCACAGCCGCAGGAGCAGCAGACTGCTGGCGAGCCCTCACAGGCTCATCATCCCAGAGGGCGCCCGCCAAAGGTGTTGAGACAGGAGCAGCAGGAAAGTGAGCAAGGGGCCTCCACATCTGCTGAAGCCACAGGGGAACCATGACATAGGAGCACACGTAAGAGGAAAATAAAGCACAAATAGTCACAAGGGTAATCACTTGGGTGAAATGCTGTGTATTTTGTGAAAATGTCATCAGTTGTGTGTTTTTCATAAAAATTCTGATGGCAACTTCTGCAGTTGTGGCGTGTGTCATTTCGCCAATGGGACTGGATGTCCTCTAATGCCAAGAGGGGAAGGAAAAAAAGGCCTCCCATGCTTCTGGTAGGTGCCTCAGTTGAGGAAGCGCTGAGTGAGGGTGGCGAGAAGGGTCTCGCAGGAGGTCACACTGGAGAAGTGTGTGAGGCTCCAACCTTCCACAGGTGTGGTTAGGCCTGGTAAAAGTTGCCCCAGACCTGAAACAACAAAGTGCTGTCACCTGCAAATGATGACTGATCAAATATCCTATTTAATGTTGGACCTGCAGCTGATAGTCAGCAAGCCAATAGTGTTCACGCCAGGTTTCACAGGCGTGATCCCCACCAGGCGCGTTTTACGTGGGAAAAGGGTTAAACAGGCAAGGGCCTTTTAAAATGGGATTATAAAGGCCAATCAGTGCTGTTTATGGGCCCTGAAGACCAGTCCCGCCTGTTGCAGGCGGGATTGATTCAGGTCAATCAGCCACACCTAGGTTAAAATGGCGTGGAGGCGAGAACCAGGCGGGGTGTCCCGACCCCCAGCTTTTGCAATTTTAACCCCCCGCACGCCTAAAAGCCCGCCTGTCGGCTGCGTTAAAATCGAGCCCCAGTTATCTGCCAGCCCATCGAAATAAGGTATAAAAACAGGCGACCGAGATAGGAAATCAGGCAGTTAGGGGCGAAAGCTTCCCCGAGGTGGATATGACCTAACACCTTGGTCAAGTTTAGCCTCTGAGGTGGCTGACCACCTAACACCTCTAACAGCTTGAGGGACAACCCAACAGAAGTGACCGCTGCCACAGACTGCAGGAATTCACCCAATCCGAGACCACCGTACTGCCTCACCGTCCGTCCGGTCATTTCATTCCGTTCCAGGGCCGTAGACCGCTCTCATCTACATAAGAACATAAGAACATAAGAAATAGGAACAGGAGTCGGCCAATCGGCCCCTCGAGCCTGCTCCACCATTCAATAAGATCATGGCTGATCTGATCCTAACCTCAAATCTTCTATCACTCTCCATCCCACCCGAACCCATGTGATCTCCCGGGAGAGGCGAAAAACCAGATAAAAAACCCAATGGCCAATCTGGGAGAAAAAATCTGGGAAATTCCTCTCCGACCCATCTAGGCGATCGAAGCTCTTCCAGGAGATCACTCTGTCCCTATATTTTCTACAGTACTTACCTTCTGTAAAGGCGATCTCCACCCCAGCCAGGAACAGGAATAAAACCATCTCCTGAAATCTAACACAGAATTAGAACACAAGAAGTAGGAGCAGAACCAGGCTACACGGCCCCTGGGCCCACTCCACTACCCACAGGGCCATGACCATTCCGTACCTAGACTCATGTCCAATTTCCTGCCCGCTCCCCGTAACCCTTAATTCCCTTTACTTCTAGGAAACTATCTATTTCTGTTTTAAATTTATTTAATGATGTAGCTTCCAGAGCTTTCTGGGGCAGCAAATTTCACAAACCTACCACCCTCTGAGTGAAGAAGTTTCTCCTCATCTCAGCTTTGAAAGAGCAGCCCCTTATTTTAAGATTATGCCCCCTAGTTCTAGTTTCACCCATCATTGGGAACATCCTCATCGCATCAACCCGATCAAGCCCCTTCACAATCTTATATGTTTCAATAAGATTGCCTCTCATTCTTCTGAACTCCAATGAGTAGAGTCCCAATCTACTCAACCTCTCCTCATATGACCACCCCCTCATCCCCGGGATTAACCGAGTGAACCTTCTTTGTACTGACTCGAGAGCAAGTATGTCCTTTCTTAAGTATGGACACCAAAACTGTATGCAGTGTTCCGGGTGCGGTCTCACCAATACCTTGTATAACTGCAGCAATACCTCCCTGTTTTTATATTCTATCCCCCTAGCAATAAAAGCCAACATTCCATTGGCCTTCTTGATCACTTGCTGCACCTGCATACTAACTTTTTGAGCTTCGTGCACCAGGATCCCCAGATCCCTTTGTACTACAGTACTTTCCAGTTTCTTGCCATTAAGATAATAACTTGCTCTACGATTTTTCCTGCCAAAGTGCATAACCTCACACATTCCAGTATTGTATTCCATCTGCCAAATCTCTGCCCACTTACTTAGCCTGTCTATGTCACTTTGCAGGTTTTTTATGTCCTCCTCACTCACTACTTTCCCTCCCATCTTTGTATCGTCTGCAAACTTTGATATGTTACACTCGGTCCCCTCCTCCAAATCGTTAATACAGATTGTAAAGAGTTGGGGACCCAGCACTGACCCCTGCGGAACACCACTAGTTACTGATTGCCAGTCTGAGAATGAACCATTTATCCCAACTCTCTGCTTTCTGTTAGAGAGCCAATTCTCCACCCACGCCAGAATATTACCCCCAATCCCGTGATTTTTTATCTTGAGCAATAATCTTTTGTGTGGCACCTTGTCAAATGCCTTTTGGAAGTCTAAATACACTACGTCCACTGGTTCTCCTTTATCCACCCTTCATGTTACTTCCTCAAAGAACTCAAGCAAATTTGTCAAACATGACTTCCCCTTCATGAAACCATGCTGAGTTTGTCCTATTAAATTATGTTTATCCAAATGTCCCGTTACTGTCTCCTTAATAATGGACTCTAACATTTTACCAACCACAGATGTTAGGCTAACAGGTCTATAGTTTCCAGCCTTCTGCCTACTACCCTTTTTAAATAAGGGTGTTACATTAGCAGTTTTCCAATCTGCCGGGACCTTTGCTGAGTCCAGGGAGTTTTGGAAAATTATTGCCAATGCATCCACAATCCTTACCGCCACTTCCCTCAAGACCCTAGGATGTAAGCCATCAGGTCCAGGGGATTTATCCGGCTTAAGTCCCATTATTTTACCAAGTACCACTTCCTTCGTGATTTTAATCGTATTTAGCTCCTCTCCCCCTAGAGCCCCCTGTTTGTCCAGTGTTGGGATATTCTTAGTGTCCTCTACCGTAAAGACTGATACAAAATATTTGTTCAGCATTTTTGCCATCTCCATGTTTCCCACCATTAATTTCCTGGTCCCATCCTCTAAGGGACCAACGTTCACTTTAGCCACCCTTTTTCTTTTTATATAACTATAGAAACTTTTGCTATCCGTTTTTATATTTTTTGCTAATTTACTTTCATAATCTATCTTCCCTTTCTTAATCAATCTTTTAGTTATTTTTTGCTGTCTTTTAAAGACTTCCCAATCTTCTATCCTCCCACTAGATTTGGCTACCTTATATGCCCTTGTTTTTAGTTGGATACTATCCTTAATTACTTTACTTAGCCACAGATGGCTATCTTTTCTTTTACACCCTTTTTTCCTCAGTGGAATATATTTTTTTGGAAGTTGTAAAATAACTCCTTAAATGTACACCACTGATCATGTACCGTCTTACCCTTTAATCTATTTTCCCAGTCCACTCTAATCAATTCCGCTCTCATACCTTCATAGTCTCCTTTATTCAAGCTCAGCATGCTTGTTTGAGATCCAACCTTCTCACCCTCTACTTGAATATGGAATTCAACCATGTTATGGTCACTCATTCCAAGGGGATCCTTTACTAGGACATTTTTAATTAATCCTGTCTCATTACACAGGACCAACTATAAGGTTGCTTGCCCCCTGGTCAGTTCAGTTACATACTGCTCAAGAAACCCATCCCTAATACACTCAATGAACTCATCCTCAAGGCTGCTCTGCCCAATTTGATTTGTCCAGTTAATATGATAGTTAAAATCCCCCATAATTATAGTTGTTCCCTTATTGCAAGCCTCAACTATTTCCTGATTAATACTCCATCCAACAGAGTTGCAACTGTTCAGAGGCCTATAGACTACGCCCACTAGTGCTTTTTTCCCCTTACTATTCATTATCTCTGCCCAAACTGTTTCACTATCCTGCTCCTTTGATCCAATATCATTTCTCTGTATTATAGTGATTCCTTCTTTTATTAACATAGCCACCCCACCTCCCCTCCCTCCCTGCCTGTCCTTCCTGATTGTTAAATAACCTGGTATGTTTAATTCCCAGTCATGGCCACTCTGCAGCCATGTTTCTGTAATGGCCACAAGATCATACCCATATGTAGTTATTTGTGCTGTTAACTCATTCATTTTGTTACGAATGCTACGTGCATTCAGATAAAGAACTTTCAAATATGTTTTGTGACACTTAGTTCCTGTTTTTTCCCCTTTTATTACTTTACCTTTTACTCCATACCTTCTGTCCCTTCCTGACACGTTCTTTTTTTAATTTCCCCACTGCTACCTAAGTCTATGACCTTCTCCGTTGTCATTTCTGTTATTTGCTCTCTTGAAACCTCCCCCCCACTAATTAGTTTAAAGCCCTCTCTACAGCTCTAGTTATATGATTCGCCAGGACTCTAGTCCCAGCACTGGCCAAGTGGAGTCCGTCCCAACGGAACAGCTCCCTCCTGTCCCAGTACTGGTGCCAGTGTCCCAAGAAGGAAAACCCATTTCTCCCACACCAGTCTTTGAGCCACGCATTTAACTCTTTAATTTTATTTATCCTAGCCAAATTCGCTCATGGCTCAGGTAATAACCCAGAGATTATTACCCTTGAGGTTCTGTTTTTTAATCTGACCCCTAGCTGCTCATACTCCTTTAACAGAACCTTCTTCCTTGTCCTATCTACGTCGTTTGTACCAACATGGGCCACGACAACTGGATCCTCCCCCTCCCACTCCAAGTTTCTTTCCAGCCCAGAAGAGATGTCCTTAACCCTGGCACCGGGCAGGCAACACAGCCTTCGGGACTCCCGCTCTTGACTGCAGAGAACCCTATCTATCCCCCTAATGATACTATCCCCTATCACGACAACATTTCTTTTTACTCCCTCCACTTGAATGGCCCCCTGTACCACGGTGCTGTGGCCAGGTTGCTCATCCCCCCTGCAGTCCCCGCTCCTGCCCTCACAGGGAGTAAGAAACTCAATCCTGCTTGACAAGAGCAAGGGCTGCGGCTCCTTCAACACTACATCCTCTATCCCTGTACCTTCCTCACTCGTAGTCACACCGTCCTATCCCTGACCACGGACTACATCTGCAGTAATTAATTTCACAGGTGTGACCACCTCCTGAAACATAGAGTCCAGGAACTTCTCCCCCTCCCTGATGTGTCGCAGTGTCTGAAGCTCGGTCTCAAGCTGTTTAACATGGAGCTTGAGTTCCTCTAGCAGCAAACACTTATCGCAAATGTAATCACCGTGAGCCTCAATGGGGTCCACTAGCTCCCACATTTCACAACAGTGACACATCACCTGTTCACCCATATCTGTGTAATTAATTAAATTTCTTATTATTAGTTATGAAGACCCTCTGCCCCGATATAGATGATAATATTACACCACTATTTAATAGGACTTACCAACTTAAAGGTATAGAAGAGAAGGAAGAGAACCTACCAACCAGCTGATCACCAACCTCCCTTGTGGAAGCTGTCTGGGGGACCTGTCCGGTTGAATTGTCTCACTGCTCCACGTCCGCAGTGTTGGATTAGCCTGAGAGAGGGAAGCAAAACAGAGCAACAAGCACCCCCTCACCTCCCACTTGCCCGAACTCTGCCACTTACCAAACTCTACTTACACTCAATGCGACCGCACTCAGCGCTAACGCACTAAGCCCGCCCCTTTTTATACCCGGATTCTACTTCTGGTTTCAACTCCCCAACAGCTTAATTTACTCTAAAAAATTAAACTTACTTCAAATAATTCACTTTTTTACTCACTAAAATTCAGTAAATGCACTTAAAAACTTTTTCTGCCACTTACCAAAGTCTGCTTAAACTCAATGCGATTGCACTCTGTCACATGTTGTTTGTCTACTCTATCTATTTCAATCGCATGTAGTAATATCTGATTATGCTTAAACTGTAGCTCTCTAATAAAAAGCTTTACAAATCTTAAGACCCTTTGGGTAATCTGTGTGTGACCTGTGATCCAAATCTTACACCCCTATCTCTGCCCCCGATCTGTCTCTGACACCGCGCTATCACTCCCGACTCTACAAGCCATGCTGTACCCACCCCCAACCACGATCTCTACCACAGCAGCTTGAACCTACCCACTCCTGGGCTGCGACCTCTTCTGCAGTGTTAAAACTCCAAAGCGTCCTGGCCAGAACTCCTCCCTCCCACTTGGAAATTCTGCCCCAGTAAAGATCGGGGTACAATTCTCAGTAGCTCCTTTGCAACCATAAGGCCCCAACACTCTACCATGTTCCCACACACCAGCCCCCTCCCCAACCTGTCCGCAGCATTGGGCATCCTCTGCATCACTTTTCCCTCTCATCAGCCAGTTCCTGGTGTTCTGTTTCTGCCTTAAAGCATTTAAGTGTATTAATTTCTTGCTTTTTAAATGAATGGACAGAAAGTTGTAGGCGAGGGATGTGCAAGTTTCTGATATGGAATCTGGCTTGTGTCAAGAGTATTAATAAATATTTCCATAACCAGAACATGCTCTAAAGTTAATTATTTATGCAATTTCCAATATCCTTATGCCTTAAAAATGATTCAGAAGAGATTTTGTAACTGAATTTCCACCAGCAATATCTTCAGCAGCAATAAGCAGCCATCCATTCTTGATAAACAATCTTTTCTTTTCTAATTGTCAACAATGAGACCATGATCATTAGGGTTTCTGTTCACATGTATTAACAGGTGTTTTTATTATGTGCGGAGTTGATAACAAAAAAATACACAACAGTTTTGTCATTCACTTGGCTGCAGTTAAAGCTTTGAGAATTCAATCTCTAGCTTCTTTCATCCTCTTAAATCATTACCGGATGCAGGGATGTCCCCGTCAGCTCCTGTTGAATCAGACTGCATGCTGGGAAACTCTGCTCACTGTGCAGGCTCTGAATGCAGAGATGCGACTGAAAGCGCTCTTAATTGTTGTGTGGTTAAAAAATATCCAGTCAAAGCCCCAGCATTTGAAAGAGGTGAGGTCTTGAAGTACAATCTTTAATGAAGGTATCAAAGAAAACAAGACAACTCGATGGGTAAATTTAAAACCATTATTGTGAAATAAGCATTATTTGATTTTCTTTTGCTTAAACCCTCATTTGGACATCAGATATTTCAGGTACTGAGGAAGAAATGGCAGGTGAAAATTTGTTTAAAGCATTTTGAGTAATATGATTGGTTTATCATCAATTTGTGCCGTTGCCATAAGAAAATTGAATGGGATTTATAATGGGAAAAAGTTGACAAATAATGTGATCTAACAGTATAATATATTGGGGATGATTTTCATGTACTCATGTAGGTCCGTTCCGAATGGTTAAGAAGTGTTGCAAATCTTGTCAGTCCGTAAGCATGACCCTGAGCTTTTGGTCACCTGCCACTTTAATTCTCTGCTCCACTCCCACTTTGACCTCGGTCCTCGGCCTCTTACACTGTTTCAATGAAGCTCAACGTTGTAAAGTCTGTGGGTTATGCAGTTAATAAATACACAGACTTCAGAAGTAACAAACAAACAGGTCTTTACTATTCGAAGGTCCGGGCGAATCTGCCCCAGCAATCCTGCCACAACACTTATATACTGGTGTGGTCACTATCGGTATTACAGTATACAGAAGCCAAACAAATAGTGCCACACCTAAAGTAGTTCTCTTAAAGGTGAACGGTTACATTCAATAGTTCCCTTAAAGGTAGACGGGTACATACACTACAATCCTCCCTTTTTAGCTTATTACTTACAGAGTCCCCGTTAAACATACATATCTTCAACTTACTATAAAACAAATTACAGATATAATCTCGGTGGAGTCAATGTCATATAAAACAATTTACAGATATAATCTCGGTGGAAACAGTTCACAGGTTCAGTCTCTGATCTTGACTCGTTCCGAACAACATTTCTTTGGTGTAGCCGGTTCACCTGGCTAGCGTGACTCCTCCATAGCCTTTTTCTTGACGTAGCAGCTTGAACTTTCGTCCTGTTGAACCAGCAGTGCGGACTTTTACAACCAACTGGCTGTCTTGACATTTTCCAGTTTTTCAACTAATTTAGCTCCTTTCGTAATGTCCCGCCTGGGATGGTAGAAGTGCTAATATTTTAGACAGTTATTATCTTCTGCCTCTTCTTTTTCTTTTCTGCCTTTTTGAAACTCTCGGAGCTCCTTTCTCGGCTGCCAGCTGTAGCGCCACCAACTCTCTATGTTCCTTAGACCTTAAGTGCTTCATCCGGATTTCAGCACTTTGGGAGTTTTCATCACAAGCTGGGCAGACCACATCCTCGTAATATTCAGTGTCACTCAATAGGTCATGGTAATATTCGGGTTCGTCCTGAGTTAGGCCAGCGAGAGAGCCTTCTTCTTCCTCCTCACCCGTCTGGACGTTAGCTGATGGTGGTTCCTTCCCTAGACATCTTTCTTGAAAAGACTTCTTCATGCATTCATATTCATCCCGCTCTTCCTGGGCTATCTGCCATTCCTTCACGACGGACCTCATTTGTGAGTTCAATACCTTCCCTTCCATCGGGAATTGCGTTATCAGGCTATTTAAACCTTCTACTGAAGTAACGGTTTCCACATTCTTCTGTTCACCTTGACGTGATTCAACGTACTTTTGGCATCCTTGTAAAATTTGTGTTGCCACCTCAGCTATCTCCGTGACTTTTGAGAGCTCCGAACCCGTTCCCCCTGAAGATTGAAGCTCGTGTTCAGATTGTTCCCCTTGCAGAGTCTTGTCCTTCAGCATATGAAGGAGTTGGCTGACCGTTAACTCTTCCCTGGGAACACGGTGGATCAGAGTCTTCTCCATTTCATCCACCTCTTTCTCCAATACTTCCACCTTACGTTCCTCTTGAACTTTGGCTTTCAGCGCTTGGAAAAGTTGCGCCCTGATGCTCTCTAGTTCATGTTCAGGGACCATTCTTACAGTCTCTGAGTTTCTTACAGTTTCCTTTTCTTCCACTGAAAGGATTCCCAGTTGAATCTGTTCTTCAAGTTGTTGAACCTCGGTCATTGCCGCCTCATATTTGTCTTGGGTGTCCTTCAATGTTTTTATGAGTTCTTGGACATCCTGTCTTTCATGCTCTGCCAAGTTTTTCACCTCTAATTTCTCATCTATGGATGGAACTTCTACCGATGAGTCTGTCTTGGCCTTGAGCTCATCAAGAATTTCCTGCAGCCTTTGGACTTCTTGCTCATGTTCAACCTTTAGTTGTTCATATGCTTCTACTGAAACTAGCTTTTCGGAGGCTGCCGAGTTAACCCCCTCCAGAATTGTAGCCTGGGCCTGTTCATACTGTTCTTTCAACTTCTCACACTCTGCTTGTAAGGAGTCGTAGAGAAGAACTGGAATAAAATCCTGGCTTCCTGAAGATTCCTCTTCCTTTGGTTCATTCTGTAAATATTCTAGTTCCTGAACAGCATCAGGGGAATGTGATTGGTATTTGACCACGATGGCTCTACGGTCGCTCTCTGCTTGAGCTAGCTGTCTCTATTGTCTTTACAGGTTCTCCCATTCGGTGTCCCAGAACTTTTCCATATTTTTCATCTCTTGTACGAGACGGTCACTCAACTGTTCTAATTGTTGTCGTACTTTGACATAAGTTTGCGTCCGAGCTCGGTGTTCTTCCGTCGTGGATGAATCCTTTGCTTGAACAGGCTCAGAATTCTCTGTCAACCTGGAGTTCTGCTCTGCAGCTTTATTCTTCTTGGTACCATAAGTCCTTCTGCATGTCTTCGTTTTCTTCCCCATCGTCGGCAAGTCCCTTTTAGCCTTGTCTTCCATATTCGACTTGGTCTTATCATCATCCATTTCAGAATCTGAGCTAATAGCTTGCACCGAGTCCTCCCTCATTATGGCTTTTAGGTAATGCCATTCCATGTCTATTTTCTTAATCCACTCCCGTCCTAGAAGTGGTGGTCCTCCCTCAGGTAATACGTACAAGTTCATTCTTGGGTGTTCTTTACCCCTATCTCTCACCTTGACTCTTATTTTCCCCACGGGGTATACGTTATGCCCCGTGTATGTCTGTAATACGAACTTGGTATTTCTTAAAGGTATGTGAGAGAATAGCCGGTGGTAGTCCCTTCGGTTGATGACTGATAGAGCTGATCCAGTGTCCAGCTCCATTCTTACTTGGACTCCAGCTATTTTTAGTATGACCCAGATGGTCTGTAGATCCGTTTCTTTACCCACATTGTGGATTCTCAGACTACCCAGCTCCTGGTTGTTTGGGTCTGAGTCTGAATTCTGTTCGTCTGAACTCTTCTCAGCCACCTTGTGTACCTTGTTGTACTTTTCTTGTGGTGGCTTCCTTTGATTGTTGGTCTTTTTCCCGGACCGGCATACCTTCGCGACGTGACCCAGTTTGCCACATTTCCTACACTCTTGGTTCTTAAACCAGCATTGATTCTGGTCATGCGTTGTCTTCCCACAACGGTAGCATTTTGTTGTGCTTGAAGTAATTTGGTCCACCCCGAGTGCCGCCGCCTTTAGTTGCATTTCCGCCGTTCCTTTCGCTGCGGCTTCGTGCGATGCAGCTATAAGGACAGCCCTGTCCAGTGTGAGGTTGTTCTCTTCCAGTAGTCGCTTCTGCGTCCCTTCTTTGGACAATCCGCATACGAACTTGTCCCGCAGCGCTTCTGTCAGATTCCCTCCGAACTGGCAGTATTTCGCTAGCCTACGCAGTTCGACCAAGTATTCCGCATTGCTTTCGTCTTTCCTCTGCGTTCTTGCGTAGAATTTGAATCGTTCAGCCAGCATCAACGGTGTGGGGTTCAAGTGGTCCTTCAGCACAGCCACAATCTCTTCGAAGGTCTGATCCGCTGGTTTATTTGGTGCTATTAGATGCTTCAAGAGCCCGTATGTTTTTGCCCCCATCGAGTTTAGCAATGTTATCGCCTTGTCGTCTTCCGCTATTTTGTTGGCTTCGCAATAGATCTCTATGCGTTCCACGTACATGGCCCAGTCTTCTATTTCAGAATTAAAGTCGTTAATATTCCCTCGCTTAGGCATCTTTCTTCCCTTGGGAGCAGCACCAGTATTTCTTTAAGTATTCTTATTTATTTGTTTATTTCTAAGATGGCGGTTTTCCCGCGAAATCGGCGGTTTCCCGCTCTTTCCTTCTCTCCCCGCCCACTTCAATGGCGGTATGTCAGTTAAGATGGCGGTTTTCCCGCGAAAATGGCGGTTTCCCGCTCTTCCTTTCTCGCCCCGCCCACTTCAATGGCGGTTTCCCGCTTCTGGCGTCTTCTCCGCTTAATGGCGGCTTCCCGCGTTTCTTCCCGGTGGAAGGGGTACGCTTCCCCCACAGCGGACAGGTTCAGCCGCTGGCTGGCTTCCGCACAGCTCCCCTTACTCGGCTCTGTCTTTTCCTCCCGCCCGCACGGCTCTACCGGTGCTGGGTACACCCCGCTAACGGAGGACAGTTCAGCCGCTGGACTGGCTCTCGCGCAGTCTCTCTCTCCGTACCCGGCTCTGTCGCTCTCTCTCCCGCACGTTCGGTGCTACCGGCCCTGGGTACCCCGTTGGTGGAGAACAGTTCAGCCGCTGGACTGGCTCTCGCACAGTCTCTCTCCCCTTGCTCGGCTCTGTCTCTCCCTCTCCCGCACGTTCGGTTCTACCGGCTCTGGTTACCCCGTTGGTGGAGGACAGCTCAGCCGCTGGACTGGCTCTCGCGCAGTCTCTCTCCCCTTGCTCGGCTCTGTCTCTCTCTCCCACCCGCACGGTTCCTGTTCACCTCCCAGCCCTCTCGCAGACCGGTGTTTCCCTCCCCGGCTGCGGCTGGGTTTCTCTTCCCGCGCCTACTCACAGTCTCAGCGCTTCGTGGCTGCGGTCGCTGCCCGGTTTTCCCGCCGATCGAGGTCCGACTGTCTCACGACGCCGTTGGACCCGACTTTCTGACCGGCTCCGTTCCCCCCTCGACCGTGGTCGAGTGCACAGCCCTTATCCTCCGGATATTCTCTGCACCTTCCCCTACTCACAGTCTCCACGGCCGCCTTGTTTCCAGCTGATCGGCTCACTCCGCACCGTGGTAGAAGGGTAGTCAGTGCCTGTTGCAGATGGAAGCTTTTGTTGCTAAAGTCTTCCTCCTTCCTCCTGCTGCAGCCTCGTGTTTTCTTTCAGCAGCACGCCGAGGGCGGTTGCCTCTCTTCGACGCTCTTCGTTGCTTTGGTAGTCTTGCCGCAGGGTACCGATCGGACTCGTCGCCACTGTAAAGTCTGTGGGTTGTGCAGTTAATAAATACACAGACTTCAGAAGTAACAAACAAACAGGTCTTTACTATTCGAAGGTCCGGGCGAATCTGCCCCAGCAATCCTGCCACAACACTTATATACTGGTGTGGTCACTATCGGTATTACAGTATACAGAAGCCAAACAAATAGTGCCACACCTAAAGTAGTTCTCTTAAAGGTGAACGGTTACATTCAATAGTTCCCTTAAAGGTAGATGGGTACATACACTACAAACGTAAGCTCGAGGAACAGCACCTCATCTTTCGATTAGGCACCTTACAGCCTTCTGGACTCAACATCGAGTTCAACAATTTCAGACCATAACCTCTACTCCTATTTTTTCACATGGCAGCTGTTGATGATTCTGCCATTCCCATTCTAGACCCATCTTTTGTTTCTTTATTTGTCCCATTACCATCTCTTTTTGCTTTGTACTATTATACCTTTTGTCATTTAATCACTCCTGCCTTACACACTATCACAGACCTCCCCTTTTGTTCTTTCCTCCCCTCCCCCCTTCCCCTGCCTCCTGCACTTGCTTAAAATCTGTTACATCCCTAACTTTTTCCCGTTCTGACAAAAGGCCATCGACCTGAAACATTAAATCTGTTTCTCTCTCCACAGATGCTGCCTGATCTGCTGAGTATTTCCAGCATTTTCTTTTTTTATATTGGTAGCATCATTGGCTGTGTCAAAATTCTGTTCCATGTTCCCCACAGTCATTGATGGGCTATTGAGGATATGTTGGCTGTTGAGCACTCTGGAATGCCTTCTTTCAAGCAGTTCCACTAAGAGTATGCCATACTGCGATTGGGGTGCTTTCGAAGAAACATTCAGGCCTTTACACAATCAGACTGCTATCACAGCCTGCCTTGAGAGCTGGAGCAACCTGACCTGCCTGGCATTCCTCTGCTGGTCTTCCTCTTCTGCCTTCAAAAAAGCTCACCATACAGGGCCATTCCCATTGGGGAAACGCATTGATGGAACAGCAAGATTAAAGCAGCAGAGGCATTACCACTAAGGTTTATGAAAGTTGATGCGACAGCAGAAAAAAACCGATGAAAATCAGTGCTGAAATGGCCTGATGACCTTATTGTGCCCTTTAAATGAACTTTCACCTGGGAACAAGATGCCTGTTCTATGGGCGTGGTTATGATCTGCCACTGTACCAACATGTAGGACGGAAATAATGCCCCTCTTACCAGTCTGTTACACAGCATATAATGGACATGACAATATCATATCATGTGCCCCATGGTATATTGCCTGTGTCATTCACCAACCTACCATAAGAAGCATCAGGGGAGAGCCACCAACTTGTTTAAATTCTACTTACTTTGTGTTTCATTTTGCACCACCATCCAGTACACTAGTACAACTTCCACAGAAAATTGCTCATGGAAAACCAACAGCCCAATCTAAACCGCCACTAATATTGAAGTAAATGTTTCTTGTCTGCCTTGTAAAATGTTGCCTCTGTACATAGGGTTAAGTAAAATAAATCCCAGCCCCTAAAGTCAGCTCAACAGGCAAGTTTTGCCATGTGGACATTATGGAAATACTAACAGATGGAAATACTGTTGACAACATGGGAAATTGGCAACCGGCTCCTTCAAAACACATTATAAGAAGTTGGTCTCGTAGAACAGCAACATCGGACATCTAGAGCAAGGCCTGAGGTTTTGCTTCAAGTTCCCCTCGGATCCTGGATTTCCCCAACTCTATTCTGTTCCAGTAAGCTGTTTTTATCAATGTCACGTAGTCTATCACTTGGCATTATGATGTTTAGGCTTTGCCCCCTCCCCTTTTCAACTCTTGAGGCTTTAAGGATATCCTGCCCACAAACAAAACAAACCACTGCAGTGGAACTAGACCAGGCAGAGAACCAAACAGAAACTTTTGTAATTAATACACCCTCAAGTATTAAAGAGCAGCTGAGCGAAGCAGCTACAGGTAGATGCTTCTCAAACAGCCAACCACCAAGGCTCCTGTCCGATGAACAAGGATGGCCATCAGGGTTTTCCAATGAAACCACAAACATTAGACATATACCCTGAAAAAATGAACCACTATAAACTTTTTTTTTAACAGCTAATAGGAATGCACAACGTGAGAATATGCATCAGTAACAAAACCGAACTCTCCTACTGATGGACCTCCTAATCACAAGTCTATATGACAAAAGGTTGGTTGAATTAGTTCCATCTAAAAATCTAGCTAAATAATATCTTGCTCACATTTATTATGGGCTGTCAGGAAACCTGATGTCCCAGATTATAAGAGATAATTAAGATGTATTAAAAGTAGCATTGACAGACACTGATTATATACCTATACAGGGATAGATGACAATGAATGTGTAAAAGTACATGACTCCCTCAAAGGATGACAAAAACAGCAAGTGAAAGTTGCAAGAAGCAGAGCAACAGGCAGACAACATAATTGATGAATTATATGAAGTGGGATTGCATGCAGCACAGCCATTAATCAGTGTGTTGTAGTTGACCATGTTGTTACACTTCGGAATGACCAAACAGTGCGGCTTAAAATAGTGCGACATACAGCTGCTAATAGATGAAAGTGGAAGGGAATATTTGCATTACTCAACTGGGAAAGAAACAAACAACAGGAACAGGTACAGATCCAAAGGGCATTTAAAACTTAAGCATATGCTATCAAAAGTGAACAAAACCTGCAAACAACAGATGCTGTTTAACATGCAACACAAATGTGGCTCCAATTGAGCCAATGGTGAATGTATAGAATCTAGGATGCAAATTGTACAAAACTGGACCCATGGAAATCAGTAAAATCAGTTCTGAACTAAAAACAGTGGCTCAATTAGGAAAATATTCATCCCAAAAATCATCCCATGAATGACACTGAGCGTAAACACCGCCCATATTCAGGTTGCCCACTCAAATTATCCAGGTTTCCAGGCTCAATACAATGCCGTTGTTAAAATGGGAGTGAAACTTTCAGGATGCTTTGTAATATTTGTTCTTCCAAATCATAAGTGACTGAGTGGCTGCCATAACACTCTGCTACAGGACACTCTTGGCTTTAGGGTGAATCAGTTGATTTGTGATGCTTCGAATTTCGTATTTCTCAAACGGAGTTGTTAAGTCTGTGTGTTATAGTGAGAATTACTACACAGACCACAAGAGTAAATTCAACAGGTCTTTACTGGTTGGAGGTCGGACTATACTGAATACAATATTATTACACTGTGCTTATATACCGGTGTGGTCACCACCGGTATTACGTATACAGCAGCCAAAGAAAGTAGTACCTTTCTTAAGGTGGACCAGGCTTAAGTTCTCTTAAGGTGGAACAGGTTACATACACCACAATCCTCCCTTTTTAGCTTAACAGTCATATCCCCAAATAAACAGCACATATATACATATATAACTTCAGGTATAACAGTTCAAAGGTTCAGTCTCTCAGGAGGCTTTCTGATTCGGCTTGGATAACGCCTTTCAGTGGTCTCTGATTCTTGTTGTTGAGGTGCCTCCTCTAGTTGGTTGCCAATGTATTGGGTGTCATCATCATCAAATACATTCTCGGCCGAGGCAGATGCTTCAGGTTCATGAACGTCTTCCACAGCTGTCTCTGTCACAACCATGGGTTCGACCCTTGCTCTCGACTCTACCAGTTGATCCGCATGACGCCTTATCACATTATGACCAATATCTACGGTGTACATCAGAGGTCCTTGTCTGGCCCGGATTGTTCCGGACTGCCATTTGTCGTTTCCATAGCCCCTTGCCATCACTGGTTGTCCTACGTCGAAAGTTCGAGTGGTCTTGCTGTTAATATGCCGAAACTGTTTGTTTTCCACTTCCCTCCGCACATTTGGTTTTAACAAGTCCAACTTGGACCGCAACCTCCTGTTATAAAACATCATAGCAAGACTTTGGTTAGTCACGGCATGATCGGCGTTTCTATATGACATCAGGAACTTATCGACCTTGTGTTGCAGCGGAATCTGATCATCATTCATGGCCTTAATAGCCTTTTTGAATGTCTGGACAAATCTTTCAGCCAACCCGTTTGTCGCCGGATGATATGGGGCAGAGGTATAGGCCTAGAAATTGAGTTGACGCCGCGCCAGGGCTTTAGCGCCGGAAATTTAGCGCCAGCGCTAATTCCCTTGCACGCGCCAAAAATTCAGTAGCGCCGCGCCCAGATGGCTGCCGGCGCTACTGGCGGACGTGAGTGCCTCCCAATGGGCGCTGAGTGCCGCATTGTGGCGCTAATCCGGCGCTGCGGCACCCGATGCGGTGCAGCAGGCTGGGGAAGTGCAGGCCTCCTCCTCCCGTTAAGGAGGCGCTGCCTTCACCCGATCGCTGGCCGTTTGATTTTTTCAAAAATGAGCCCGGCACCTCGGACAAGTGCCGGGCTTGCAGGCCAGACGCATCTGTTCCACGGGGGGGGGGTGGAGGAGTCCGGGGAGGGAGGTGCGGGCAGGCGGCCGGCAGGAAAGCGGCCGGCCGCCGCGCGACCTTAATGCGCCGGCGCTAACTTGTGTAAGACTCGGTTGCCAGAGTCTTAGTTGCGGCTGCCACGGGCGAGGCGGCCGCAACTGAATTTCGGCGTTCGGGCGCGTTGCCACGGCAACCGGGACGCTGCGCACACCGATGACGTCATTGGTGCCGGCGCAGCGCAACCGGCTGATGCCGATGGCAGCACCAAAGTGAATTTCAGAAACGGCTATCATTGCGGCGCTAGGCCCTCTAGCGCCGCAAAATGGGCGCTAACCCAACTGAATTTTCAGCCCATAATGTTTAACTCCATTCTTCTTTAAGAATTATTGGAATTCTTCCGATACAAACTGTGGTCCGTTGTCCGAACAGATCTGTTCTGGCAATCCGTTCCTTGCGAATATTGTTCTTAACACCGCAATTGTCTTTTCTGAAGTAGTGGTATTCATCTTGATGACTTCTGGCCATTTGGAATGTGCGTCCACCGCGATTAGGAACATGGAGTCCATGAATGGACCAGCAAAGTCAATGTGTACGCATTGCCATGGGGCTGAAGGACATTCCCATGGGTGTAGCGGTGCTATCGGAGGTGCATTTTGCACTTTTTGACACCCAGCGCAGCTTTTCGTTAACTCCTCAATCTGTTGGTCAATACCCGGCCACCATACGTAAGCCCTAGCAAGACTTTTCATTTTAACTCCCCCCAGATGACCTTCATGTAGTTCTTTTAAAATTCTTTCCCTTAACTTGGGAGGAATAATCACTCTTGTCCCGTACCTCAAAGTACCATGGTAGACGGACAGCTGGTCTCGCCTTGCCGAGAATGCCGGTAACAGAGGATCACCCCGTGTTGGCCATCCTTTCACTGTCACCTCGTAGACTCTGGACAGTGTCGGGTCGTTCCTGGTTTCTCTTTCAATACTTGCGTTGGTGACAGGTAAATACTCGATAATGGTCGAATGAAATAACTCAACAGGGTCAACTTCCGTCGTGTCTTCATCTTCAGGTAGTGGCAGGTGCGACAGGCCATCAGCATTGCCATGCTGTTTCGCACCTTTGAATTCTATCTGATATTGATGTGCCCCTAAAAAAAGAGACCATCTCTGGAGACGCTGTGCTGTCATCACCGAAACACCCTTCTTAGGGTTAAAAATGGACACCAACGGTTGATGGTCCGTCAGAAGTGTGAATTTTTGGCCCTGTAGGTAATGATTAAACTTCTTCACTCCCCATACAAGGCTAAGGGCCTCCCTATCGATCTGCGCATAGTTGCGCTCAGCGGAGGTCAATGATCTGGATGCAAACGCGACTGGCCTTTCCGTGCCATTTGGCAATTTATGTGAGAGTACTGCCCCAATACCATATGGAGAAGCATCACAAGCCAACCGAATAGGCAGTGTCGGGTTGAAGTGAGCCAACACTGCCTCCGAGGTGATCAATTCTTTGCTTTTGCGAAATGCCTTCTTACAGTTTTCGCCCCAGTCCCGTGGTACCCCTTTCTGTAAAAGAGCGTTCAACGGATGCAGCACCGTGGATAGATTTGGCAGAAATTTATGGTAATAGTTAATTAATCCTAGAAACGACCTCAACTGAGAGACATTCTCCGGAGCGGGAGCCTTTACAACTGCCGCTATCTTGTCAGGAGACTTATGAAGCCCCTCCCAGTCAATGACATGACCACAGTACGAGATCCGCTTCTGGAAGAACTCACATTTCTGCCGATTTACTCTAAGTCCATACTCTTTCAGTCTGTTGAGCACCAGTTCCAAGTTAGCAAGATGCTGTTCATCACCATCACCTGTGATCAGAATGTCGTCCAGGTAACATTGTGTGCCTGGAATTCCCTGTAATACCTGCTCCATGGCCCTCTGCCAAATTGCTGGAGCCGATGCCACACCAAAAACCAACCTTTGTACCGGTACAACCCTCGATGCGTGTTGATCGTGAGGTATTGGCGTGACTCTTCTTCAACCTCCATCTGCAAGTACGCCTGCGCCAGGTCTATCTTGGTGAAGTGTTTCCCACCAGACAGTGAAGCGAAAATATCCTCAATCCGTGGAAGCGGATACTGCACCGTGTGAAGCACCGGATTAACGGTGATCTTGAAATCTCCACAGATGCGAACCTTCCCTGGATCTCCTGGCTTATTGTTCGCAGGACGTTTCATAACGGGAACAATGGGCGTAGCCCACTCACTCCAATCTACTTTAGACAGTACCCCTGAACTTTCTAGTGCTTCCAGCTCCGCTTCAACCGCAGGTCGTATTGCATAGGGTACCGGTCTGGCTTTAAAAATTTTTGGTTCTGCATGTTCATCAATCTTGATGTTTGCCGTAATTCCTCTCAGTGTTCTCAGTCCCGGCTGGAACACCTCTTTAGCCTCATCCAATATTCTGGACAATTGTTTAGGTTTGACAGCTGTTTCCCCGGAATCTACCGTTAGTGCTTTCAAGGAGTGCCAGTCCATATTCATTTTCCTAATCCACTCCCATCCTAGTAGTGGTGGACCTCCTTCAGGTAGCACATATAAGTCCATTACTTGGCTTCCTTCGCCCTTGTGGACCACTTCTACCTCTATTTTTCCGATGGGGTACACTCTTTGCCCCGTATACGTTTTCAATATAATCTCCGTATCCTGTAAGGGAATATGTTGGAATAACCTTCTGTAATCTTTCTTATTCATGACCGTCAATGCCGATCCAGTGTCCAATTCCATTTTTACTTGGACTCCTGCTATCTTAAGAGTGACCCAAATTGTCTGGAGGTCTGTATCCTTACCAACGTTGTGTATTCTTAAGCTATCCAGTTCATTACTGCTAGCGTCTGAATCTGACTTCTGTTCGGTCAAACTGTTCTTTGTCACCTTGTGTACCTTTGCACATTTTCCTTGCGGTGACTTTTTATTGCTGGTCTTCTTTCCTGACCGGCATACTTTAGCTATGTGGCCAAGCCTGCCACACGTTCTGCATTCTTGGTTTGTAAACCAACACTGGTTCTGATCGTGCGTTGTCTTTCCACAACGATAACATTTGACAGAACTCAAACCCAATTTGTTTGTACCGAGTTCCGGTGGCCGTAGCTGCATTACTGCCGTGCTTCTCGCTGTGGCCTCGTGTGCTGCTGCCATACTGACCGCCTTCTTGAGAGACAGCTCATTCTCCTCGAGCAGTCGCCTTTGTGTATCCTGTTTAAATAAACCACACACAAATCTATCTCGAAGTGCCTCTGTCAGTCCCGTTCCAAACTGACAATATTTTGCTAGCTTACGTAATTCCATCAAATATTCAGCATTGCTTTCATTTTGCAGCTGTCTTCTATCGTTAAATTTAAATCGTTCCGCTAGCATCAGCGGCGTGGGGCTAAGATGATTTTTTAGGACAGTAACAATCTGTTCGAACGTCTTATCTGCCGGTTCATCTGGTGATAACAGGTGTTTCAATTGCCCGTATGTCTTCGCACCCATTAAGTTTAGTAATGTTAGTGCTTTATCTGCCTCAGGAATTTTATTTGCCTTACAATAGTTTTGTATGCGTTCTACATACATAGCCCAGTCTTCTATATCACTGTCGAAGGCATTAATGTTCCCATGTTTAGGCATCGTAGCAATTTATCGTATTTTTAATGTTATCTAAGATGGCGGCTTCCCGCTCTTGCCGTCGTCCTCCGCCCACAAAATGGCAGTTTTCCCGCGCTTGGCGGTCTTCACCCGTCCCCTGACGCTGTCTCCGCTTCACCGCGGCTCTCGCGCCTTCAGTTTCCCCAGACGCTGCGCCTTTAGCCCGAATGCGGCCCTTATCTCCGGTCGCGATCGATGTCCCCGCGCTGCGCCTCTCGCTCGAAAGCGGCCCGGCCCTTATCTCTGGTCGCGATCGACCTCGCCACCCTTATTCCTCCGTCTTCCCAGCCCCGTCTGTACAGCCAACGCGGTTGACTTTCTGTCGCGTCGCTGCCCGGCTTACCCACCACGAGGTAGTAGAAGAAGCTGACAGTCGCTGATGGTCAGGATGTCTTCTGCACTCCGGTTGCTCGATGCCTGCCGCTCGACGTGTCTTCCCGTAGGTGATGAGGGTGGAAACCTCTCTTCGACGTCCTGTCTGTGGACGAAGTCGCCGTGGAAATTACTGCAGCAGGGTAAGAATCGGACTCGTCGCCACTGCTAAGTCTGTGTGTTATAGTGAGAATTACTACACAGACCACCAGAGTAAATTCAACAGGTCTTTACTGGTTGGAGGTCGGACTATACTGAATACAATATTATTACACTGTGCTTATATACCGGTGTGGTCACCACCGGTATTACGTATACAGCAGCCAAAGAAAGTAGTACCTTTCTTAAGGTGGACCAGGCTTAAGTTCTCTTAAGGTGGAACAGGTTACATACACCACAGGAGTGATTTCTTTGTGCTCACTGTTCCACATTAAGCTACAGCAGCTGTCTTCAACAGATTATGGCATCCGATATTTGTTGAGAAGCTGAGTTCTTGTGATGTATCTGGTAAGCTGCTAAACTTGAGGCACGATTTCCTAAACAAATGCAAATGTTGGGTCACGATAAATGGACATTTGTTTTCTTATTGCACTGCTTACACCGCAGTTCTCCAGGGAAGCACCTTTGACCCCACTTATTATCTCGTTCTTTATCTACAAGTTGATGGAGATTAAAAGTGATATTGTTCTTTTCAACAATACCACATTGCGCAGACTGGTGAACCTCCCTTCTGAAAATGCTCAATTCCTTAAGCATGTTACACTGGCAGCTGTAGACAGAATTGGATAGTTAGCAGAGAAATGTGTTTCCTTCAACAGCAAGACGGTGATCATTTAGCAAAAAAGGAGCAGGATGTTGCTCATCCATTTTGCGTCTATCATTCGCTTCAGTTACAAATATTTAGCAGCTTAATGGTTATGTCCAATTGATGCTGTGGTAAATAGGTGATGGCTGGGAAAATTGTTTTTTATAAATAAAAAGTAGAAATCTTCAATAGAGCTCAACCCAACTGTCATTGCAGGCAGCTTTAATGTTCTATAAAGCCTATAACTTGCCCATACAGTGGCCCTGTTTGACAAAATATAGAGAGAACCCAATTGTTGATTCGAGATCTAACATAGTCGAATGTCACGCAGACCAGTGGACCTCCCTACTGGTCTGTGCCAAATTCCACCTGGTATCAAAGCGTTATTATGATCCGGAATGCAGTGCCTGAAGGGTGGTGGAAGCAGATTCAATAGTAACTTTCAAAAGCCAGGTGGATAAATACTTGAAGGAGAGAAACTTGCCAAGGCTATGGGAAAAGAGCAGGGGAGTAGAACTAACTGAATAGCTCTTTCAAAGAGGCATGATGGGCCGAATGGCCTCCTTCTGTGCTGTAAGATTCTGTGATTCGATTAGGGCCGGCTGTCAGTCTTCTGTACAATTATGGCTACGTCAGTGCCATGAGTCATTTGAGGCAGCCCTCCGTGTTTGGGCTGGGAACCTAAGCATTGTTACAGCTGCACTACAACATCTTGTGTCAATTCAGAAAGTCCCTATAGGTGACCAGTCGTGAATCTTAACGTATTTATTTTTTTCCTGCCAGTGGAACTTTTGTCCCCCTTGTGTGGAGAAGTTAAATATAGAGTTAAGCAGGGTTACTGCGGCAAGCAGCAGGCTGTGGAAAATCTGTCGTCCCTTGGTACCTCCAGAACGATACAGTTTTTCCAAGTCTTTGTGTTCCCAGCAATCATCAGGGTTAATTTGGTGAGCTGTATCCTTGCTACAGTTGCCGCTGGCTTCACCCTGTTACACCATCTAATTAAGAAAAACTCGAAAACTGGATCTACTGAAATAAAAATACAAAACTAAATTGAGGAGGGCTCATTTGCTTGCACACTCAAGTTAACAATTCCCTAAATGTAATAGGAGAGAAAGTTACTATTAAATATTTCAAACATGTCTAACCATATAACCCCCAACCAGAATGTAAAGAGAATTTATTGATCGAGTTCCTTGATGAATACAGAAGACCATCCAAAAATAAAAATCGCAACTTAGTGAAATGTTGACATACTGGGGGGGAGGGAGGGAGGGAAGGAAGGTGGGTGGAGGAGGGAGAGAGAAGGAGGGGAGTAGGAGTAGGAGACGGAAGGAGGGGAGGTGGAAGAGGAGGGAGGGGAGTTGGAGGAGGGAGAGAGAAGGAGGGGAGGAGGAGGAGGGAGAGAGAAGGAGGGGAGGAGGAGGAGGGAGAGAGAAGGAGGGAGAGAGAAGGAGGGGAGGTGGAGGAGGGGAGGTGGAGGAGGAGGAGGGAGAGAAGGAGGGAAGGTGGAGGAGGGGAGGTGGAGGAGGAGGTGGGAGAGAAGGAGGGAAGGTGAGAGAGGGAGAGAGAGGAGGGAGGGGAGTAGGAGGAGGAGGGAAGGGAGGAGGAGGAGGAGGGAGAGAGAGAGAGATTTCCTTTGTGTAATATGCAGGTGTCAGCCTTGGCTCAGTGATAGCATTCTTGCCTCTGAGTCAGAAGGTTATGAATTTTTTTAAAATTCATTCATGGGATGTGGGCATCGCTGGCAAGGCCAGCATTTATTGCCCATCCCTAGTTGCCCCACTCCAGGAATTTGAGCACATAATCCAGACTGACACTCCAGTGCAATACTGAGGGAGTGCTGCACTGTCTGAAATGCCATTTTTCGGATGAGACATTAAACCGAGGCCCCATCTGCCCTCTCAAATAAACATAAAAGACCCCATGACGCTGTTCGAAGAAGAGCAGGGGACTTCTGGCCAATATTTATCTCTCAACCAACATCATAAAAAATAGCACATTATCTGGTCATTATCTCATTTCTGTTTGTGGGACCTTGCTGTACGTAAATTGGCTGCTGCGTTTCCTACATTCCAACAGTGATTTCACTTCAAAAGTACTTAATTGTCTGTAAAGCGCTTTGGGACGTCCTGAGGTTTGAAAGGTACTATATAAATGCAAGTACTTTTTTTTTCTATAATGAAACTGTAATCTCATTCTTTATAAATGGGTTCAAGATTTTATTACCCAAAGTAAATCTCCCCCATCAATGACACTTGCTTTGTCTTGATCTCCATTGGTAGCTGCTCTACCTCATTAACTGGCAAATTTCCTGTGGCATTGCTCATCACTGTCATAATAATAGAGGAGTTATCAACAAGGTGTGACAGGGAAAGTGTTACAGGAGGTCAGTGTGACACTTATAGGAAGTGTATGCTGTATGTGAGACCTCTGATGTAAATATTCAGCTTTTTCAATGTGGCTTGAATTTTTTAAAATTATTTATTATGTTGCAAATTTTAAACAGCAAAAATATCTTTCAAAACACTGAATTGCAATATGCTTTAAACTGTAAAATCTCATCCAAAGTCTACAGACCCCCAACTTCACCTTATAAAATATGCCCAGGATTTACTGTTTCAACATTTTATCTACCTATACGTATACAAAAAATCTTGAATCTGTCACATTTCAAAGTCATACTTTGTTAAAGACTCAAAGCATTCTTCAAAATAGGATATAAAAAGAGGGGAAGAAAACCAATCATTTCCTGCTGCTGCCAATCTACAAGGAAATGATCACCCTCTAATTGACCCCAGAGGCTGCATATAAGTTATTGGTCTCTAACTGACCTCGGGGTCTGCAATTAGACTCTGCAGAGTTAAAGGGATACACACAATTGCACTTCAACAGCACAATAATAGATTGCGTGTTGCACGGTATGATCCTCCTGTCCTTACAGACTGCATATGCTCTGACTACCAGGAGCAGTGCCATTGGAGGTCTGCTAGTAGATATATAAAGGAAGAAAGAAAGATTTGCATTTTAGTTACAAACTCAGCTTGGCTTTCCTGCTACTCAATGATGCCTTGGCCAAACTGGCACAGCACTCGATGCCTGGCATGCCACAAACAGAGACACAAAACTGAAACTGCTCTGAGTTCAGCTACTGCCTGCACTTGTAAATTCAGCATATTATTTTCAAAATATCTTGTGTGTTTTGAAAGAAGTGAATATACTTTATGAAAATTTAGACTGTAATAATTACTATTGACTTGTGAATGATTTGATGACTTTGTACTCATATATCATTACTTACCCTGATACGTTTTCTCTATAGTCTACCTCAGGTCCTGCTAATCTAAATAATGAGTGGTTGCTGGCTTAGCCATCATAGTTTTAAACATTTCTTCAGTCTGCACTTTTGGTTTTAGGAAGCCACTTTTTCTTTTACCCTGTGCCAGTCAGGTTGTTGCCTTTAAATCCCAACTGAGAGAGGTGTCTACCAATCATCCTTAATCCACGTTCAAATCATCTTATCAGTCTGGGTTTTACGTTCTTCATGAAGAAGCCTCCAGTATTTATATATTTCCCCATCGACAATTCACCAAGATAGTCTTTGGATATGTCTACAATGTTCATACGCTGTTGGCTCGACTTTGTCCTCCTTGGTCCTTGCTCCCTATCTCTGTAATCTCCGCCAGCCCCACAACCGCCCCCCCCACCGAGATATCTGTGCTCCTCTAAATCTGCCCTCTTGAGCATCCCTGATTATAATCGCTCAACCATTGGTGGCCGTGCCTTCTGTTGCCTAGGCCCTAAGCTCTGGAATTCCCTGCCTAAATCTCTCCGCCTCGCTACCTCTCTTTCCTCCTTTAAGACGCTCCTTAAAACTTACCTCTTTGACCAAGCGTTTGGTCACCTGCCCTAATTTCTTCTTAGGTGGTTTGGTGTCAAATTTTTTGTCTCATAATACTCCTGTGAAGCGCCTTGGGATGTTTTACTATGTTAAAAGTGCTATATAAATGCAAGTTGTTGTTGTTGTTGGTCACCTTTAAAGTCTTGCATCCCTACAATGATTGTTATTTATTTGTAGAAATGCAGAAAACAATCCAAAATTACAAATAAAGCACAACAGTGAAATTCAGACAGGTGCATGTATCTAATCTCCTGTGCCAGAGTTCTGAGGAGTGCCTAATATATGATTAGAAAGGCGAGGCAAGAAAGGGCATTGCTCACTGAATCAATATTTATGAACCTGGCAAGGGCTGCAATTGATCTTGTCTTAATGACATCTAGTTCTAAACTTTGAAGAATAAGTTATAACTGTTGCTTAGCCAACTTATACAGTTATTCAGAACAATATAATGCAATCCATTTGAATTTATCTCTAGAACACAGCTCAAAAAAGCCCCTGTGATGTCTATGAATATTCACAGTGAAGTAGTCAGGTGGGGAAGGCTACCTGGAACAGGGGAGTAGAGCAGTTGGGGGGTGGGGGGGTGCGCTGGGGGGGAGGGGGATGGAACAGTCTGGGCAGGTCCAAATTCAAACTGGGATGGAGTCAGGTTGCAACTGGGAGCAGGGAAGTCCAGCACTTGGCTGGGTCCATGAGCAGGAAAATCTGAGGCATTGGGTGAGCTGAGGTTTTAGTGGAGTTGAGGCCGGGGCAGAGCTGAGAGATTCAGCCTGAGTGTTAGTGGTGAGGCTGGACTGTCGCCGTTACCTGGTGCGACCAAACACCCCCGTCCCCCAACCCCCCGCATCCTCCCCAAGATCTCAAAGCTCCATCTCCAATAATTGAACCTTGGTCACATTGTGATTCTAACAGGTGATATATTTTTGTGTTGCTGCTCTACCCATAGAGGATGCTTGATCAACAAAAATAATTCCACCATCAAATCAAATCAAATCAAATCAAATCAACTTTTATTGTCATTGTTAGTGCACAAGTGCAGTACAACGAAATGTAAGCTTGCGGCTCCCGAGAGTGTACATTTAGATTAAGACATTTAAACATTCAACATGCATTTGGCTTGTAATACATTCAACATACATTTGGCTTGTAATACAACCAGTTTCCGCTGCTCCCAAATACTAACTTCCCTGCTGTGACGAGGATATGATTTGTCTGATTTACAGCAGACATATGTACATAGAGCAATAGAGATTGAGCAATCACAATATATAACAATACTTATACATAACTTCCCTTGTATTCACTGTTATCTTAAATCCAACATACACGACCTGTATCATTCAGCTAAAAATCTTGCTTTCCACATAATATATTTTTCTGTGGCTGTTGTATTGGTGGAATCATTTTCCTGGGTAAAGATTGGTTTTGTATCAACAAATGGCATTCCATGCAAAACAACCAAATTTGATTGATAATGCTATCATCCAATGAGGTGGAAGATGTGGAACATTTAGCTGCCAGTCATGTCCAGCTTGTAGCCAGGTCTCTGTATTGGCTACTACATCATACTTTTTAAACTGAAGGAGAGGGAGGTGAAGAGGTTTAGGAAGGGAATTCTAGAGCCTAGGCATCTGAAAGCACGGCTGCCATTGGTGGGCTGAAGGTAAAAGGGGTGGGGAGAGACAGAATGAAAAGTTCATGAAGGGGTTGCAGAAGATTAGAGGTAGGGAGGGGCGAGACCATGAAAGAATTTAAGCATGAGGAGGATCATTTTAAATATGAGGTGTTGGCACCAGAGCCAATGTAGGACAGCGAGCACAGGGGGTGATGGGTGAGTGGGATCTGGAGAGGGATAGGGTACAGACAGCAAAGTTTTGTATCGGCTGAAGTTTATGGGGGCTGGAGGATGGGAGGCAAGTGAGGAGAGTGTCGGAAGAGTTGAATCAGGAGTTGACCAAGGCATAGATGAGGGTTTCGGCAGCAGATGGGCTGAGCTGAACTCCAGAGGTGAGGTGAGAGTGACTGCCCTTGATATCAAGGCAGCATTTGGCTGAGTGTGGCATCAAGGAGCCCGAGTAAAACTGAAGTCAATAGGAATCGAGGGGAAAACGCTCCACTTGCTTGAGTCATACCTAGCACAAAGGAAGATGGTTGTCATTGTTGGAGGCCAATCAGCTCAGCCCCAGGACATCACTACAGGAGTTCATCAGGGCCGTGTCCTAGGCCCAATCATCTTCAGCTGCTTCATCAATGACCTTCTCTCCAACAATAAGGTCAGAAGTGGGGATGTTCGTTGATGATTGCAGTGTTCAGTTCCATTCACAACTCCTTAGATAATGAAGCAGTCCATGCCCGCATGCAGCAAGACCTGGACAACATTTAGGCTTGGACTGAAAGTGGCAAGTAATATTCATGCCACACAAGTGCCAGGCAAACACTATCTCCAAAAGGCAAGAGTCTAACCACCTCTCCTTGACATTCAATGGCATTACCATCACCGAATCCCCACCATCAACATCCTGGGGGGGGGGGTCACCATTGACCAGAAATTTAACTGGATCAGCCACATAAATACTGTGGCAACAAGTGCAGGTCAGAGGCTATGTATTCTACAGCGAGTGTCTCACCTCCTGACTCCCGAAAGCCTTTCCACCATCTATAAGTCACAAGTAAGGAGTGTGATGGAATACTCTCCTCTTGCCTGGATGAGTGCAGCTCCAACAACACTCAAGAAGCTTGACACCATCCAAGACAAAGCAGCCCACTTGATTGGTACCCCATCCACCACCTTAAACATTCACTCCCTCCACCACCGGCGAATCATGGCTGGTGTGTGTACTATCGACAAGATGCACTGCAGCAACTCGCCAAGGCGTCTTCGGCAGCAGCTCCCAAACCCACGACCTCTTCCACCTAGAAGGACAGGGGCAGCAGACACATGGGAACACCACCAGCTGCAATTTCCCCTCCAAGTCACACACCACACTGATTTGGAAATATATCGCCATTCCTTCATTGTCGCTGGGTCAAAATCCTGGAACTCCCTCCCTAACAGCACTGTGGGAGTACCTTCACCACATGGACTGCAGCAGTTCACCACCACCTTCTCAAGGGCAATTAGGGATGGGCATAAATTGCTGGGCTTACCAGCGACACCCATATCCTGTGAATGAATTAAAAAGATGGTAGGGACGGAGCTGTGTGATGTTATTAAAGTGGAAGTAGGCAGTCTTTGTGATGGAGAGGATATGGGGCTGATGCTCAGCCTGGGGTTCTGAATAGAACGTTGAAGTTGCAAACAGTCTGGCTCAGCCTGAGGTATTGGCCCGTATTTTCTGATCGCAGGACTTCCACGGGCAGAGGCCTGCGATCTGGAAAATTCTGCGCTGTTACCTGAGGGGTCCCGGGATGCACATGCTTCCGCTCCTGGGCCTCACCAAACTTGAAGTGCGCAGGGCCCACGTATCCCAGAGACGCATGTAGTTAGCAGTGTCCTTGGGATCATGTGGGCCATGGGGAGCCAATCATAGAAGGGAATCTCCCTTCATACATTTGACAGGAAGTCCTGTCAAATATATGAATGGAGATCAATGAAAAAACATAGTAAAACTTTAAATTAATTTTTTTTAAAACATCACATTTTTAAAATGACTTGAAATTACAATAAATTAAGTATTTTAAACAAAAATTTAATTGTTTGAAAAAAATAATTAAAGATTTTTACAGGGCTAAAAATAAACTTACCTTTTTTAAAGTATTCTTAAATGATAAATCAGTGAAAACATTTTTAAAAACTTTTTTCAACTCTTATCCTGGTAAAAGCAGGCCTTACACCTGCTTTTAACAGGCGTAAGAATTGTAAGTGTTTTCTGCGGGCGAAGGGTTTCCAAAAAACAGAACTATCTGCCCACAGAGGCCCTTCTCCCAGGCAGCCGGAGGATCTGTCAAGACCATTCTTGACAGACCGGAAATGCCAGTTTCCAGCGCATGCACTGTGCATGCCTGAAACCGGCATTTCCAATGTCCCTACGGGTGAGTACACAGCGCGTACCCACCCGTAGGGATCGGAATATCCGGCCCATTGTGTTTTGGATGAGACGTGATGCCGAGGCCCTGTTTGCCCAATCAATTGGATGTAAACGATCCCATGGCACTACTCAAAGAAGAGCAGGGGAGTTCTGGTCAATATTTGTCCCTCAACCAACATTATTTAAAAAAATTAGCTGGTAATATCACATTTGTTGTTTGTGGGATCTTGCTGTGTGCAAATTCGCTCCCGTGCTTCCCTACATTATCACAGTGAATACACTTCAAAGGACTTAATTGGCTGTAAAGCGCTTTGGGATGTCCTGAGGTTGTGAAAGGCACTATATAAATGCAAGTCTGTCATTATTTCTATCTTTCTTTAGGTGATTACTAAAGATTCACTATTATTTTATCTGGAGGAAATCATATTTTTGGTCTGCCACTATTACCATAAAGCAGCACATTTTGGACAACCTGCATTAATGATGTTGGCTGAGGAATAAATATTGGCCAGGACAACTCCCCTGCTCTTCTTTGAAATAGTGCCATGGGATCTTTTACGTCCACCTGAGAGGGAGGACGGGGCCTCGGTTTAATGTTTCATCCAAAAGATGGCATTTCCAACAGTGCAGCATTCCCTCAGCACTGCACTCGAGTGTCAGCCTAGATTATGCACTCAAGTCTCTGGAGTGGGACTTGAACCCACAACCTTTTGGCACAGAAGCGAGAGTACTGCCACTGAGCCAAGGCCGACCCCTAATTTGAAGCAATCTGTGCATTAAGTGATTTGAAATGTTTCTGACAGATGTGATAAGGCACTATATAAATGCAAGTCTTTTTGCAATTGGTGAGATAAATCTGTTGACTGCAGCACAATTTTTTCCCTCTAGTTTGATAAATATCTCTGCAGCATCTACAAAGGGGAAATTCAGTCACCAATATCCTAACTCCATGACCTCATCAATATTCACGGTCCAGTGGCGAGACCCAGGTGCCATCACTTCTCAGTAGAAGGGCTAACAGATGTGACACATGGAGGATTATTCTATATTTCATTTCCTTTCTGCTGCCTCAGCGCTTGGTCTTTGCTGACTTGCTGGAACGCTCAAGGCCAAAGGTCACCTTTTGGCTTTTTTGCACACCCAAGTAATCTTTCACCCCTCATAGGTCATGATTGCTGAAAAACAAAATGGTACTTGACACCTTGCCAAAGCGCTGCAGCTATAATAGGGTTCCGTAGCTTGAGTTAAGGAGAGGATCTCTTTCCCTCAGTCCCTTCAATGACTGAATCACGCTCCCTGTTTTTAAAAAAAAAATCATCTCATTTCAGAATGGGAAATCAAACCCTCACAGGGTGTCATCATCTCCTCTTGCTAATGTTGTTTTCTTTTTAACTTTGTGCATTTGTTCCCTTCCCTGGGTTGTTGGCACTGCCTCCCTCCTTTAGCAGGAGTGGCTGAGCTGTAGTGATATAATTTTCCTGCAGCCTTCGACAATGGTCAGCTGAGACGAGACTCATATCTGCATGTGCCACTAATCTGCTCCATCCCTATTGGCACTGTGTGCGTTTTGGGGCAAGGAGACATTATTGGCCCAGAAATTGCATTCACAGGCCTCCCGCGGGCAGAGGGCTGCGATCTGGAAAAATCTGCGCTTGGACCGGAGGGCTCCCGGGAGACGCAGAGTTCCGTTGCTGGGCCTCTTCAAACTGCCGATGCGCAGAGCCCACATATCCCAGAGGTTCACAGCATCCCTGGGATCACGTGGGCCATGGGGAGCCAATCAGAGAAGGGAATCTCCCTTCATACATTTGACAGGAAATCACCCCCAAAACATAGTAGAACTTCAAATAAATTTTTAAAAAAACACATTTTTAAAATGACTATAAATTACATAAATTAACTATTTTAAACAAAAATGTAAATTTTTGAAAAAATAATTAAAGTTTTTAACAGGGCTAAAAATAAACTTACCTTTCTTTAAAGTGTTTTTAAATGATAAATCAGTGGAATTTTTTTTTTTTTTTTTTACTTTTTTCAACTCTTATCTGGTAAAAGCAGGCCTTGCGCTTTTACCAGGCGCAAGAATTGTAAGTGTTTTCTGCGGGCGGAGGGTCTCCAAAAAACGGAACTCTCCACCCACAGAGGCCCTGTTCCAGGGCAGCCAGAGGATCTGTCAAGAGCTTTCTTGACAGATCGGAAATGCCAGATTCCAGCGCATGCACATTGCATGCCTGAAACTGGCATTTCCGATGTCCCTGCGGCTGAGTACACAGCGCATACCCACCCGTAGGGACCGGAATATCCGGCCCAATATTTCTTGTGCTTTAGGGGCACTTTTTCTCAATGTATTCAAACCTGCCAACGTTACCCCTCCCTCCCCCACCCCCAAAATTGAAGGCTCAACTACTGACCCGGGTCTGTTCTGGTGACTCGGTGTGCAGATCTGTCCACCCACGAGAAACTTGGGAGTTCAGGATTCTAACACCAAAGTCTTCAATTTAATCTGGTATTCTAATCAAGTAGAAGCAAGATGGAGTCATGAGTTATACATATTTCCTTGGAAAAAAGACCTTCTAGAATCTGGCAGCAGACTTTTCTGCTTTTCCACTTTACACAAAACCAGAAGCTATTAATGTCATTGCAATAACAGCGGAATATCACAGTTGTATAACATTTTTCAGATGTTTTATCTGAAGATTAAAAGCCTCGTTACAGCTTTACTTCCCTCCTTTTCCTCGCTCATAATTATAATAGATAGGACAATTCCTGGCTGTGTAAAATAATAATCAAGAAACATTTTTAAAATCTCTTCAAAGGAACCAGCCACATGAGAGCCTTTAACTCATCTCCCAAACTCGAGCAATAGCATGTGTTGGGTCCTAAATGTACGAAAAATTTGAAAAGAATTCACCCCTCCCCCTACCCCTGCCGCTATTTCGTATGGAAGCCATTTCAGCAGAAATATTTTAAAAATCATACAACTTTGTCATTCCAGCACTAATGTGTCATTTGCAACTAAAGCATTGAGAAAAGTGTTTGCTTAAAGTTGATCCCTATTGGTACTGTGTGTGTTTTGGGGGGAGGACATTTTTTGTTTCCTGTGCTTTAGGGGAACTTTTTCTCAATGTATTCAAACCTGCTAAAGATTACAGTGGGTCTGCCGATAACTAATTACATTCATGACATTTAACATTTACATCCATCAGAGACTGAATGACCTTCATCACACATCCCCAGCTGACTTTGAACTTAGCCCTGCATAGGTTAAAGGTGCTGACCTAAATCATTAAGCTATTGAATCCCACATCGTCCTTCTTAGCCTGGTCATTAAATAAAGGCATTTGACGGCCTTTACCGTAAGCAAGTATATGTATGAAAATAGAAAACTTTCAAATAACAACATTAAATACAAATCTTTTTAGACAAGATACTGAAAAATGCATTGTACAGCTCCAACAGAAATGACTAGCACCTTCATTTAAAGTTCATTCACAGACAATTTATGACTCTTGATTACCCAAGTAATTTTTCATAATTACTACTGAGGTAAATCAACACTGGTGAAATCATTGAACTAGATAATAAAGGTTTCAACTTAATTTTATGCCTTATTAACTCTTTATATTCTAAATTGATACGGCATATTTATTTATATATTATCTGTCATTTTTCTAAAATGCATTTCTCTAACTCTGAGAATGAATATCAACAAAAAGATTATAATAAACTGAGCTTCATTAAAAATGTTTTTTTTTCTTATATTTGCAGATGGTATGGGCCTTAACTCGCTAATAATTGATTGGAATAAGACAATGGGCTTTATTTATGTCCTTTTTTGCTTCCATTTCTAAAGTTATTTTTTACTTTTTCCTTCCCTTTCTTTAGATTGCACCATTCTATGCCACGCCACGCCATGCTACACCACACTACTCCACGCCATGCCATGCCACACCACATTACTCCACGCCATGCCACGCCACACCATGCCACACCACACTACTCCAAGCCATGCTACACTACACCATGCTACACCACACTACTCCACGCCACGCCATGCCACACCACATGACTCCACGCCATGCCACGCCACACCACACTACTCCAAGCCATGCTACACTACGCCATGCTACACCACACTACTCCACGCCACGCCATGCCATGCTACTCCACACTACTCCACGCCATGCTACACCACACTACTCCATGCCACGCCATGCCATGCTACACCACACTACTCCACGCCATGCTACACCACACCATGCTACACCACACTACTCCACACCATGCTACACCACACTACTCCACACCATGCTACACCACACTACACCACACCATGCTACACCACACTACTCCACACCATGCTACACCACACTACTCCACACCATGCTACACCACACTGCTCCACACCGTGCTACACCACACTACTCCACACCATGCTACACCACACTACTCCACACCATGCTACACCACACTACTCCACACCATGCTACACCACACTACTCCACACCATGCTACACCACACTGCTCCACACCGTGCTACACCACACTACTCCACACCATGCGACACCACACTACTCCACACCATGCTACACCACACTACTCCACACCATGCTACACCACACTACTCCACACCATGCTACACCACACTACACCACACCATGCTACACCACACTACACCACACCATGCTACACCACACTACTCCACACCATGCTACACCACACTACTCCACACCATGCTACACCACACTACTCCACACCATGCTACACCACACTACTCCACACCATGCTACACCACACTACTCCACACCATGCTACACCACACTACTCCACACCATGCTACACCACACTACTCCACACCATGCTACACCACACTACTCCACACCATGCTACACCACACTACACCACACCATGCTACACCACACTACTCCACACCATGCTACACCACACTACACCACACCATGCTACACCACACTACTCCACACCATGCTACACCACACTACTCCACACCATGCTACACCACACTACTCCACACCATGCTACACCACACTACTCCACACCATGCTACACCACACTACTCCACACCATGCTACACCGCACTACTCCACACCATGCTTCACCACACTGCTCCACACCATGCTACACCACACTACTCCACACCATGCTACACCACACTACTCCACACCATGCTACACCACACTACTCCACACCATGCTACACCACACTACACCACACCATGCTACACCACACTGCTCCACACCATGCTACACCACATTACACCACACCGTGCTACACCACACTACACCACACCATGCTTCACCACACTACTCCACACCATGCTACACCACACTACTCCACACCATGCTACACCACACTACTCCACACCATGCTACACCACACTACTCCACACCATGCTACACCACACTACTCCACACCATGCTACACCACACTACTCCACACCATGCTACACCACACTACTCCACACCATGCTACACCACACTACTCCACACCATGCTACACCACACTACTCCACACCATGCTACACCACACTACTCCACACCATGCTACACCACACTACTCCACACCATGCTACACCACACTACACCACACCATGCTACACCACACTACTCCACACCATGCTACACCACACTACACCACACCATGCTACACCACACTACTCCACACCATGCTACACCACACTACTCCACACCATGCTACACCACACTACTCCACACCATGCTACACCACACTACACCACACCATGCTACACCACACTACACCACACCATGCTACACCACACTACTCCACACCATGCTACACCACACTACTCCACACCATGCTACACCACACTACACCACACCATGCTACACCGCACTACTCCACACCATGCTTCACCACACTGCTCCACACCATGCTACACCACACTACTCCACACCATGCTACACCACACTACTCCACACCATGCTACACCACACTACTCCACACCATGCTACACCACACTACTCCACACCATGCTACACCACACTACACCACACCATGCTATACCACACTACACCACACCATGCTACACCACACTGCTCCACACCATGCTACACCACACTACTCCACACCATGCTACACCACACTACTCCACACCATGCTACACCACACTACTCCACACCATGCTACACCGCACTACTCCACACCATGCTACACCACACTACTCCACACCATGCTACACCACACTACTCCACACCATGCTACACCACACTACTCCACACCATGCTACACCGCACTACTCCACACCATGCTACACCACACTACTCCACACCATGCAACACCGCACTACTCCACACCATGCTACACCGCACTACTCCACACCATGCTACACCACACTGCTGCACACCATGCTACACCACACTACTCCACACCATGCTACACCACACTACACCACACCATGCTACACCACACTACACCACACCATGCTACACCACACTACACCACACCATGCTACACCACACTACACCACACCATGCTACACCACACTGCTCCACACCATGCTACGCCACACTACTCCACACCATGCTACACCGCACTACTCCACACCATGCTACACCACACTACTCCACACCATGCTACACCACACTACTCCACACCATGCTACACCACACTACTCCACACCATGCTACACCACACTACACCACACCATGCTACACCACACTACTCCACACCATGCTACACCACACTACACCACACCATGCTACACCACACTGCTCCACACCATGCTACACCACACTACTCCACACCATGCTACACCACACTACTCCACACCATGCTACACCACACTACTCCACACCATGCTACACCACACTACTCCACACCATGCTACACCACACTACACCACACCATGCTACACCACACTACTCCACACCATGCTACACCACACTACTCCACACCATGCTACACCACACTACACCACACCATGCTACACCACACTACACCACACCATGCTACACCACACTACTCCACACCATGCTACACCACACTGCTCCACACCATGCTACACCACACTACTCCACACCATGCTACACCACACTACTCCACACCATGCTACACCACACTACTCCACACCATGCTACACCACACTGCTCCACACCATGCTACACCACACTACTCCACACCATGCTACACCACACTACACCACACCATGCTACACCACACTACACCACACCATGCTACACCACACTGCTCCACACCATGCTACACCACACTACACCACACCATGCTACACCACACTACAGCACACCATGCTACACCACACTACACCACACCATGCTACACCACACTGCTCCACACCATGCTACACCACACTACTCCACACCATGCTACACCGCACTACTCCACACCATGCTACACCACACTACTCCACACCATGCTACACCACACTACTCCACACCATGCTACACCACACTACACCACACCATGCTACACCACACTGCTCCACACCATGCTACACCACACTACACCACGCCATGCTACACCACACTACTCCACACCATGCTACACCACACTGCTCCACACCATGCTACACCACACTACACCACGCCATGCTACACCACACTGCTCCACACCATGCTACACCACACTACTCCACACCATGCTACACCACACTACACCACACCATGCTACACCACACTCCTCCCCACCATGCTACACCACACTACTACATGCCACGCCATGCCGCACCACACCATGCTACACCACACTACTCCAGACCATGCTACACCACACTACTCCACACCATGCTACACTATGCCAAGCCACTCCATGCCATGCTGTGCCGCACTATGCCACGCCACACCACACTACTCCACGCCATGCAACACCACGCCATGCCACACCACACTACTCCACGCCATGCTACGCTACACCAAGCCACACCACGCCATGCTGTGCCGCACCATGCCATGCCACACCACACCACGCCATGCCATGCTACGCCATGCCACGTTGCGCCACACAACACCAGTCCCAAACCAACAAAGTGCCTCCAGGCCTCTCTAACTGGGTTGAACACACTAAGAGGTGTGTGGTGTCTGCCTAGATTGGCATGCCTTCCATTCTTGTTCCCTCTTCTCTCTCAGGCTTCACCTCCACTTGGCACTTCTTTTGTTGGATTGGCTGAGGTTGGAAACGTCCTTGAGGATGCTGCCAGTGAAGCTGAGTCCCACCAGCCTTTGGCATACACAGCACACATGGGGTAAGAACACCACTTAATGGCACTTGAAGTTAACATTTTTAAGTGATTTCTGCTTTTCTGGTCATTGACGTGAAAGATGTTAGCGTTGGGAAATGTTGGGAATATTCACTCTGTTGTGGGCATCCAGCAACATTGAATCACCACTCATGTAATCTGCTATATTGTTGGGCTTGTGGAGGTTGAAATATTTCAAGAGGTACTTTCATATGTAATGTCTTCAATTTTTCATGTTCCCAATTTATTTAAAAAGATGTTTATTAATTATGCATCTGATGAATCACTTTATATTGTCTATTCCTGTCATTATTATACAGGTACTTCAAACTGCTTCTAAATGAATAACAACAATTTGCATTTAAATAGTGCCTTTAACATGGTCAAACATCCCAAGGCGTTATCATACATAAATTGGCACAGAGCCAGAGAAGGAGAGGCTTGGTCAAAAAGGTGGATTTTAAGGAGCGCCCTAAAGGAGGAGAGAGAGGTGGAGAGGCGGGGAATTCCTAAGCTTAGGGCGTACACGGCTGAAGGCACTGCCACCAATTGTAGGGTGAAGTAAGTGGGGGTTGGACAAGAGCTCAGAATTGGAGGAGAGCAGAGTTCTCGGAGGGTTGTAGGGCTAAAGGAGGTTGCAGAGTTAAGGAAAGGCGAGGCCATGGAGGGATTTGAACATGAGGATGAGAATTTTAAAACCGAGGCGTTGCTGAACTGGGAGCCAACATAGGTCAGTGAGCACAGGGGTGATGGGTGAATGGATATGAGCAGCAGAGTTTATTCAGAATCTCTCCCAAATTCTCATAGTAGTCACTATAACTCCTTTATGGCAAGTTTATTGATAAATGGTTCAATGTTTCCCCGATGAACGCGACACAATATTGGAGTAAAACCCTGTTCTGGTAAGTTCCTGCTCATTGCCCTTCTTTCAGTTTTCTGATTTAAAAAAAAATTCGTTCCTGGGATGTGAGCGCCGCTGGCAAGGCCAGCATTTATTGCCCATCCCTAGTTGCCCTTGAGAAGGTGGTGGTGAGCCGCCTTCTTGAACTGCTGCAGTCCCTGTGACAAAGGTACTCCCACAGTGCTGTTAGAGAGGGAGTTCCAGGATTTTGACCCAGCGACGATGAAGGAATGACGATATATTTCCAAGATTACCCTCCTGTGAAGCACCTTGGGATGTTTTACTATGTTAAAGGCGCTGTATGAATGAAAGTTGTTGTTGTAGTTGTCAATTGAAACTGAACAATTGATAGAAATTACAGTGGGATTAGATTACGGTTGAAGTGGGATTAGATAAATGTGCTAATCAAATAATTTATGATTTAGTTTATAAGAATAACAATCATGGTGCTTTTATAAAAATACAAAATGCTGTGATCCAGACCTAAAAAGCATTAAAGCAAGATGGCCTAGAAATTCAGTTGGGCGCTGCAAGCTTTGCGCCCAGTTGGCGCCTAAAGAGGGTTTCTGCGCCAGTATAAGAGGTTGCGCTGATATTCAGCGCTGCGGTAATGGCGGCGGTAGCCGGTAGCGCTGCGCCGACACCGATGACGTCATCGGTGTGCGCAGTGCCCCGGTACCGCCCCGCTTCCGGCCCAAACCCCATATTTAGTTGCGGCCGCCTCTTCTGCAGCGGCCGCAAACAACGTTCGTGAAACGGGGCCGTACTGCTGCGCTACTGGGGCGCTTTAAGGTGGAGGTGCGGCCGGCCGCTTTTTCGGCGGCCGCCTGCCCTCACCTCCCTCCCCGGCCTCCTCCACCACCCCCCCGCGGCATTGGTGGCTGATTCCCGTGAGTCCGGCACTTCTCCGTGGTGCTGGGCTCATTTGCTGGCAGAATCCAGCGGCGATCTCACGGTTGCAGGCAGCTCCTCCTTAAGAGAAGGAGGAGGCCTGCAGTACCCCAGCCTGCCGCACCGCATCGGGTGGCGCAGCGGCAGCTGGAGCGCTGAAATTCACTTTCAGCGCCCCAAGCGGAGGCGGGCACACCCAGGAACAGCACCCGGTTCCGACTTGGGGCGCTAAAAGTGAATTTCTGGCGGTCGCAACGGGCTCCACGCGCAGCGCTAACTTTTGGGCGTTAGCCTGCTGGCGGGCCTTAACTGAATTTCTAGGCCGATGTGTCACTGTTACATGGGGGAATTTAGAGAAAATCTATGTTAAGAGTAAGTTTTGCATTTCGTCAATATACTCTGACACTGAGGTCTGAAGACACCTTGCTATCCATAGCTGTTAATGTATTAAGGGTTCCCACTATAAATCAATCTCCGAGATCTGTGTATTCATCTAAATCAGTGTTTGTGTAGCATTCCAACCATGTCCCGATCTATTCTTCAGGCCCGGACTTTGAAAGTAACTTTATTCTGTGCCGAGCACACAAGGAACCTGAAATGTAATTGGACAATTAGAAATTGAATTGCCTCTAGGTAAGGTCAGGGCGGTGAAGGTTAATCAAAGGAAATGGCAGTGATTACTTGTAGTAAATTTTTAATCTTTCGGAACTCGACAGGGTCTTTTAAAATATAGCTTCCCATTTTAGGCCAGTGCCGATTGGATTATTGTGTGGGAAAATTACCGTTTCCACATTGCGGATCACATTAAGATATTCCTGTGTCACAAAATAAAGCAATAACTTATAGGCTAGCATGTTCCGGGCATAGTTTGGGTAATTGTGTGTTAAAGGGGAATTTCTACTCTGGAGACTTTTTGGGCAGATTCAGTTACTATACGCTGTATCCATTTTGCATTTTCTGTTTGCATTTCCATTTTAGTTTACATTGAAATGATGAGGTTGTAATGTAGACACAACGAGTGAGATAGTTCCACCAGCACTTCAGCCACTCACCCATTGTGCTATTCTGCACTATTCTGGGTATCAACACTCCCCCCCCCCCCCCCCCCACCACCCCAGGAATAATACGCTTCAAAATATTAATTCTTTAAGAATTTATACAGGTTACTTGATTAATAAAAACGAGTCAGATTTTCGTCAGTATGCTCCTCCAGGTACATGCCAATACAAGTGCTGATACCGTAAAACTTTAAATAATGTGGAGTTGAATCTCAAGTTCAGGGTAGCTGTGCTCTTATGGCAGAGTTGTATCTGTGACCCCACTGTTTTCCCAGTATTAATAGCAGTCTATTTAGGTGTAGGTAGATTCAGAATGTTCTTGTAAATCCTTAAAAAAAACTCCACTAAACTGGTATAACAGTACGGTTGCATTATGATAGACAGCCTGTAAAAAGACATTTGAACAAGGAAGGAGGTTGCTGGTATGACTTCAGTTGCGTTTAATAAAGATAATTAATGGCAATACTTGAAAATAAGTAGTACAAAATGAAATGAGTTATGAATCTTGTTGAGTTATGCTGATATTTAATAAATAATTAAATGCAGCAGTTCCTCAGTCTCAATAACATTCTCTGCTATACCACAAGCCCTTATTTAACACTGATTGCTCCTAGCTGCCTTATTCTTGGAGACAGCGCATAAAATATCCTTTCTGAAACCTATACCTATCGATAAAAGTACCATATAATAGAGTCTAGTGTACTTAGCATGCCATCTATTTGACTTATCACATCAGTTTTTCTATGCTAATTAAGCAAGTTTTATTTTAAAGATCCTTTTTATAAGATCTTATGAAAAAAAAACTGCCCTAATGTATAACGTTTCTCATTGATTACACATAGTATTTTGCTTGGAGGCAAACAGATAATTTCTGTAAGAATACACCAGCTAATCTACTGCTAACCAGTGTATCCTTGAGGCAAAGCCAGACTGAAATCACCATCTTCCTGTTATCAACCTTTGACATTAACAAATGTTAACTACCTAATGCAGTACTATGAAAGACTTAAAATGAACTGCAGAATGATATCATTGCACATTGCCACCTCCGATTATTAGAAAACACCTCGCTCTAAGATTTAATAAAATAAATCACAAATACATTTCTATATGAAAAGAAAACTGCACTGGAAAATGTCTTGTTAAATCTGGAGTCTATTGTTTATTTCAGGGTGGTAGGTAAAGGTTTTTCACTGGCGACTGAGTTTGCATGTGGTAACCAACTCAAGGCCAGGATAACGAACAGCCCTCTGTGCTATTGCCACAGGCCATTTGGGAAGCTATTCAAACAGCTCAGGTCGTTTCCAGCAGCAACATGCCTGACGGATATCTCTGTCACTGCTGCTTATCAAATGTGCGTGTGCAGTAGCTGGTGATATAATGTGTGTGTGCAGTAGGTGTGATATAATGTGTGTGTGCAGTAGCTGGTGATATAATGTGTGTGTGCAGTAGGTGTGATATAATGTGTGTGTGCAGTAGCTGGTGATATAATGTGTGTGTGCTGTAGGTGTGATATAATGTGTGTGTGCAGTAGGTGTGATATAATGTGTGTGTGCAGTAGGTGTGATATAATGTGCGTGTGCAGTAGCTGGTGATATAATGTGTGTGTGCAGTAGGTGTGATATAATGTGTGTGTGCAGTAGGTGTGATATAATGTGTGTGTGCAGTAGGTGTGATATAATGTGCGTGTGCAGTAGGTGTGATATAATGTGCGTGTGCAGTAGCTGGTGATATAATGTGTGTGTGCAGTAGGTGTGATATAATGTGCGTGTGCAGTAGCTGGTGATATAATGTGTGTGTGCAGTAGGTGTGATATAATGTGTGTGTGCAGTAGGTGTGATATAATGTGTGTGTGCAGTAGGTGTGATATAATGTGTGTGTGCAGTAGGTGTGATATAATGTGTGTGTGCAGTAGGTGTGATATAATGTGTGTGTGCAGTAGGTGTGATATAATGGCCCAGAAATTCGGCTCGGGGGCTTCCCGCGGGTGCAAGCCCCCGACCTGCGCTTACCTACCGCGCCGGCCATTGAGCTATGGGCCCGCGTGGGATTCCGATCCTGGGCCTCCTCCAACTGCCGGCGCGCAGTGCTTGCGTATCCCGGGGCGCAGTTAGTTCGATGCATCCCCTGGGATCACGTGGGCCATGGAGAGCCAATGGTAGCAGGGAATGCTTCATTCATAAGTTTGACAGGAAGACCTGTCAAACCTATAAATACTATAAGCCCCAAAACATCACTAAATCTTCAAATAATTTTTTTTTAAAAAGCACATTTTTAAAATAACTATAAATTACATGAAATAACAATGTTAAGCAATAATTTAAATTTTTGAAAAAATTAATTACATTTTCTAACGGGGCTAAAAATAAACTTACCTTTCTTTAATTATTTAAAAATAATAAACCTGTGGAAAAAATGTTTAAATTTTAATTAATTCACCACTTACCTTGTGAAAAGCAGGCCTTGCTCCCAGAGAAACCTGCAAAAAAAACCTAAGTTCGATGCGCACGTGCTGCCTCTCCTGCGCACGTGTTCCACCTCTCAACCCCTTCTTTCAGGGGAATGGAAGTGCCGGTTTCCCGCGCATGTGCAGTGCATGCCCGAAACTGGCACTTCCATTGGGCTTACGGGTGAGTACCCCGTGCATACTCACCCATGGAGACCCGAATTTCTGGGCCAATGTGTGTGTGCAGTTGGTGTGATACAATGTGTGTGTGCAGTAGGTGTGATATTATGTGTGTGTGCAGTAGGTGTGATATAATGTGTGTGTGCAGTAGGTGTGATATTATGTGTGTGTGCAGTAGGTGTGATATAATGTGTGTGTGCAGTAGATGTGATATAATGTGTGTATGTGCAGTAGGTGTGATATAATGTGTGTGTGCGGTAGGTGTGATATAATGTGTGTGTGTGCAGTAGGTGTGATATAATATGTGTATGCAGTAGGTGTGATATTATGTGTGTGTGCAGTAGGTGTGATATAATGTGTGTGTGTGGTAGGTGTGATATAATGTGTGTGTGTGCAGTAGGTGTGATATAATATGTGTGTGCAGTAGGTGTGATATAATGGCCCAGAAATTCGGGTCGGCGGTTTTCCGCGGGTGCAAGCCCCCGACCTACACTTACCTATCGCGCCGACATTTGAGGCCTGGGCCTGCGTGGATTTCTGGACTGTGACCCGGTCCAGCTCCTGGCACGCTGTGCTTGCATGATCCAGCGGCGTAGTTAGTTCGATGAACCGGCCGGGATCACGTGAGCACTGGGCAACCAATCGGAGGTTGCAAAAGTTCATTCATGAGTTTGATAGTAAGAACTGTCAAACTCATGAAAACTCAGGGCGCCCAAAGCAGTACTTAAACTTCAAATAAAAGTTAAAAAAACATCCCACTAAATAAATGAACTATGAATAACTGTAAAAAACTATTTTAAACAATTAATCAAATTTTTGAAAAAATAATTTTTTAACAAATCGGGTCTAAAAATACACTTACCTTACTGTAAATTCTTTAAAAATAATAAACATAGAAACATAGTGTAGTGTATGTAACGTTCCACCTTTAAGAGAACTATTTTAAGGGTTGCACTACTTTATCTTGGCTACTGTATACTGTAATACCGGTGGTGACCACACCGGTATATAAGTGCTGTGTAAGGATTTATTGGGCAGATTCGCCCTGACCTTCGAATAGTAAAGTCCTGTTAAAGTTACTCTTGTAGTCTGTGTATTAATTCACCATATAACCCACAGATTTTACAGTGGCGACGAGTTCGATCTTACCCTGCGGCAGCGATACATCCGAAGCAGTTAACGAGCGTCGAGAGGAGGCACCCGCCCTCGTCATTCTGCTGAGAGAAGACTCGAGTCTGTGGAGCAAGGAAGAAGGAAGAATTCAGACACGAAGCCTTCCATCAGCAACAGGCAGTGATCGTCCCTTCTGCCACGGTGGTGAGTGAGCCGATCAGCCACGAGAAGCAAGTCGGCCACGTTGACTGTGAGTAGGGGGAAAATAAAAAAAAAGAACGGAGGAAGGGCGGTGAACTCGACCACGGTCGGGGGGGAAAGGAGCTGGACAGAAGTCGGGCCCAGAGGCGCTGAGACTGGGGCAGCGTGGGGCACGGAAGCCACGGTGCAAGCGGGAACGCAGCCGGTGTGAGAGACCGGGCTACAAGCGGGCTGGGAGACGCAACAGCGTCGTGAGACAGCTTGACCGCGACCGGCGAAAGGCCGGGCAGCTACCGAGGCTGCGAGGCGCTGCGACCGGGATCGTAAGGCGCGGGAAGAAATAAAAATAAGAAACCACGGAGAACTCAGCCGCAGCCGGGGGAGGAAAGCACCGGACTGCGAGAGGGCTGGGAGGCGCGATTGGAAGCCGCTGAGGGAGAGACAGAGCCCGAGCGAGCGGGAGAGACAGAGCCGAGCGAGGGAGACCGAGGAGATTCAGCCAGCGGCTGGAACTGTTCGCCGTCAACGGGTTGTCCCCAGCGTCGGTTGCCCTGCCGAGAAAAGGGAACAAAGAACGCACTGAAGCCGGCGCGCAGGCTGCGAACCCCGAAAGCCAGCGGTCGTCGCCCGAGGGAGAAGCTTACCCCTCCCGCCAGTAGGCGGAGAAGAAGACAGGAGCGGGAAACCGCCATTTTGAAAGTGGGCGGGGAAGAAGACATTTTTGGAAAAAAAGTTAAAGAAAAATTTCGTTGTTGTTTCTCAGGAAGATTGTGAAGATGCCTAAGCGTGGCAACATCAACGAATTCGATTCTGATGTGGAAGATTGGACCACGTATGTAGAACGCATCGAGATATATTGTAAGGTCAATAAGATAGCAAATTATGATAAAGCTCTAACCTTACTAAACTCAATGGGTGCGAAGACATACGGGTTATTGAAACATCTTCTATCACCAGCTAAACCGGCGGATCAGTCTTTCGCTAATATTGTTGCTGTCCTGAAGGATCATGTGAACCCCACACCGCTGATGTTAGCGGAACGAGCTAAATTTTACGGGAGAACGCAACTAAAGGAGGAAAGCAATGCGGAGTGCCTGGTTGAACTGCGTAGGCTAGCAAAATACTGTCAGTTTGGGGTAAATCTGACAGAGGCACTGAGAGACAAGTTCGTGTGCGGGATGTCGAAGGAAGGAACACAAAAGCGACTGCTCGAAGAGAACGATCTTACACTTGATAAGGCTGTCCTTATTGCAGCATCGCACGAAGTCGCAGCGAGAGGCACGGCGGAAATGCAGCTGAAGACAGCGGTACTCAGTGTGGATCAAATGGCTTCGGGTGCAACGAAATGTTACCGTTGTGGGAAGACAACACACGACCAGAACCAATGCTGGTTTAAAAACCAGGAATGTAGAAAATGTGGCAAACTTGGTCACATAGCTAATGTATGCCGGTCAGGAAAGAAGACCAGCAACAATAAGTCACCGCAGAAGAAGTACAGAAAGGTACATAACGTGACTGTGAAGAGTCCAGATGAACTGAATTCGGATTCAGACCCCAACAGCAAGGAACTGGGTAGTCTGAGGATTCACAATGTGAGTAAAGAAGCTGACCGACAAACTATCTGGGTCACACTGCAGATTGCAAAAGTCCAAGTGAAGATGGAAGTGGACACCGGATCGGCGTTGATGGTCATGAATAAACAAGATTACAAAAAGTTATTCAAACATATTCCCCTACGGGATACGGAGATAGTATTGCAGACATACACGGGGCATAAAGTATACCCCATCGGAAAGATAATAGTCAAGGTGAGACACAAGGGCAAAGATCACCAAGGAATGGACTTATATGTACTACCCGAGGGAGGTCCACCACTTCTGGGACGGGAGTGGATCAGGAAAATAAAGATAGACTGGCACTCACTAAACACAATGACGGTAGATTTCGGAAAGAAAGATGTCAAACCTGAACGGTTGTCCAGAATATTGGACGAGGCTAAAGAGGTATTCCAGCAGGGACTGGGAACACTGAGAGGAATTAAGGCAAAAATCAAGATTGCAGAACATGCAAGCCCAAAATTTTTCAAAGCCAGATCGGTACCTTACACGATACGACCTGCTGTGGAGGCAGAACTGGAAGAGCTTGAACGTGCAGGGGTACTGTCGAAGGTGGACTGGAGTGAGTGGGCCACGCCCATTGTTCCCGTCATGAAGTCTTCATCAAGTAACAAGCCAGGGGGACCGGGGAAGGTCCGCATCCGCGGAGACTTCAAGATCACAGTTAATCCGGTGCTTTACACGGTACAATACCCGCTTCCGCGGATTGAGGATATCTTTGCTTCATTGTCTGGCGGGAAACACTTCACCAAGATAGACCTGGCACAAGCATATTTACAGATGGAGGTCGAGGAAGAGTCACGCCAGTATCTCACAATCAACACGCACAGAGGCTTGTATCGATATAATAGACTGGTTTTTGGAGTAGCTTCGGCTCCAGCAATTTGGCAGAGGGCCTTGGAGCAGGTCTTACAGGGTATTCCAAGCACTCAGTGTTACTTGGACGATATCCTGATTACGGGAGAAGATGAGGAGGAACACCTCACAAATTTGAAACTGGTGCTCACCAGGTTGAAGGAATATGGCCTTCGAGTTAATCGCCAGAAATGTGAGTTCTTCCAGAAACGGATCTCGTACTGCGGTCATGTCATTGACCAAGAGGGGCTGCACAAGTCACCTGACAAGATCGAAGCGGTCGTGAAGGCCCCCGCTCCGGAAAATGTATCACAGTTGAGGTCGTTTCTGGGGTTGATTAATTATTACCATAAGTTTCTGCCAAATCTATCCACGGTGCTGCATCCGCTGAATGCTCTGTTGCGGAAAGAAGTACCATGGAAGTGGAGCGAGGACTGTAAGAAGGGCTTTCACAGAAGCAAGGCGTTGATTACCTCTGAGGAAGTGTTGGCTCACTTCAACCCAACGCTACCTCTTCGTCTAGCTTGTGATGCTTCCCCTTATGGTATTGGAGCTGTACTCTCACACAAGTTACCAAATGGCTCGGAAAGGCCAGTCGCATTTGCGTCCCGATCATTGACCTCCGCTGAGCGAAATTATGCTCAGATAGATAGGGAGGCTCTCAGCTTTGTGTGGGGAGTAAAGAAATTCAATCATTACCTGCAGGGCAAGAAGTTTACATTGCTGACAGACCACCAGCCGTTGGTGTCCATATTCAACCCTAACAAGGCCGTTTCCACTATGACAGCACAAAGGCTACAGAGGTGGTCCGTTCTACTAGGTGCACACCAATATGACATCGAATACAAAAGGTCCAAACAGCATGGAAATGCTGATGGGTTATCGCGCCTACCGTTGCCAGTGGAAGAAGAGGCGACTACAGTGGACCCAGTGGAGATGTTCCACTCAACCATAATGGAATGTCTACCAGTAACAAATTCCATGATCGAAAAGGAAACAAGAAATGACCCGACTCTCTCACGAGTCTACGATTTAACGGTGGAGGGATGGCCAGTACATGGCGAACCAATGCTGCCAGCATTTTCGCACAGAAGAGAACAGTTGTCAGTGTGCCGAGGAACCTTGATGTGTGGATCTAGAGTGGTGATTCCACCCAAACTCCAGCAGAAAGTACTAAAGGAGCTTCACGAGGGGCATCTGGGTGGAGTGAAAATGAAGAACCTAGCCAGAGCGTTTGTGTGGTGGCCAGGTATTGATGGAGACATCGAAGAAATAACCAAGAGCTGTCTAGGATGCCAGAAGGTCCAAAATGCGCCACCACAAGCTCCTCTGCATCCATGGGAGTGGCCCTCATCTCCATGGCAAAGGGTACATATCGACTTTGCTGGTCCATTTATGGACTCAATGTTTTTAATCGCGGTGGATGCACACTCCAAGTGGCCGGGGGTAATAAAAATGTCCTCCACCACCACGGAAAAAACCATCACAGTATTAAGGACCATATTTGCCAGGAATGGGCTGCCGGAACAGATCTGTTCTGATAATGGACCGCAATTTGTGTCCGAAGAAGTCAGGAAGTTCTTAAAAAGCAATGGGGTCAAGCACTATACGTCCGCCCCATACCATACCGCCACCAATGGATTAGCTGAAAGGTTTGTCCAGACCTTCAAGAAGGCCATAAAGGCCATGGGTAATGAAGACATAAATCTACAACATAAGGTAGATAACTTCTTGTTGGCGTACAGGAATGCAACACATGCGGTCACAAACCAAACTCCCGCCATGATGTTTTTCAATAGAAGAATAAGATGCCGGCTGGATTTGATTAAGCCAAACGTCAGAAGGGACGTAGAGAACTGGCAATTTCAAGGCATGAATGAAAGGCCAACTAGATCCTTTCAGATAGGTCAACAAGTTTTGGCCCGGGACTACCGTACCGAGAAATGGCAGCCGGGAACTATTGGAAAAAGGCTAGGACCGTTGATGTATACCGTGGACATTGGTGAAAGCATAATAAGGCGCCATGTTGACCAGATCATAGAATCATCCACAAAGGCCCAACCTACTCCACAACTCTATACGTCTAATGTTGAAGCAGAGATACCCAGAGCATCTACCTCCGATCCGGTAATACTGGAATCCGATAAACCTGAAACGGTCCTTCAAGCCAAATCGACCTTGCCAGAAGAACCTACTACACCACCGAAAACGACTACACCACCGAGGCGTTATCCGGACAGAGTCCGGAAGCCTCCAGAGAGACTGAATCTGTGAACTGTTTCACATAAAGTTGTATATATGTTAAGATGTTATATTAATGGGAATATGTATATATTGTTAACCTAAAAAGGGAGGATTGTAGTGTATGTAACGTTCCACCTTTAAGAGAACTATTTTAAGGGTTGCACTACTTTATCTTGGCTACTGTATACTGTAATACCGGTGGTGACCACACCGGTATATAAGTGCTGTGTAAGGATTTATTGGGCAGATTCGCCCTGACCTTCGAATAGTAAAGTCCTGTTAAAGTTACTCTTGTAGTCTGTGTATTAATTCACCATATAACCCACAGACTTTACACATAGAAGATAGGAGCAAGAGTAGGCCATTCGGCCCTTCGAGCCTGCTCCGCCATTCAATGAGATCATGGCTGATCATCCAAATTCAGTACCCTGTCCCTGCCTTCTCCCCATATCCCTTGATCCCTTTAGCCTCAAGAAATATATCCAACTCATTCTTGAATATATTTAATGAACTGGCCTCCACCGCCCTCTGTGGCAGAGAATTCCACAGGTTCACCACTCTCTGGGTGAAGGAGTTCCTCCTCATTTCAGTCCTAAATGGCTTACCCCTTATCCTTAGACTATGACCCCTGGTTCTGGACTCCCCGGCCATCATAAACATCCTTCTTGCATCTAGTCTGTCCAGACCTGACAGAATTTTATAGGTTTCGATGAGATCCCCTCTCAATCTTCTAAACTCCAGTGAGTATAAGCCCAATCGACACAATCTCTCTCATACGTCATTCCTGCCATCCCAGGTATCAGCCTGGTGAATCTTTGCTGCACTCCCTCCATGGCAAGAACGTCCTTCCTCAGGTAAGTTGACCAAAACTGCACACAATACTCAAGGTGCGGTCTCACCAAGGCCCTGTACAACTGTAGCAAGACATCCTTGTTCCTGTACTCGAACCCTCTTGCTACGAAGGCCAACATACCATTTGCCTTCTTAACCGCCTGCTGCACCTGCATGCTTACCTTCAGCGACTGGTGCACAATCACACCCAGGTCTCTTTGCACTTCCCCTTCTCCCAATCTATTGCCATTCAAATAATAATCTGCCTGCCTGTTTTTGCCACCAAAGTGGATAACCTCACATTTATCCACATTATAGTGCATTTGCCATGTTTCTGCCCAATCACCCAACCTGTCCAAATCGTACTGGAGTTTCACGACATCCTCCTCACAGCTTACCCTCCCACCCAGCTTTGTGTCGTCTGCAAATTTGGAGTTATTGGCCTAGAAATTCAGTTGGGCGTGCCAGCCGTTAGCGCCTTAGGGGGAGTAGATCTCGAGCGCTAGGCGCTTATTGCCCGGGCGCAGCGCGATCTGCGCCTCTCCCCAACTTCAGGACACATTTAGCGCCGGCGCAAAGTCTTAGCGCGTGCCCTGCTGCGCGCGCAGATCATGACGTCATATAATAGTGCAACGCCCTTTGTGCTCCCCAAACCGGAACTTCACTCGCGCCGGCACATTATGCACCGGGCGTCCCGAGCGACTGTGAAGTGGAACGGTACACAGGCCAGCCGGGCCGGGGGGAGCGCTAATTAAAGGGCACTTACCCAGCAGTATAAAGGCCAGCCATTTTGCAGCATTCACTCTTGTGCAACGGTTTTTTGGACAGAGACCAAGGAGGAGAGTTTACTGGTTTGGACCAACACTTGGACAGGTATTTTTGGCTCAGGCCAGAGCTTACCAATTATCTTAGCCTTCATTCAGAGCTCAGTGTTTGCCAGCAAGTAATGGGGGCTGCATTGGGTGGCAACGCTGAATTTCAGCCTTATGCCAGAAGGGCTTACAGACGCCGTGAGAGAGTGGCAGCCCTGGCTAGACGCAGAGGGGGCAACAGGCGTCGCCAACTGAGGCCTTACCCACGCAGGGCATACCGCCAGCAGACCTCCTATCTGACCATGTCTGCCGCGATGTGTGTTAGGAGGCTGCGATTCCGAAGTGAGGTGGTTACAGACATCTGCCGGCTGCTCCAGAGAGATCTGCAGCCACAGCTGATGCGCAGGACGTCTCTGTCGGTGGCAGTGAAGGTGACGGTGGCTCTCAACTTCTATGCCTCCGGCTCCTTCCAATCCGCTTCTGGGGACATCGCTAACATCTCCCAGTTCGCCGTGCATTGCTGCATCCGCCAGGTGACCGAAGCCCTTTTCAGAAGGAGACATCAATTCATCTCCTTCCCCATGACCCTGGACAAGCAGCAGCAGCGTGCAGTGGGGTTTGCAAGAATAGCGGGCTTCCCCATGGTGCAGGGCGCCATTGACTGCACGCATGTGGCTTTGCGGGCACCTCTTGAGCATGCCGAGGATTAGCGCAACCGGAAGGGCTACCATTCCCTCAATGTACAGCTGGTGTGTGACCACAGGCAGCGCATCCTAGCTGTCAATGCCCGCTTTCCAGGCAGCAGCCACGATGCCTTTATCCTGCGACAGACAACTGTGGCTGACATGTTCCAGGCACAGCCTCCCCCAAGAGGATGGCTTATCGGGGACAAAGGCTATCCTTTGTGTACCTGGCTCATGACCCCGCTCCGCGCGCCCACGACCCCTGCTGAAGAGGCATACAACGAGAGCCATCAAGCGACGAGGAACCTCATAGAACAAACAATCGGCGTGCTCAAGCAACGGTTCCGCTGTCTCGACCGCTCCGGGGGAGCCCTCCAGTATTCGCAGGATCGAGTCTCCCAATTCGTCGTCGTTTGCTGCATGCTGCACAACCTGGCTATCCGCAGGACTCAGACACTGCCACCTCACGTTGGACCACCACCTCAGGAGGAGGAGCAGGAGGAGCATGAGGACGACGAGGACGAGGAGTACCAGCCCAGGAGGGACGCATAAGGTCCAAGGGCCGCCCGTCGGCGGCTTATTGAACGTCACTTCTAGGCCCCCTGTCAGGGAATGGCTTGTGCCAATGATAGAACATGATTGCAGCCGCTCCGCAAGCCCTCAGCCGGTTAAGGCAACAAACACTTCAAAGATCAAACATGGACAATGTGAATAAATAAAATGCTTTATTGTACAAACTCTGGGCCCTTCCCACATGAAAACCAAAAACAGAGGAAACCCCCAAAAAACACTCAAACACATTACTCGCTCCCACAACCTGGGGAGGATTAACAAAATAGGGCAACTAAAATGGCCGTCATTCTCGGCCTTCGTCCAAAACAAACATCACATCATCGGCCTTCAAAAAACAAACATCCAATTCTCGGCCTCAAGAAACAAACACAAATGGCCACACATTCGACTATTTGGCCCGCTAGGGCGATGCCTTGGCCATCTTTGGGTGGCCCCTGCCCGCCCTGCTGCTCCTCCTCAAAGTAAGGCCATTGGCTGCTGCAAGGCTGGGGGCAGGCTCCTGAGGGGCACATGTCGTGACGGCAGATGCCCTTGGGGGTCGGCCTAGTCGAGGTCTGGGCGTCGAGCGGCCGGCTGTTGATTGCTGCAGCTGTGGCTGGCCAGCATCAGTCACTGCAGCAGCTCCTGGCAGCTCCACTGGGGGAGTGGCAGTGGCGGCTGGAGGAATGGCGGCAAGCTGGCGGATGGCAGGCGCTCGCTGGTCGCCTGAGACACTGGCATTCGCCCGGGCCAGCACTGCAGCATGCGCACCAATCTGCCGAGGGACAGACCGCTGTGCTGCTGCAGCGCGCCGGGTGCCCTGGCGATGCCTGGCTGACACAGCGAGTGTGGCTGCAGTGAGTGCCCGTGTTGACCTGTTCACTGACCGCAGCAGAGCAGCCAGTGACTGGACGGCACCACTGATCACCTGGCCAGTCGCTGACAGATCTGCCCGGTATTCCGCCCGACTGGTGGCCTCTAAGGGCCCGAACTCGGCCACACTCCGAGAGAGGGAATCGATGGACTCAGGCAACCGTGCCACTGGCGCCATGAGCTCCGTGTGCCGGCGCTCCGAGTCCGCGGACAAGTCTTCGAGGTGTTCCATCTCCTCAGCGAAGAGCATCTCCTGACTGGAGGCCAGACTCTCCCTCTGGGGAGAAGGCCGCCGAGCTGGCCGACCCTTCCTGCGTTGCTGGAGGCCGCTGGGCCCAGCAATTGGACTGCCCTCCGACGCATCCCCCCTCTGGGGAGAAGGCCGCCGAGCTTCCACCCCCCTCCCGCCTTTCTGCAGCACGCAGGTCCCAGGAGCTCCCCTCCCCTTCGACACTTCCGCCATGCTGCCCTCCAGGGAAGACGTGTCCCCTACATTGGCCTGGGTGGCCGCGGCTGAGGGTTCCCCTGATGGGCCGCCTTCCTCTTGCTCCTCCTCCTGCTCCTCCTCGGAGGGTCTGTCACTGGCAAGTTGAGGGACCTCCTCTTGACCATCTGAAAGCAGGAAGGCACAAGAGTAGCTTTAGAGTGAGGAGAGGGCGTCAGTGCGGGATGCATGAGTGGTGGCATTCAGCGCATTGTTCGGACAATGGCAAAGGATGTAGATCTGATGCGCAAGTGGGACGAGAGAGGTGCAAAAGGTGATGTCCTTACCATTGCTTCCCAGAACAGGGTCGGCATCTCCACATGCAACGGGCCCAATCACCCGGCGACCCATGAGGCACTCCACGCGATGTTGCAGGTCGGTGAGTGGCTGGATATGGGGTCGTCCTCCCCCGGTCGCAGTCCGGCTCCTGTGATTATTCGCCAGCTTGGCCTGCAAGAGAAAGGACGGCCTCTAAGTACAGTGTGTCGCCGTGATCTTGTGTGCACTGCCTCCCATGTTGGAATAGCCTGGCCAGTGTGTCGCCATGATCTGCTGTGCACTGCCTCCCATGGTGGAATAGCCTGGCCAGTGTGTCACCATGATCTGCTGTGCACTGCCTCCCATGGTGGAATAGCCTGGCCAGTGTGTCGCCATGATCTGCTGTGCACTGCCTCCCATGGTGGAATAGCCTGGCCAGTGTGTCACCATGATCTGGTATGCACTGCCTCCTATGGTGGAATAGCCTGGGCAGTGTGTCGCCATGATCTGGTGTGCACTGCCTCCCATGGTGGAATAGCCTGGCCAGTGTGTCGCCATGATCTGGTGTGCACTGCCTCCCATGGTGGAATAGCTTGGCCAGTGTGTTCAGTGCAGAATGTGCAATTGATGCTCATGCCTGTGCCATAGCTGCTGGATGAAGGCTGGCCATTAGAGCTTTCAGGTCCCTTTGCCCATAATGTGAGGTGCACATGCAAGGATGAGGAGGTCATTGGAAAGGGTACTCACCCTGACAATGCATGTGAGGTTATTTATCTTTTTGCGGCTTTGGGCACCGGTCCTGGGGACGTCGCTGTTGGCTGACAGCTTGCTGGCGACATGCCTCCAGGGTCTCCTGTAGACGCGGACCGTCGCCTTCTTGCCATTGTCCGGGTACAAAACATGGCGCCTCTTCTCCACAGCAGCAAGCAGCACACTCAGATCACGCCCTGAGAAGCGCTGCGCACGTTCACAGGCCTTCTCCATGACTTCAGGCGCTATTTGGGTCTAGCAGCAGTGTTCAGGCCTAGCTGGAGGGCTCCACTATCCAGGGCGTGGCAGCAGACACAGTCGACCCTTCCCCCTTAAGAGCTGGCTGGCGCCAGGGTGTCTGCTGTCAGTCACGAGATGGCCGCACCTGCGCTGCGCCCGGCCTCGGCGCTATCGATTACCACCTCCGGCTTAGCGCCCAAAGAGAGGCGTCCAACAGCAGTTTTAGCGCTCGCCCGAACTAGTAGGGCGAAGCTAATGAATATCGGAGAAGTGGCCTAGATTTGGCGGCGGCCGCTAACTTCAGCGGACGCCCCACTTTAGCGCCCCAAAAGTGGCGTCAATGAACTTCTAGGCCATTACATCCAATTCCCTCGTCCAGATCATTAATATATATTGTGAACAGCTGGGGTCCTAGGACCGATCCTTGCGGTACCCCACTAGTCACTGCCTGCCACTCGGAAACCTGTGGAAAAACCTTCTAAATTTTATTAATAGACCACTTACCTTTTAAAACTAATTACTTACGTCTGCTTTTTTCACGCGTAAAAACCGGAGGCCTTTACGCACGGGAAACTCTTTAAAAAAAAAAGGAATTTCAGCGCGCACGCGCTGCCTGAAACGTCACATGCGTTCCGCCTCTTAACCCCTTGCTTCAGAGGACAGGAAATGCCAGTTTTCAGCGCATGCGCTGTGCATCCTGAAAACCGGCACTTCCATCGGGCCCACGTGTGAGTACCCCGTCCGTACTCACGCGTTGGGACCCGAATTACTGGGCCATTGTGCGTGTGCAGTAGGTGTGATATAATGTGTGTCAGCAGTAGGTGTGAAATAATGTGTGTGTACAGTAGGTGTGATATGTGTGCAGTACGTGTGATACAATGTGCATGTGCAGGAGGTAGTGATATAATGTGCATGTGCAGTAGGTGTGATATAATGTGTGCCTGCAGTGCGTGTAATACAATGTGCATGTGCAGTAGGTGATTATACAATCTGTGTCTGCAGTAGGTGGTGTTATATTGGGCCAGAAATTGCTGAACGGGGCTTGCAGCCCCGTTTTTGCACTTACCCCGCGCTCCTGCCGATCAGCTCCAGGGACGCCTGCACTTGCTGAAACAGAAAGAAGAATCCCGGGCAGCGTATGACGTCACGCCGCCCAGGAGTGCAGCCAGCGCGAAGCCAGGAGCGTGCAGTGCAAGTGAGGCACGCCCCTTGAGGTCTCAGTTTCACTGGACACGCCCCCAATGTTTCTGTCAAGCTGCTAAGCATTTTTACATGCAAAGCAGCAGTTTAAATAGGTTTTTGGAAGTTTTTTGAAGATTTTGGTAACTTTTATAAACTTTTTTAAATGTTTACATTATTTTGAGTAATCTGAAGTAGTTTTAAAGAGAATTAAAGCAATTTAAAGACTTTTAAAAGCCCTAAAAGAATTTTTTTAATTCCATTTATTTATTTAGCAATGTCGTCGTCATACGTGTCCTCACACTGTTCCCTTTGGGGAACTGTATGAAGTGGTGGAAGGATTTATGGCCATGATTAACGCTCATTCCGTGACCGTAACCATCTTTGAACCAGCCATTAGGGCGGTTAGTCCTATGGTGGGAGGGTTTTACGGGCTCCCACAAGCTATACAAGGAGGGGGGGCCACCCACACCCATGGACGCAAATATCCCACTGGATGTCAACCCAGAATTTAGAGCCGGAGCTCCGACTCCACTTGCCGGGACTGTCTGGAGCGGGGTTCGAAACCCTACCCTAATCTGGCCCAGCGGCGGGGATCCTACCACGATGACAAAGGCCCAATCCGATTAGCAACATGAAATGGCAGCATAGGGCTCCAGTCACGGGGAGGGAAAAGGCGGAGGAAACGTATGGGTGTCACCTTTTGTGCGGAGTGGGCCTTTTGCGTAGCAGTAAGCATCCCCGCCGCTGGGCCAGAAGGAGTAGGGTTTTGAACCCCACTCCAGACAGTCCCGGCAAGTGGAGTCGGAGCTCCAACTTTAAATTCTGGGTGGACATCCAGCGGGATACTTGCGTCCGTGGGTGTTGGTGGCCCCCCCCCCCTCAGATGGGTTGTGGGAGCCCGTAAAACCCTCCCGCCATAGGACTAACCACCCTAATGGCTGGTTCAAAGATGGTTACGGTCATGGAATGAGCGTTAATCACGGCCATAAATCCTTCCACCACTTCATACAGTTCCCCAAAGGGAACAGTGTGAGGATACGTACGATGATGACCTCTTGCGCAATGCACCTCCTTGGACCCTCAGTCGCAGATGCGAGGGGGCAAGTCGTGCAATTGTTAAATTTTTCATTTTATTGACATGTAAAATGTTGGCCCAGTAATTCCCTTCCAAATGCGCGAGTACGGTCGGGGTACTTACGCATCTGGCTGGATGAAATGCCGGTTTTCAGCATGCACAGTGCATGTGGGGAAAACCGGCATTTCCTGTCCTCTGAACGAAGGGGTTCAGAGGCAGAACGCGTGCGACTGCACAGGCAGCGCGTGCGCAGTATAATTCGCCGCTTTCATTAATGCTTTCAGTGAGGTCAAGTCATTACAACTTACACATGAAAAAAGCATGGGTACAGTTGCTCCAGAGGCTGCGGAGGAAGATATTTATTATCGTGGAGCTTCTGAAAGTATGTATGTCTGTATATATTCCTTTGTGTGTTATGTATATATTCCTTTACTTATGTGTATGAATGTATTATTTAATTATGACTTTCAGAGAAAGTAACTTATTGGAAAATCATAATTAAAAACATACATTCATACACATTAGTAAAGGAATATAAAACATACATACATATACGTAAAGGAATATATGTGGACATACATACATAACTCATTCTCACATTCCATTCACACAGCCACAATTGCTCCTTCTACCTACCGCTCTGAAAACCCTTTTAAAAAAAAAAAAATATTAACTTTAAAACTTACTTAAAATTTCTTAAAATAACTTCCCTCCCTTTCCCAAACAAAAATATTGCATTTCAGAAGCTCCACGATAAAATATATCTTCCTCCGCAGCCAATGAACAACTTTACACTTGCTTTTTTCAAGTGTAACTTCTAAGGACTTACCCTCACTGAATCCATCATTGAAATCCACAAAGTTCACTGCGCAAGCGCTGCCTGTGCAGTCGCACGCGCTGTGAATAGACCTCGGGTCTGGAAATGCCGGCGTTCCCCGCATGCGCTGTTCCTGCTGAACGCCGGCATTTCCAACGGCCAGATGCGTGAGTACCCCGACCGTACTCACGCTTCTGGCCGCGAATTTCTGGCCCAATGTGTGTGTACAGTAGGTGTGATACAATGTGTGTTTACAGTAGGTGTGATACAATGGCCCAGATATTCTGGTCGCAAGCCTCCCACGGGAGGAGGACTGCGATGTTGAAAAATCTGCGCCCTTACCTGAGGGCTCCCAGAACGTGCAGAATTCCGATGCTGGGCCTCTCCAAACTACAGGTGCGCAGGGCCCACATATCCCAGAGGCGCAGGTAGTTCTCAGTGTCCCTGGGATCACGTGGACCATGGGGAGCCAATCACAGAAGGGAATCTCCCTTCGTACAGTTGACAGGAAGACCTGTCAAATATATGAATGGAGATTACCCCCAAAACATAGTAAAAATTTAAATAAATTTAAAAAAAGTCAGATTTTTTAAATGACTTGAAATTACAATAAATTAACTATTTTAAACAAAAATTTAAATTTTTGAAAAAAATAATTAAAGTTTTTTATGGGGCTAACAATAAACTTACCTTTTAAAAAAGTATTTTTAAATGATAAATCAGTGATTTTTTAAAAAACTTTTTACAACACTTATGGTGCAAGAATTGTAAGGGATTTCTGCGGGCGGAGGGTCTCCAAAAAGCGGAACCATCCGCCCGCAGTGGCCCTTCACCAGGGCAGCCGAAGAATCTGTCAAGAGCATTCTTGATCGACTGGAAATGACGGTTTCCAGTGCATGTGCTATGCATGTCTGAAACCAGCATTTCCAATGTCCTTAAGGGTGGGTACACAGCGTGTACCCAGCTGTAGGGATCGGAATATTCGGCCCAATGTGTTTTTAGATTAGGTGTGATACAATGTGTGTTTACAGCAGGTGTGATACAATGTGTGTGTACAGTACGTGTGATACAATGTGTGTTTACAGTAGGTGTGATTAAATGTGTGTAAAGTAGGTGTGATATAGTGTGTTTACAGTAGGTGTGATATGTCTGTTTACAGTAGATGTGATACAATGTCTGTTTACAGTAGGTGTGATACAATGTGTTTACAGTAGGTGTGATGTAATGTGTTTTTACAGTAGGTGTGATAATGTGTGTGCAATCGGTGTGATACAATGTGTGGTTACAGCAGGTGTGATACAATGTGTGTACAGTAGCTTATACAATGCATTTTTACAGTCGGTGTGATACAATGTGTGTACAGTAGGTGATACAATGTGTGTTTACAGTAGGTGAGATACAATGTGTGTTTACAGAAGGTGTGATTACGGTAGGTGTGATAAAATGTATGTAAAGTAGGTGTGATATAATGTTTATGTACAGGAGGTGTGACATAATGCATTTACAGTAGGTGTGATACAATGTATGTTTACAGTCGGTGTGATACATTGTGTGCTGAGAGTTGGTGTGATACAATGTGTGTGTAGAGTAGGTGTGATACATTGTGTGTGTACAGTAGGTGCGATACAATGTCACACCTACTGTAAACACACATTGTCACACCTACTGTACACACACAATGTGTGTTTACAGTAGGTGTGATATAAAGTGTGTGTGCAATTGGTGTGATACAGTGTGTTTTTACAGAAGGTGTGATACAATGTGTGTTTTCAGTAGGTGTGATACAATGTGTGTTTACAGTAGGTGTGATACAATGTGTGTTTACAGTAGGTGTGATACAATGTGTGTTTACAGTAGGTGTGACACAATGGGCCAGAAATTGGTGAACGGGGCTTGCTGCGCGTGCAAGCCCCGTATATGCACTTACCCCGCGCTACTGCCGATCAGCTCCAGGGACGCCTGGACTTGGTGATTGAAAAAGAAGAATCCCGGTCAGCGTATGACGTCACGCCGCCCAGGAGTGCAGCCAGCGCGAAGCCAGGAGCGTGCAGTGTAAGTGAGACACGCCCCTTGAGGTCTCAGTTTCACTGGACATGCCCCCAATGTTTCTGTCAAGCTGCTAAGCATTTTTACATGCAAAGCAGCAGTTTAAATAGGTTTTTGGAAGTTTTTTGAAGATTTTGGTAACTTTTATAAACTTTTTTAAATGTTTACATTATTTTGAGTAATCTGAAGTAGTTTTAAAGAGAATTAAAGCAATCTAAAGACTTTTAAAAGCCCTAAAAGAATTTTTTTAATTCCATTTATTTATTTAGCAATGTCGTCGTCATACGTGTCTTCACACTGTTCCCTTTGGGGAACTGTATGAAGTGGTGAAAGGATTTATGGCCATGATTAACGCTCATTCCGTGACCATAACCATCTTTGAACCAGCCATTAGGGCGGTTAGTCCTATGGCGGGAGGGTTTTACGGGCTCCCACAAGCTATACAAGGAGGGGGGCCACCCACACCCACGGACGCAAATATCCCACTGGATGTCAACCCAGAATTTAGAGCCGGAGCTCCGACTCCACTTGCCGGGTCTGTCTGGAGCGGGGTTCGAAACCCTACCCTGATCTGGCCCAGCGGCGGGGATCCTACCGCTATGACAAAGGCCCAATCCGATTAGCAACGTGAAATGGCAGCATAGGGCTCCAGTCACGGGGAGGGAAAAGGCGCAGGAAACGTATGGGTGTCACCTTTTGTGCGGAGTGGGCCTTTTGCGTAGCAGTAAGCATCCCCGCCGCTGGGCCAGAAGGAGTAGGGTTTTGAACCCCACTCCAGACAGTCCCGGCAAGTGGAGTCGGAGCTCCAACTTTAAATTCTGGGTGGACATCCAGCGGGATACTTGCGTCCGTGGGTGTTGGTGGCCCCCCCCGCCTCAGATGGGTTGTGGGAGCCCATAAAACCCTCCCGCCATAGGACTAACCACCCTAATGGCTGGTTCAAAGATGGTTACGATCACGGAATGAGCGTTAATCACGGCCATAAATCCTTCCACCACTTCATACAGTTCCCCAAAGGGAACAGTGTGAGGATACGTACGATGATGACCTCTTGCGCAATGCACCTCCTTGGACCCTCAGTCGCAGATGCGAGGGGGCAAGTCGTGCAATTGTTAAATTTTTCATTTTATTGACATGTAAAATGTTGGCCCAGTAATTCCCTTCCAAATGCGTGAGTACGGTCGGGGTACTTACGCATCTGGCTGGATGAAATGCCGGTTTTCAGCATGCACAGTGCATGTGGGGAAAACCGGCATTTCCTGTCCTCTGAACGAAGGGGTTCAGAGGCAGAACACGTGCGACTGCACAGGCAGCGCGTGCGCAGTATAATTCGCCGCTTTCATTAATGCTTTCAGTGAGGTCAAGTCATTACAACTTACACATGAAAAAAGCATGGGTACAGTTGCTCCAGAGGCTGCGGAGGAAGGTATTTATTATCGTGGAGCTTCTGAAAGTATGTATGTCTGTATATATTCCTTTGCGTGTTATGTATATATTCCTTTACTTATGTGTATGAATGTATTATTTAATTATGACTTTCAGAGAAAGTAACTTATTGGAAAATCATAATTAAAAACATACATTCATACACATTAGTAAAGGAATATAAAACATACATACATATACGTAAAGGAATATATGTGGACATACATACATAACTCATTCTCACATTCCATTCACACAGCCACAATTGCTCCTTATACCTACCGCACTGAAAACCCTTTTAAAAAAAAAAAATTTTTAACTTTAAAACTTACTTAAAATTTCTTAAAATAACTTCCCTCCCTTTCCCAAACAAAAATATTGCATTTCAGAAGCTCCACGATAAAATATATCTTCCTCCGCAGACAATGAACAACTTTACACTTGCTTTTTTCAAGTGTAACTTCTAAGGACTTACCCTCACTGAATCCATCATTGAAATCCACAAAGTTCACTGCGCAAGCGCTGCCTGTGCAGTCGCACGCGCTGTGAATAGACCTCGGGTCTGGAAATGCCGGCGTTCCCCGCATGCGCTGTTCCTGCTGAACGCCGGCATTTCCAACGGCCAGGTGCATGAGTACCCCGACCGTATTCACGCTTCTGGCTGCGAATTTCTGGCCCAATGTGTATGTACAGTAGTTGTGGTACAAAGTGTGTTTACAGTAGGCATGATGCAATGTATGTTTACATTAGGTGTGAGACAATGTGTGTTGAGAGTAGGTGTGATAAAATGTGTGTACAATAGTTGATACAATGTGTGATACAATTTGTGTTAACATTAGGTGTGATATAATGTGTGTACAGTAGGTGTGATACAATGTGTTTAGAGTAGGTGTGATTTAATGTGTGTACAGTAGATGATACAATGTGTGTGTACAGTAGGTGTGATTCAATGTGTGTGTACAGTAGGTGTGATATAATGTGTGTACAGTAGGTGTGATATAATGTGTATACAGTAGGTGTGAAACAATATGTGTACAGTAGGTGTGATACAATGTGTTTATAGTAGGTGTGATTTAATGTGTGTAATGTAGATGATACAATGTGTGTTTACAGTAGGTGAGATATAATGTGTACGTACAGTAGGTGTGATATAATGTGAGTTTACATTAGGTGTGATATAATGTGTGTTTACAATAGGTGTGATACAAAGTGTGTTTACAGTAGGTTTGATACAATGTGTGTTTACATTATGTGTGATATAATGTGTGTACAGTAGGTGTGATTCAATGCATTTACAATAGGTATGGTATAATGTGTGTGTACAGTAGGTGTGATACAATGTGTGTTTACTGTAGGTGTGATGCAATGTGTGTTTACAGTATGTGTGATATTATGTGTGTATAGTAGGTGTGATTCAATGCGTTTACAGTATGTGTGATGTAATGTGTCTGTACAGTAGGTTGATACAATTTGTGTACAGTGGGTGATACAATATGTGACTACAGTAGGTGTGATAAAATGTGTATTTACAGACGTACAGTAGGAGTGATATAATGTGTACAGTAGGTGTGATACAATGTGTGCACAGTAAGTGTGATACAACATGAGATTACATTAGGTGTGATACAATGTGTGTAGAGTAGGCGTGATACAAAGTGTGTGTAGAGTCAGTGTGATACAGTGTGTGTTTACATTAGGTGTGATATAATGTGTGTGAAATAGGTGTGATACAATGTGTGCTTACAATATGTTTGATACAATGTGTGTGTATAGTTGGTGTGATACAATGTATGTTTACAGTAGGTGTGATACAATGTGTGTACAGTAGGTGTGATATAATGTGTACAGTAGATATGATACAATGTGTGTACAGTAAGTGTGATAAAACATGAGATTACAGTAGGTGTGATACAATGTGTGTACTGTAGGCATGATACAAAGTGTGTGTAGAGTCAGTGTGATATAATGTGTGTGCAATAGGTGTGATACAATGTGTGCTTACAGTATGTTTGATACAATGTGTGTGTATAGTTGGTGTGATACAATGTGTGTTTACAGTAGGTGTGATACAGTGTGTGTACAGTTGGTGTGTTGCAATGTATGTTTACAGTACATGCGATATAGTATGTGTGTGCTGTAGGTGTTATACAATGTGTGTTTAAAGTCCGTGTGATACAATGTGTGTGTACAGTAGGTGTCATACAATGTGTGTTTTCAGTAGGTGTTGTACAATGTGTGATTACTGTAGGTGTGATGCAATGTGTGTGTGCAATAGGTGTTATACAATGTGTGTGTACAGTAGGTGTGATACAATATGGGATTACAGTAGGAGTGATACAATGTATGTTTACAGCAGGTGTGATGCAATGTGTGTTGAGCGTAGGTATGATACAATGTGTGAACAGTAGGTGATACAATGTGTGATTACAGTAGGTGTGATACAATGTGTTCAGAGTAGGTGTGATACAATGTGTGTACAGTAGGTGTGATATAATGTATGTTTACAGTAGGTGTGTTATAATGTGTGTACAGTAGTTGTGATACAATGTGTGTACAGTAGGTGTGATATAATGTGTGTGCAATAGGTGTGATACAATGTGTGCTTACAGTATGTTTGATACAATGTGTGTGTATAGTTGGTGTGATACAATGTGTGTTTACAGTAGGTGTGATACAATGTGTGTACAGTTGGTGTGTTGCAATGTATGTTTACAGTACATGCGATATAGTATGTGTGTGCTGTAGGTGTTATACAATGTGTGTTTAAAGTCCGTGTGATACAATGTGTGTGTACAGTAGGTGTCATACAATGTGTGTTTTCAGTAGGTGTTGTACAATGTGTGATTACTGTAGGTGTGATGCAATGTGTGTGTGCAATAGGTGTTATACAATGTGTGTGTACAGTAGGTGTGATACAATATGGGATTACAGTAGGAGTGATACAATGTATGTTTACAGCAGGTGTGATGCAATGTGTGTTGAGCGTAGGTATGATACAATGTGTGAACAGTAGGTGATACAATGTGTGATTACAGTAGGTGTGATACAATGTGTTCAGAGTAGGTGTGATACAATGTGTGTACAGTAGGTGTGATATAATGTATGTTTACAGTAGGTGTGTTATAATGTGTGTACAGTAGTTGTGATACAAGGTGTGTACAGTAGGTGTGATATAATGTGTGTACAGTAGGTGTGATACAATGTGTGTTTACAGTAGATCAATAAGGCTGACAAGTCCGATTGCGGTAATTATAGAGGAGTTTCCCTGCTGTCTGCCACAGGGTAAGTCATCACATGAATCCTCCTCAAGTGCCTCCTCCCAGTGGCTGAAGAGCTCCTCCCAGAGTCGCAATGCGGATTCCGCCCACTAAGGGGCACAATGGACATGATCTTCACCGCTTGTCAATTACAAGAGAAATGCAGGGAACAGCAGCAACCACTGTACATGACCTTCTTTGATCTCACAAAGGCCTTCAACACTGTCAACCATGAGGGATTATGGAGTGTCCTCCTCAAATTCGGCTGCCCTCAAAAGTTTGTCACCATCCTCCACCTGCTTCACGACAACATGCAAGCCATGATCCTGACCAATGATTCCACCACAGACCCAATTTATATATGAACTGGGGTCAAACAAGGCAGTGTCATCGCACCAACACTCTTGTCGGTCTTCGTTGCTGCAATGCTCCATCTCACCCTCAGTAAGCTCCCCAATGGAGTGGAGCTAATTTACAGAGCAAATGGGAAACTGTTCAACCTCCATCACTTCCACTCCAGATCCAAAGTCGTCCCATCCTCTGTCATCGAATTACAGTATGCAGATGATGCTTGCATCTGCGATAACTTGGAGGTCGAACTCCAAACCATCGTCAACACCTTCACCGAAGTGTACGAGAGCATGGGCCTTACACTAAACATCCATAAGGCAAAGGTCCTCTACCAACCTGCCCCTGCCACACAGTACTGCCCCCGATTATCAAAATCCATGACAAGGCCTTGGACAGTGTCCATACCTCGAGAGCCTACTGTCAACAAGGGCAGACATCGACGATGAAGTCCAACACCGCCTTCAGTGTGCCAGTGCAGCCTTTGGTCACCTGAGGAAGAGAGTGTTTGAAGACCAGGACCTCAAACCTGGCACTAAACTCATGGTCTACAGAGCAGCAGTGATACCCACCCTGCTGTATGCCTCAGAGACATGGACCATGTACAGTAGGCACCTTAAAGCACTGGAGAGGTACCACCAATGCTGCCTCCACAAGATCGTGCAAATCCAACAGCAGGATAGTTGCACCAACATCAGTGTTCTTGCTCAGGCCAACATCCCCAGCATCGAAGCTTTGACCATGCTCAATCAGCTCCGATGGACGGGTCACATTGCCCGCATGCCCGATACGAGACTCCCAAAACAAGCGCTCTACGCAGAGCTTCGGCACGGCAAAAGAGCCCCAGGTGGGCAGAGGAAACACTTCACGGACATCCTGAAAGCCTCCTTGAAACAGTGTAACATCCCCAGCGACACCTGGGAATCCCTGGCCCAAGACCGCACAAAGTGGAGCAGAAGCATCCAGGAAGGCGCTGAACACCTCGAGTCTTTTCGCCGGGAGCAAGCAGAAGCCAAGCGCAGGCAGCGCAAGGAGCGCACATCAACCCAAGCACCCCATCCACCCGCCCCTTCAACCACCGTCTGCCCCACCTGTGACAGAGACTGTAGGTCCCGCATTGGACTCATCAGTCACCTGCAAAGTCATTTTTAATGTGGAAGCAAGTCATCCTCGGTTCTGAGGGACTGCCTAAGAAGACAGTAGACCTGATACAATGTGTTTACAGTAGGTGTGATAAAATGTGTGTAGAGTAGATGTGATACAATGTGTTTATAGTTGGTGTGATATAAGGTGTGTGCACTAGTTGATCCAATGTGTGTTTACACTAGGTGTGATACAATGTGTGTTTACAGTACATGTGATATAATGCTTGTGTACAGTAGGTGTGATACAATGTGTTTGTACAAAAGGTGTGATGTAATTTGTGTTTACAGTAGGTGTGATACAATGTGTTTACAGTATGTGATACAATGTGTGTTTACAGTAGGTGTGATATAATGTGTGTTTACAGTAGGTGCAATAAATGTGTGTGTACAGTAGGTGTGATACAATGTGTGTTCAGTGTAGGTGTGATATACTGTGTATTTACAGTAGGTGTGTTATAATGTGTGTTTACAGTAGGTGTGATATAATGTGTGTTTACCGTAGGTGTGATACAATATGTATTTACAATAGATGTGATACAATGTGTGTTTACCATAAGTGTGATATAATGTGTGTACAGTAGGTGTGTTACAATGTGTGTTTACAGTAGGTGTGATATAATGTGTGTTTACAGTAGATGTGATACAATGTGTGTTTACAGTAGGTGTGATATAATGTGTATTTACAGTAGATGTGATACAATGTGTGTTTACAGTAGGTGTGTTACAATGTGTGTACAGTAGGTGTGCTAAAATGTGTGTTCTGTAGGTGTGCTACAAGTTGTGTACAGTGGGTGTGATAGTGTATGTTTACAGTAGATGTGATACAATGTGTGTACAGTAGATGTGATGCAATGTTTGTTTACAGTAGGTGTGATATGTGTGTGTGCAATATGTATGATACAATGTCTGTACAGTAGGTGATACAATGTATTTTACAGTAGGTGTAATACAATGTGTGCGCAATAGGTGTGATACAATGTGTGGTTACAGTAGGTGTGATACAATGTGTGTGTCCAGTAGGTGTGATATAATGTGTGTGCAATAGGTGTGATACAATGTGTGTTTAAAGTCAGTGTGATACAATGTGTGTGTACAGTAGGTGTTATACAATGGCCCAGTAATTCCGTTCCAAACGCGTGAGTGCGGTCGGGGTACTCACGCGTCTGGCCGGAGGAAATGCCGGTTTTCAGCATGCACAGCGCATGCAGGGAAAACCGGCATTTCCTGTCCTCTGAACGAAGGGGTTTGGAGGCACTGTGCATGTGACTGCACAGGTAGCGCGTGCGCAGTAAAATTCGCCGGTTTCATTCATGCTTTCAGTGAGGTTAAGTCCTTACAACTTACACATGAAAAAAGCATGCGTACAGTTGCTCCAGAGGCTGCGGAGGAAGATATATTTTATCGTGGAGCTTCTGAAAGGCAATATTTTTGTTTGGGAAAGGGAGGAAAGTTATTTTAAGAAATGCTGAGGTAAGTTTTAAAGTTTAATTTTTTTTTTAAACGGGTTTTCAGTACTGTAGGTAGAAGGAGCAATTGTGGCTGTGTGAATTATATTTGCTGTGTTTATTAAATGTGAAAATGACTGTTCTAAAATGAATAATGTAACATTTCCAACATTTTTAAGAAAGAAACTTTTCATCAGTAAAATATTCTTTTAAGTAATTATGTATGTATGTCTGTATATATTCCTTTACTTATGTGTATGAATGTATGTATTTAATTATGATTTTCCAATAAGTTACTTTCTCTGAAAGTCATAATTAAATACATACATTCATACACATAAGTAAAGGAATATATACATACATACATATAAACAAAGGAATATATACAGACATACATACATAATTACTTAAAAGAATATATTACTGATGAAAAGTTTCTTTCTTAAAAATGTTGGAGTCATTTTCACATTTAATAAACACAGCAAATTCAATTCACATAGCCACAATTGCTCCTTCTACCTACAGTACTGAAAACCCGTTTTAAAAAACAAAAATAAACGTTAAAACTTACCTCAGCATTTCTTAAAATAACTTTCCTTCCTTTCCCAAACAAAAATATTGCCTTTCAGTAGCTCCACGATAAAATATATCTTCCTCTGCAGCCTCTGGAGCAACTGTACTCATGCTTTTTTCATGTGTAAGTTGTAAGGACTTAATCTCACTGAAAGTATGAATGAAACCGGCGAATTTTACTGCGCACGCACTGCCTGTGCAGTCGCACGCGTTCTGCCTCTGAACCCCTTCGTTCAGAGGACAGGAAATGCCGGTTTTCCCCGCATGCGCTGTGCATGCTGAAAACCGGCATTTCCTCCGGCCAGACGCGTGAGTATCCCAACTGTACTCACGCGTTTGGAACGGAATTACTGGGCCATTGGAAAATCATCTCGGGCTGTGAAATTGATCAGGCGGGTATGATGTATTACCAAGACGATAACGCGTTTCTCCTGCCATAGGCCGGGGTGATTTTCTAGCCAGTCACTTCATTAAAATTACTTTAACAACTCTTTCCATTTCTTCCTTGCAAGGACGTCTGTGTAAGCAGGAGGCCTGTGAGCGAGAAAAATGCCCGGGAACTGCTAGTAGCCAACACCTTCATGAGCTAGTGGCGTCTTGTACCTCCCCCTCCCCCCACAAGGCAAAGAAAGGAGCGGACACAATTTAAAGTGAAGCAGTGAACTTTTATTGAATCATCAAACAGTTTTCAGGGTCAGTTTTGATGTAGATAGTTTATAACTTTAAAATGTTAACTAGCTATTTCCGGCTTTTCAAACATTTGTAAACATGAATAGTTCAGAAAGAAATGTGTTAACATTTTAAAGTGACTTTTTCTGTTTTCTTAGTGCAATAAAGACATTCAAGGTGGAAACTAGCTATGTTCTAATTTTCAAATAGTTGTTGTAAAAATACTTTAACTCCAAAAAAAGTTGCTAATTTTTTTCAAACTGACTGCAGGCTGCACTGATTAAAGGAAAAGGTTACATATCCTTTCAGTCACAAATAAACATTTCAAATAAAACAGCAAACACAACATTTTACATGTCAATAAAATGAAAAATTTAACAATTGCACGATTTGCCCCCTCGCATCTGCGACTGAGGGTCCAAGGAGGTGCATTGCGCAAGAGGTCATCGTCATACGTATCCTCACATTGTTCCCTTTCGGGAACTGTATGAAGTGGTGGAAGGATTTCTGGCCACGTTAACGCTCCTTCCGTGACCATAACCATCTTTATACCAGCCATTAGGGTGGTTAGTCCTATGGCGCGAGGGTTTTACGTGCTCCCACAACCCATCTGAGGGGGGGCCACCCACACCCGCGGACACAAGTATCCCGCTGGATGTCCACCCACAATTTATAGTTGGGGCTCCGACTCCACTTGCCGGGACTGTCTGGAGCGGGGTTCAAAACCCTACTCCTTTTGGCCCAGCGGCGGGGATGCTTACCGCTACGCAAAAGGCCCACTCCGCGCAAAAGGTGACACCCATACGTTTCCTGCGCCTTTTCCCTCCCCATGACTGGAGCCCTATGCTGCCACTTGAAAGAGCAAGCTATCATCTGTCCTTTTTGCGGCGCCTTGGACTTCTCATTACCAATGATGAGCAGGCGCTGCGCCTCCACCTCGTTGAGGAGATTGCTGAGGTCATCATCAGTTCAATTGTGAGTTCTTTTAATGCCGTGAATTGTGCTCATTCCAGCCATTTCACGTTGCTAATCGGAGTGGGCCTTTGGCGTAGCGGTAGGATCCCCGCCGCTGGGCCAGAAGGCATAGGGTTTCGAACCCCGCTCCAGACAGTCCCGGCAAGTGGAGTCGGAGCTCCGGCTCTAAATTCTGGGTTGACATCCAGTGGGATATTTGCGTCCGTGGGTGTGGGTGGCCCCCCCCCCCCTCGTATAGGTTGTGGGAGCCCGTAAAACCCTCCCGCCATAGGACTAACCACCCTAATGGCTGGTTCAAAAATGGTTACGGTCACGGAATGAGCGTTAATCACAGCCATAAATCCTTCCACCACTTCATACAGTTCCCCAAAGGGAACAGTGTGACGACGACGTTGCTAATTAAATAAATGGAATGAAAAAAATGCTTTCAGGGCTTTTAAAAGTCTTTAAATTGCTTTAATTCTGTTTAAAACTACTTCAGATTCTTCAAAATAATATAAACGTTTTTAAAAGTTTATAAAAGTTACCAAAAGCTTCATAAAAATACCAAAAACCTATTTAAAATGCTGCTCTGCATGTAAAAATGCTTTGCAGCTTGTGAGAAGCATTGGGGGCGTGTCCTATTAAACTGAGACCTCAAGGGGCGTGTCTCACTTGCACTGCGCACTCCAGGCTTCGCGCTGGCTGCACTCCTGGGCGGCGTGACGTCAGACGCTGCCCGGGAGTCATCATTTTAAAACAGGAATTCCAGGCGTCCCTGAAGCTCAACGGCCAGCGCATCGGGTAAGTGCACATTGGGGGCTTGCACGCGCGGCAAGCCCCCGATCCTAATTTCTGCCCCATTGTGTTCAGAGTAGGTGTGATACAATGTGTGTGTACGGTAGGTGTGATATAATGTGTGTACACTAGGTGTGATACAATGTATGTTTACAGCAGGTGTGATACAATGTGTATACAGTAGGTGTGATATAATGTGTGTACAGTAGGTGTGATACAATGTGTGTTTACAGTAGATCAACAAGGCTGACAAGTTCGATTGTGGTAATTACAGAGGAGTTTCCCTGCTGTCTGCCACAGGGTAAGTCATCACAAGAATCCTCCAAAATTGCCTCCTCCCAGTCGCCAAAGAGCTCCTCCCAGAGTCGCAATGCAGATTCCGCCCACTAAGGGGCACAATGGACATGATCTTCACTGCTTGTCAATTACAAGAGAAATGCAGGGAACAGCACCAACTGCTGTATATGGCTTTCTTTGATCTCACAAAGGCCTTCGACACTGTCAACCGTGAGGGATTATGGAGTGTCCTCCTCAAATTCGGCTGCCCTCAAAAGTTTATCACCATCCTCTGCCTGCTTCACGACAACATGCAAGCCATGATCCTGACCAACGGTTCCACCACAGACCCAATTCACGTACGAACCGGGGTCAAAAATTGCACCAACGCTCTTCTCGATCTTGGTTGCTGCAATGCTCCATCTCACCCTCAGTAAGCTCCCCAATGGAGTGGAGATAATTTACAGAACAAATGGGAAACTGTTCAACCTCCGTCGCCTCCAGTCCAGATCCAAGGTCGTCCCAACCTCTGTCATCGAATTACAGTATGCAGATGACGCTTGCATCTGCGCTCACTTGGAGGTCGAACTCCAAACCATCGTCAACACCTTCACCGAAGTGTACGAGAGCATGGGCCTTACATTAAGCATCCGTAAGGCAAAGGTCCTCTACCAACCTGCCCCCACCACACAGCACTGCCCCCCTATTATCAAAATCCACGACAAGGCATTGGACAGTGTCCATACCTCGAGAGCCTACTGTCAACAAGGGCAGACATCGATGACGAAGTCCAACACCGCCTTCAGTGTGCCAGTGCAGCCTTCGCTCACCTGAGGAAGAGAGTGTTTGAAGACCAGGACTTCAAACCTGGCACTAAGCTCATGGTCTACAGAGCAGCAGTGATACCCACCCTGCTGTATGCCTCAGAGACATGGACCATGTACAGCAGGCACCTCAAAGCACTGGAGAGGTACCACCAATGCTGCCTCCACAAGATCGTGCAACTCCATTGGCAGGATAGGCGCACCAACATCAGTGTTCTTGCTCAGGCCAACATCCCCAGCATCGAAGCTTTGACCACGCGCAATCAGCTCTGATGGACGGGTCACATTGTCCGCATGCCTGATACGAGACTCCCAAAACAAGTGCTCTACTCAGAGCTCCGGCACAGCAAGAGAGCCCCAGGTGGGCAGAGGAAATTCTTCACGGACACCCTGAAAGCCTCCTTGAAACAGTGTAACATCCCCAGTGACACCTGGGAATCCCTGGCCCAAGACCACACAAAGTGGAGGCGAAGCATCCAGGAAGGCGCTGAACACCTCGAGTCTCTTCGCCGGGAGCAAGCGGAAACCAAGCGCAGGCAGCGCAAAGAGCGCACGTCAACCCAAGCACACCATCCACCCGCCCCTTCAACCACCGTCTGCCCCACCTGTGACAGAGACTGTAGGTCCCGCATTGGACTCATCAGTCACCTGAGAACTCATTTTTAATGTGGAAGAAAGTCATATTCAGTTCTGAGGGACTGCCTAAGAAGAAGACAGTAGACCTGATACAATGTGTTTACAGTAGGTGTGATAAAATGTGTTTATAGTAGGTGTGATACAATGTGTTTATAGTAGGTGTGATAAAATGTGTGTACACTAGGTGTGATACAATGTGTGTTTACAGTACATGTGATATAATACGTGTGTACAATAGGTGTGATACAATGTGTGTACAGTAGGTGTGATACAATGTGTGTATACAGTAGGTGTGATATAATGTGTGTACAGTAGATGTGATACAATGTGTTTATAGTAGGTGTGATAGAAGGTGTGTGCACTAGTTGATTCAACATGTGATTACACTAGGTGTGATACAATGTGTGTTTACAGTACATGTGATATAATACGTGTGTACAGTAGGTGTGATACAATGTGTGTACAGTAGGTGTGATACAATGTGTGTTTAGTGTAGGTGTGATATACTGTGTGTTTACAGTAGGTGATACAATGTGTGTTTACAGTAGGTGTGATATAATGTGTTTCCAGTAGGTGTGATACAATGTGTGTTTACAGTAGGTGTGATACAATGTGTGTATACAGTAGGTGTGATACAATGTGTGTTTACAGTAGGTGTGATACAATGTGTGTATACAGTAGGTGTGTTACAATGTGTGTTTACAGTAGGTGTGATACAATGTGTGTATACAGTAGGTGTGATACAATGTGTGTTTACAGTAGGTGTGATACAATGTGTGTATACAGTAGGTGTGATACAATGTGTGTTTACAGTAGGTGTGATATAATGTGTGTACAGTAGGTGTGATGCAAAGTTTGTTTACAGTAGGTGTGATATAATGTGTATTTACAGTAGATGTGATATAATGTGTGTTTACAGTAGGTGTGATACAATGTGTGTATACAGTAGGTGTGATACAATGTGTGTATACAGTAGGTGTGATACAATGTGTGTTTCCAGTAGGTGTGATATAATGTGTGTACAGTAGGTGTTACAATGTGTGTACAGTAGGTGTGATACAATGTATGTTTACAGTAGGTGTGATACAATGTGTGTATACAGTAGGTGTGATACAATGTGTGTATACAGTAGGTGTGATACAATGTGTGTTTACAGTAGGTGTGATATAATATGTGTACAGTAGGTGTAATGCAAAGTTTGTTTACAGTAGGTGTGATATAATGTGTATTTACAGTAGATGTGATATAATGTGTGTTTACAGTAGGTGTGATATAATGTGTGTACAGTAGGTGTGATGCAAAGTTTGTTTACAGTAGGTGTGATATAATGTGTATTTACAGTAGATGTGATATAATGTGTGTTTACAGTAGGTGTGATACAATGTGTGTATACAGTAGGTGTGATACAATGTATGTTTACAGTAGGTGTGATATAATGTGTATTTACAGTAGATGTGATATAATGTGTGTTTACAGTAGGTGTGATATAATGTGTGTACAGTAGGTGTGATGCAAAGTTTGTTTACAGTAGGTGTGATATAATGTGTATTTACAGTAGATGTGATATAATGTGTGTTTACAGTAGGTGTGATACAATGTGTGTATACAGTAGGTGTGATACAATGTATGTTTACAGTAGGTGTGATACAATGTGTGTATACAGTAGGTGTGATACAATGTGTTTACAGTAGGTGTGATATAATGTGTGTACAGTAGGTGTAATGCAAAGTTTGTTTACAGTAGGTGTGATATAATGTGTATTTACAGTAGATGTGATACAATGTGTGTATACAGTAGGTGTGATACAATGTGTGTTTCCAGTAGGTGTGATACAATGTATGTTTACAGTAGGTGTGATACAATGTGTGTACAGTAGGTGTGATGCAAAGTTTGTTTACAGTAGGTGTGATATAATGTGTATTTACAGTAGGTGTGATACAATGTATGTACTGTCGGTGTGATACAATGTGTGTTTACAGTAGGTGTGTTACAATGTGTGTACAGTAGGTGTGATACAATGTATGTTTACAGTAGGTGTGATACAATGTGTGTATACAGTAGGTGTGATACAATGTGTTTACAGTAGGTGTGATATAATGTGTGTACAGTAGGTGTAATGCAAAGTTTGTTTACAGTAGGTGTGATATAATGTGTATTTACAGTAGATGTGATACAATGTGTGTATACAGTAGGTGTGATACAATGTGTGTTTCCAGTAGGTGTGACACAATCTGTGTTTACAGTAGTTGTGATACAATGTGTGGTTTCAGTAGGTGTGATAAAATGTCTGTGTACAGTAGGTGTGCTAGAATGTGTGTACAATAGGTGTCATATAATTTGTGTTTACAATAGGTCTGATACAATGTGTGGTTACATTAGGAGTGATACAATGTGTTTACAGAATATGTGATACAATGGGTGTACAGTAGGTGTGATATAATGTGTGTGTACAGTTATTATGAAACTATGCCTCTACAGTAGGTGTGATACAATGTTTGAGTTCAGTAGGCGTGATACAATGTCTGCGTACAATAGGTGTGATACAATATGTGTTAACAATAGGTGTGATACAATGTATGTTTACAGTAGGTGTGATACAATGTGTGTATACAGTAGGTGTGATACAATGTGTGTTTACAGTAGGTGTGATATAATGTGTGTACAGTAGGTGTAATGCAAAGTTTGTTTACAGTAGGTGTGATATAATGTGTATTTACAGTAGATGTGATATAATGTGTGTTTACAGTAGGTGTGTTACAATGTGTGTACAGTAGGTGTGCTAAAGTGTGTGTTCAGTAGGTGTGCTACAAGTTGTGTACGGTGGGTGTGATAATGTATGTTTACAGTAGATGTGATACGATGTGTGTACAATAGCTGTGATGCAATGTGTGTTTTCAGTAGGTGTGATATAATACGTGTGTGCAATAGGTATGATACAATGTCTGTACAGTAGGTGATACAATGTATGTTTACAGTAGGTGTAATACAATGTGTGCACAATAGGTGTGATACAATGTCTGTACAGTAGGTGATACAATGTATGTTTACAGTAGGTGTAATACAATGTGTGCACAATAGGTGTGATACAATGTCTGTGCAGCAGGTGTGATACAATGTGTGGTTACAGTAGGTGAGATACAATGTGTGTGTCCAGTAGGTGTGATATAATGTGTGAGCAATAGGTGTGATATAATCTGTGTTTACAGTAGATGTGATAAAATGTGTGTTTACTGTAGGTGTGATACAATGTGTGTACAGTAGGTGATACAACGTGTGTTTACAGTAGGTGTGATACAATGTGTGTGTACAGTAGGTGTGGTATAATGTGTGTGTACAGTTGGTGTGATACAATGTGTGTACAGTAGGAGTGACACAATCTGTGTTTACAGTAGTTGTGATACAATGTGTGGTTTCAGTAGGTGTGATAAAATGTCTGTGTACAGTAGGTGTGATAGAATGTGTGTACAATAGGTGTCATATAATTTGTGTTTACAATAGGTGTGATACAATGTGTGGTTACATTAGGAGTGATACAATGTGTTTACAGAATATGTGATACAATGGGTGTACAGTAGGTGTGATATAATGTGTGTGTACAGTTATTATGAAACTATGCCTCTACAGTAGGTGTGATACAATGTTTGAGTTCAGTAGGCGTGATACAATGTCTGCGTACAATAGGTGTGATACAATATGTGTTAACAGTAGGTGTGATACAATGTATGTTTACAGTAGGTGTGATACAATGTGTGTATACAGTAGGTGTGATACAATGTGTGTTTACAGTAGGTGTGATATAATGTGTGTACAGTAGGTGTAATGCAAAGTTTGTTTACAGTAGGTGTGATATAATGTGTATTTACAGTAGATGTGATATAATGTGTGTTTACAGTAGATGTGATATAATGTGTGTTTACAGTAGGTGTGTTACAATGTGTGTACAGTAGGTGTGCTACAAGTTGTGTACAGTGGGTGTGATAATGTATGTTTACAGTAGATGTGATACAATGTGTGTACAATAGCTGTGATGCAATGTGTGTTTTCAGTAGGTGTGATATAATATGTGTGTGCAATAGGTATGATACAATGTCTTACAGTAGGTGATACAATGTATGTTTACAGTAGGTGTAATACAATGTGTGCACAGTAGGTGAGATACAATGTGTGTGTCCAGTAGGTGTGATATAATGTGTGAGCAATAGGTGTGATATAATCTGTGTTTACAGTAGATGTGATAAAATGTGTGTTTACTGTAGGTGTGATACAATGTGTGTACAGTAGGTGATACAACGTGTGTTTACAGTAGGTGTGATACAATGTGTGTACAGTAGGTGTGGTACAATGTGTGTGTACAGTAGGTGTGGTACAATGTGTGTGTACAGTAGGTGTGATACAATGTGTGTACAGTAGGAGTGACACAATCTGTGTTTACAGTAGTTGTGATACAATGTGTGGTTTCAGTAGGTGTGATACAATGTGTGTGTACAGTAGGTGTGGTACAATGTGTGTGTACAGTAGGTGTGGTACAATGTGTGTGTACAGTAGGTGTGATACAATGTGTGTACAGTAGGAGTGACACAATCTGTGTTTACAGTAGTTGTGATACAATGTGTGGTTTCAGTAGGTGTGATAAAATGTCTGTGTACAGTAGGTGTGATAGAATGTGTGTACAATAGGTGTCATATAATTTGTGTTTACAATAGGTGTGATACAATGTGTGGTTACATTAGGAGTGATACAATGTGTTTACAGAATATGTGATACAATGGGTGTACAGTAGGTGTGATATAATGTGTGTGTACAGTTATTATGAAACTATGCCTCTACAGTAGGTGTGATACAATGTTTGAGTTCAGTAGGCGTGATACAATGTCTGCGTACAATAGGTGTGATACAATATGTGTTAACAATAGGTGTGATACAATATATGTTTACAGTAGGTGTGATACAATGTGTGTTTATAGTAGGTGTGATACAATATGTGTAGAGTACGCGTGATAAAATGTTTGTGCAGAGTAGGTGTGATACAATGTGTGAACAGAAGGTGATACAATTTGTGATTACAGTAGGTGTGATTCAATATGTGTTTACAGTAGTTGTGATACAATGTGTCTACAGTAGGTGTGATTCAATATGTGTTTACAGTAGTTGTGATACAATGTGTATTTACAGTATTTGTGATACAATGTGTCTACAGTAGTTGTGATACAATGTATCTACAGTAGGTGTGATACAATGTGTGTTTACAGTAGGTGTGATACAAAGTGTGTACAGTAGGTGTGATATAATGATATGATAGAAAAATACTGCAGATGCTGGAAATCCGAAATAACAACAGAAAATGCTGGAAAAACTCAGCAGGCCAGCCAGCATCCATGGAGAGAAAATAGAGTCGACGTTTCGGGTCTAACCCTTTTTCATTCCTTGTGATACAGTAGTTGTTAAACAAGGTGTGTACAGTAGGTGTAATTCAATGTGTCTTTACAGTAGTTGTCATACAATGTGTGTTTACAGTAGTTGTGATATGTAGTGTGTAGAGTAGCTGTGATATAACATGTGTTTACAATAGTTGTGATACAAGGTGTGTTTACAGTAGTTGTGATACAATGTGTGTTTACAGTAGGTGTGATAAACTTGTGTTTAGTGTAGCTGTGTTACAATATGTGTACATTAGGTGTGATACAATGTGTGTTTAGAGTAGGTGTGATTCAATATGTGTTTACAGTAGTTGTGATACAATGTGTTAACAGTAGGTGTGATATAATGTATGATTAAAGTAATTGTGAAACAATGTGTGTTTACAGTAGTTGCAATACAATGGGCCAGAAATTCGTGAACGGGGCTTGCCGCGCGTGCAAGGTCCCGATTTGCACTTACCCGACGTGCCTGCCGATCACCTCCAGGGACGCCTGGAATTCCATTTTGAATCTGAAGAATCCCGGGCAGCGTTTGACGTCACGCCGCCCAGGAGTGCAGCCAGCGCGAAGCCTGTAGCGCGGTGTGCAACTGAGACACGCCCCTTGAGGTCTCAGTTTAACAGGACACGCCCCCAATGGTTCTGCCAAGCTGCTAAGCATTTTTACATGCAAAGCAGCAGTTTAAATAGGTTTTTGGAAGTTTTTGAAGCTTTTGGTAACTTTTATAAACTTTTAAAAACGTTTACATTATTTTGAAGAATCTGAAGTAGTTTTAAACAGAATTAAAGCAATTTAAAGACTTTTAAAAGCCCTAAAAGATTTTTTTTAATTCCATTTATTTATTTAGCAATGTCGTCGTCATACGTGTCTTCACACTGTTCCCTTTGGGGAACTGTATGAAGTGGTGGAAGGATTTATGGCCATGATTAACGCTCATTCCATGACCGTAACCATCTTTGAACCAGCCATTAGGGCGGTTAGTCCTATGGCGGGAGGGTTTTACGGGCTCCCACAAGCTATACAAGGAGGGGGGGCCACCCACACCCACAGACGCAAATATCCCACTGGATGTCAACCCAGAATTTAGAGCCGGAGCTCCGACTCCACTTGCTGGGACTGTCTGGAGCGGGGTTCGAAACCCTACCCTGATCTGGCCCAGCGGCGGGGATCCTACCGCTATGCCAAAGGCCCAATCCGATTAGCAACGTGAAATGGCTGGAATGAGCACAATTCACGGCATTAAAAGAACTCACAATTGAACTGATGATGACCTCAGCAATCTCCTCAAGTAGGTGGAGGCGCAGCGCCTGCTCATCATTGGTAATGAGAAGTCAAAGGCGCCGCAAAAAGGGCAGATGATAGCTTGGTCTTTCAAGTGGCAGCATAGGGCTCCAGTCACGGGGAGGGAAAAGGCGCAGGAAACGTATGGGTGTCACCTTTCGTGCGGAGTGGGCCTTATGCGTAGCAGTAAGCATCCCCGCCGCTGGGCCAGAAGGAGTAGGGTTTCGAACCCCACTCCAGACAGTCCCGGCAAGTGGAGTCGGAGCTCCAACTATAAATTCTGGGTGGACATCCAGCGGGATACTTGCGTCCGTGGGTGTGGGTGGCCTCCCCCCACTCAGATGGGTTGTGGGAGCCCGTAAATCCCTCACGCCATAGGACTAACCACCCTAATGGCTGGTTCAAAGATGGTTACGGTCACGGAATGAGCGTTAATCACAGCCATAAATCCTTCCACCACTTCATACAGTTCCCGAAAGGGAACAGTGTGAGGATACGTACGACGATGACCTCTTGCGCAATGCACCTCCTTGGACCCTCAGTCGCAGATGCGAGGGGGCAAATCGTGCAATTGTTAAATTTTTCATTTTATTGACATGTAAAATGTTGGCCCAGTAATTCCCTTCCAAATGCGCGAGTACGGTCGGGGTACTTACGCGTCTGGCCAGAGGAAATGCCGGTTTTCAGCATGCACAGCGCATGCGGGGAAAACCGGCATTTCCTGTCCTCTGAACGAAGGGGTTCAGAGGCAGAACGCGTGCGCAGTAAAATTCGCCGCTTTCATTCATGCTTTCAGTGAAGTCAAGTCCTTACAACTTACACATGAAAAAAGCATGGGTACAGTTGCTCCAGAGGCTGCGGAGGAAGATATTTCTTATCGTGGAGCTTCTGAAAGTATGTATGTCTGTATATATTCCTTTGCGTGTTATGTATATATTCCTTTACTTATGTGTATGAATGTATTATTTAATTATGACTTTCAGAGAAAGTAACTTATTGGAAAATCATAATTAAAAACATACATTCATACACATAAGTAAAGGAATATAAAACATACATACATATACGTAAAGGAATATATGCGGACACACATACATAATTACTTATTACTGATGAAAAATTTCTTTCTTAAAAGTGCTGGAAATGTTACATTACTCACTTTAGAACACTCATTTTCACATTCAGTTCACACAGCCACAATTGCTCCTTCTACCTACCGTTCTGAAAACCCGTTTAAAAAAAAAAATTTAAACTTTAAAACTTACTTAAAATTTCTTAAAATAACTTCCCTCCCTTTCCCAAACAAAAATATTGCCTTTCAGAAGCTCCACGATAAAATATATCTTCCTCCGCAGCCTTGGAACAACTTTACACATGCTTTTTTCAAGTGTAACTTGTAAGGACTTACCCTCACTGAATCCATGAATGAAATCGATGAAGTTCACTGCGCAAGCGCTGCCTGTGCAGTCGCACGCGCTGTGCCTATGAACCCCTTCGTTCCGAGGTCTGGAAATGCCGGCGTTCCCCGCATGCGCTGTGCATGCTGAACGCCGGCATTTCCAATGGCCAGATGCGTGAGTACCCAGACCGTACTCACACATTTGGTCATGAATTTCTGGCCCAATGTGTGTTTAGAGTAGGTGTGTTACAATGTGTGTTTACAGTAGTTCCGATACAATGTGTGTTTAGAGTAGTTGTGAAACAATGTGTGTTTGCAGTAGTTGTGATACAATGGGGCAGAAATTCGGATCGGGGGCTTGCCACGCATGCAAGCCCCTGATCTGCACTTACCCGACGCGCCTGCCGTTCACCTCCAGGGACGCCTGGAATTCCTTTTTGAAACAGAAGAATCCCGTGCAGCGTCTGACGTCACGCCGCCCAGGAGTGCAGCCAGCGTGAAGCCTGGAGCGCGCTGTGCAACTGAGACACGCCCCTTGAGGTCTCAGTTTAATAGGACACGCCCCCAATGTTCCTCACAAGCTGAAAAGCATTTTTACATGCAGAGCAGCATTTCAAATAGGTTTTTGGTATTTTTATGAAGCTTTTGGTAACTTTTATAAACTTTTAAAAACGTTTACATTATTTTGAAGAATCTGAAGTAGTTTTAAACAGAATTAAAGCAATTTAAAGACTTTTAAAAGCCCTGAAAGATTTTTTTTAATTCCATTTATTTATTTAGCAATGTCGTCGTCATACGTGTCTTCACACTGTTCCCTTTGGGGAACTGTATGAAGTGGTGGAAGGATTTATGGCCGTGATTAACGCTCATTCCGTGACCGTAACCATCTTTGTACCAGCCATTAGGGTGGTTAGTCCTATGGTGGGAGGGTTTTACGGGCTCCCACAAGCTATACGAGGAGGGGGGCCACCCACACCCACGGACGCAAATATCCCACTGGATGTCAACCCAGAATTTAGAGCCGGAGCTCCGACTCCACTTGCCAGGACTGTCTGGAGCGGGGTTCGAAACCCTGCACCGTCTGGCCCAGCGGCGGGGATCCTACCGCTACGCCAAAGGCCCACTCCGATTAGCAACGTGAAATGGCTGGAATGAGCACAATTCACGGCATTAAAAGAACTCACAATTGAACTGATGATGACCTCAGCAATCTCCTCAACGAGGTGGAGGTGCAGCGCCTGCTCATCATTGGTAATGAGAAGTCCAAGGCGCCGCAAAAAGGACAGATGATAGCTTGGTCTTTCAAGTGGCAGCATAGGGCTCCAGTCACGGGGAGGGAAAAGGTGCAGGAAACGTATGGGTGTCACCTTTTGCACGGAGTGGGCCTTTTGCGTAGCGGTAAGCATCCCCGCCGCTGGGCCAGAAGGGTTAAGGTTTCGAACCCCGCTCCAAACAGTCCCGGCAAGTGGAGTCGGAGCTCCAACTATAAATTCTGGGTGGACATCTAGCGGGATACTTGCGTCCGTGGGTGTGGGTGGCCCCCCCCCTCAGATGGGTTGTGGGAGCCCGTAAAACCCTCACGCCATAGGACTAACCACCCTAATGGCTGGTATGAAGATGGTTATGGTCACGGAAGGAGAGTTAACGTGGTCAGAAACCCTTCCACCACTTCATACAGTTCCCGAAAGGGAACAGTGTGAGGATGCGTACGACAATGACCTCTTGCGCAATGCACCTTCTTGGACCCTCAGTCGCAGATGCGAGGGGGCAAATCGTGCAATTATTAAATTTTTCATTTTATTGACATGTAAAATGTTGGCCGAATAATTCCGTTCCAAACGCGTGAGTACGGTTGGGGCACTCACGCGTCTGGCCGGAGGAAATGCCGATTTTCAGCATGCACAGCGCATGCAGGGAAAACGGGCATTTCCTGTCCTCTGAACGAAGGGGTTCAGAGGCAGAATGCGTGCGACTGCACAGGCAGCGCGTGCGCAGTAAAATTCGCCGGTTTCATTCATGCTTTCAGTGAGGTTAAGTCCTTACAATTTACACATGAAAAAAGCATGAGTACAGTTGCTCCAGAGGCTGCGGAGGAAGATATATTTTATCATGGAGCTTCTGAAAGGCAATATTTTTGTTTGGGAAAGGGAGGAAAGTTATTCTAAGAAATGCTGAGGTAAGTTTTAAAGTTTATTTTTGTTTTTTAAAACGGGTTTTCAGTACTGTAGTTAGAAGGAGCAATTGTGGCTGTGTGAATTGAATTTGCTGTGTTTATTAAATGTGAAAATGACTCCATTTTTAAGAAAGAAACTTTTCATCAGTAATATATTCTTTTAAGTAATTATGTATGTATGTCTGTATATATTCCTTTGCGTATATATATGTATATATTCCTTTACTTATTTGTATGAATGTATGTATTTAATTATGACTTTCAGAGAAAGTAACTTATTGGAAAATCATAATTAAAAACATACATTCATACACATAAGTAAAGGAATATATACATATACGTAAAGGAATATATACGGACATACATACATAATCACTTAAAAGAATATATTACTGATGAAAAGTTTCTTTCTTAAAAATGTTGGAAATGTTACATTACTCATTTTAGAACAGTCATCTTCACAGTTAATAAACACAGCAAATTCAATTCACACAGACACAATTGCTCCTTCTACCAACAGTACTGAAAACCCGTTTAAAAAAAAAAAATTAAACTTTAAAACTTACCTCATAATTTCTTAAAATAACTTTCCTCCCTTTCCCAAACAAAAATATTGCCCTTCAGAAGCTCCACGATAAAATATATCTTCCTCCGCAGCCTCTGGAGCAACTTTACACATGATTTTTTCATGTGTAAGTTGTAAGGACTTAACCTCACTGAATCCATGAATGAAATTGATGAAGTTCACTGCGCACGCACTGCCCGTGCAGTCGCACGCGCTGTGCCTCGGAACCCCTTCGTTCAGAGGACAGGAAATGCCGGTTTTCCCCGCATGCGCTGTGCATGCTGAAAACCGGCATTTCCTCCGGCCAGACGCGTGAGTACCCCGACCGTACTCACGGGTTTGGAACGGAATTACTGGGCCATTGTGTGTGTACAGTAGGTGTGATACAATGTGTGTGTACAGTAGGTGTGTTACAATGTGTGTGTACAGTAGGTGTGAGACATTGTGTGTTTAGAGTAGGTATGATACAATGTGTGTTTACAGTAGGACTGCTACAATGTGTGTACAGTAGGTGTGATATAATGTGTGTTTATAGTGGGTGTCATACATTGTGTTTGCTGCAGTAGTTGTGATCGATGTGCACACAGTAGGTGTGATACAATGTTTTGTGCAGTAGGTGTGATACAATGTGTGTTTAGAGTAGGTGTGATACAATGTGTGTTTACAGTCTGTGTTATAATGTGTGTGTACAGGAGCTGTGTTATAATTTGTGTTTACAGTAGGTGTGATTCAATGTGTGTTTACAGTAGGTGTGATTCAATATGTGTTTACAGTAGGTGTGATACCAAGTGTATACAGTAGATGTGATATAAGTTTTTTTACAGTAGGTGTGATACATTGTTTGTTTACAGTATTTGTTGTAGAATGTGTGTTTACCGTAGTTGTGATACAATGTAGGTGTGATACAATGTGTGTGTACATTAGGTGTCATATAATGTGTGTTTACAGTATGAGTGATACAATGTGTACAGTAGGTGTGGTACAATGTGTGTACAGTAGGTGTGATACAATGTGTGTTTCCAGTAGGTGTGATACAATGTGTGTACAGTAGGTGTGATACAATGTGTGTACAGTAGATGTGATACAATGTGTGTTTACAGTAGTTGTGATACAATGTGTGTACAGAAGGTGTAATACAATGTTTGTTTACAGTAGTAGTGATAAAATGTGTGTTTACAGTGGTGGTGATATAATGTGTGTATGGTAGCTGCGATATAATGTGTGTTTACAGTAGTTGTGATACAATGTGTGTTTACAGTAGTTGTGATACAATGTGTGTTTAGTTATGCTTTGATACAAGGTGTGTGTACATTAGGTCTGATACAATGTGTGTACAGTAGGTCTGATACTTGTTTAGAGTAGATGTGATACAATATGTGTTTACTCTAGTTGTGATACAATGTGTGTTTAGAGTAGGTTTGATACAACGTGTTTACAGTAGGTGTGATACAATGCATGTTTACAGTAGGTGTGATACAATGTGTGTTTACAGTAGTTGTGATTCAATGTGTGTTTACAGTAGTTGTGATACAATGTGTGTACTGCAGGTGTGATACAATGTGTGTTTACCGTAGCTGTGATACAATGTGTGTACAGTAGGTGTGATACAATGTTTGTTTACAGTAGTTGTGATAGAATTTGTGTTTACAGTAGTTGTGATATAATATCTGTTTACAGTAGGTGTGATACAAGGTGTGTGTACAGTAGGTGTGATATAATGTGTGTTTACTGTAGGTGTGATACAATGTGTGTTTAGTGTAGGTGTGATAATGTGTGTTTACAATAGGTGTGCTACAATGTGTGTACAGTAGGCACGATATAATGTGTGTTTAAAGCGGTTGTGATACAATGTATTTGTTACAGTAGTTGTGATACAATGTGTGTACTGTAGGTGTGATTCAATGTTTGTGCAGTAGGTGTGATACAAATTGTGTTTAGAGTAATTGCGATACTAAATGTGCTTATAGTCTGTGATATAAAGTGTGTACAGTAGGTGTGTTATAATGTGAGTTTACTGTAGTTGTGATACAATGTGTGTACAATAGGTGTGATATAAGGTGTTTTTACAGTAGGCATGATACAATATTTGTTTACAGTAGTTTGATAGAATGTGTGTTTACAGTAGGTGTGATACAAGATGTGTTTACAGTAGGTGTGATACAATATGCGTTTAGAGTTGGTGTGATACAATGTGTTTTTACAGTAGGTGTGATACGTTTGTACAGTAGGTGTGATACAATTTGTGTTTAGAGTAGGTGCGATACAATATGTGCTTATAGTCTGTGATATAAATTGTGTGTACAGTAGGCGTGATACGATATTTGTTTACAGTAGTTTGATAGAATGTGTGTTTACAGTAGTTGTGATACAATGTGTGTACAGTATGTGTGATTTAATGTGTGTTTACAGTGGGTATGGTGCAATGTGTGTTTACAGTAGTTGTGGTACAAAGTGCGTACAGTAGGTGTGATACAATGTGTGTCCAGTAGGTGTGATACAATGTACGTTTACAGTAGTTGTGATACAATGTGTGTTTACAGTAGGTGTGATAAAATGTGTGTACAGTAGGTTTGATACAATTTGTGTTTACATTAGTTGTAATACAATATGTGTAGAGTAGGTGTGATACAATGTGTGTTTACAGTAGTCATGATACAATATGTGTTTACAGTGGCTGTGTTATAATGTGTGTACTGTAGCTGTGATATATGGTGTGTTTACATTAGTTGTGATACAATGTGTTTACAGTAGGTGTGATACAATGTGTGTTTAGAGTAGGTGTGATACAATGTGTGTTTTGTGTAGGTGTGATAGAATATGTGTTTACAATAGTTATGATACAATATGTGTTTAGAGTAGGTGTGATACAATGTGTTTTTACAGTTGTTGTGATACAATGTGTGTACAGTATGTGTGATACAATGGCCCAGAAATTCGGGTTAGGGGCTTCACGCAGGTGTAAGTCCCCGAACTGCACTTACCTTGCGCGCCGGCCGTTGAGCTGTGGGCCCCCGTGGAATTCTGATCCGGGGCCTGGTCCAGCTGCTGGCGCGCAGTGCTTGCGTATCCCAGGGGCGCAATTAGTTCGATGCATCCCCTGTGATCACATGGGCCATGTTGAGCCAATCGGAGCAGGGAATGCTCCATTCATAAGATTGCAGGAAGAGCTGTCAAAACGTATAAATACTACGGCACCAAAACAGCACTAAATCTTCAAATACATTTTTTTTAAAACATCACATTTTTAAAATGAACTATAAATTATTGAAATAATTATTTTAAACAATAATTTAAATTTTTGAAAAAAATAATTTTATTTTCTAACGGGGCTAAAAATAAAGTTACCTTGCTTTAAAGTATTTAAAAATAACAAACCTGTGGAAAAAATGTTTAAATTTTAATTAATTCACCACTTACCTTGTAAAAAGCAGGTCTTACGCCTGCTTTTTACATGTCTAACATGTGGAGACTTACCCTCCCAGGAAAACCTGCAATAAAAACCTAAGTTCGATGCGCACGCGCAGCCTCTCCTGCACACGTGTTCCACCTCTTAACCCTTCCTTTCAGGGGCTCAGAAGTGCCGGTTTCCCGTGCATGCAGACTGCATGCAGGAAAACGGCACTTCCGTTGGGCTTACGGGTGAGTACCCCGTGCGTACGCACCAGTGGAGACCCGAATTTCTGGGCCAATGTGTGTGTACAGTAAGTGTGATATAACGTGTGTTTACAGTAGGAGTGATACAATGTGTGTTTAGAGTAGGTGTGATACAATGTGTGTGTACAGTAGGTGTGATACAATGTGTGTGTAGAGCAGGTGTGATACAATGTGTGTTTACAGTAGGTGTGATATAATGTGAGTGTACAGTAGGTGTGATATAATGTGTGTTTACTGTAGGTGTGATACAACGTGGGTTTACAGTTGTGATACAATGTGTATTTACAGTATTTGTGATACAATGTGTTTACAGTAGTTGTGATACAATGTGTCTACAGTAGGTGTGATACAATGTGTGTTTACAGTAGGTGTGATACAAAGTGTGTGTGCAGTAGGTGTGATACAATGTGTGTTTTCAGTAGGTGTGATAAAAAGTGTGTACTTTAGGTGTGATATAATGGTACGATAGCAAAATACTGCAGATGCTGGAAATCCAAAATAACAACAGAAAATGCTGGAAAAACTCAGCAGGCCATGCAACATCCATGGAGAGAAAATAGAGTCGACGTTTTGGGTCTAACCCTGTTTCATTACTTGTGATACAGTAGTTGTGAATCAAGGTGTGAACAGTAGGTGTGATTCAATGTGTCTTTACAGTAGTTATCATACAATGTGTGTTTACAGTAGTTGTGATATGTAGTGTGTAGTGTAGCTCTAATATAACGTGTGTTTACAGTAGTTGTGATACAATGTGTGTTTACAGTAGTTGTGATACAATGTGTATTTAGAGTAGGTTTGATAAAAGTTGTGTTTAGAGTAGATGTGTTACAATGTGTGTACAGTAGGTGTGATACAATGTGTGTTTAGAGTAGCTGTGATTCAATGTGTGTTTACAGTAGTTATGATACAATGTGTTAACAGTAGGTGTGATATAATGTATGTTGACAGTAATTGTGAGACATGTTTGCAGTAGTTGCGATACAATGTATGCTGAGAGTAGGTGTGTTACAATGTGTGTTTACAGTAGTTGTGATACAATGTGTGTTTAGAGTAGGTGCGAAACAATGGCCCAGAAATTCGTGTCGGGGGCTTCCCGCGGGTGCAAGCCCCCGACCTACACTTACCTAGCGCGCCGGCAGTTGAAGCCTGGGCCTGCGTGGATTTCCTGTCTGTGGCCCGGTTCAGCTCCTGGCGCGCTGTGCTTGCGTGATCCAGCGGCGAACTTAGGGCGATGCGTCGGCTGGGATCATGTGAGCACTGGGCAACCAATCGGAGGATGCAAAAGTTTATTCATGAGTTTGACAGTAAGAACTGTCAAACTCATGAAAACTCCGGGCGCCCAAAACAGTACTTAAACTTGAAATAAAAATTTTAAAAACATCACACTATTTAAATGAACTATAAATAATTTTAAATAATTATTTTAAACAGTAATTTAAATTTTTGAAAAAAATAATTTTATAAAAAATCGGGGCTAAAAATACCTTACTGTAAAGTCTTTAAAAATAATAAACCTGTGGAAAAAAATTGCTAATTTTAATTAATAGACCACTTACCTTTTAAAAAGAAGTCCTTATGTCTGCTTTTTTAAAGTGTAAAAAGTGGAGGCCTTCACGCATGGGCAAACCTGAAAAAAAAAGGAAGTTCAACGCGCACGGGCAGACTCCTGTGTGCACGCGTTCGACCTCCGAACCCCTTGGTTCAGACGATTGGAAATGCCAGTTTCCCGCACATGCGCTGTGCATGCAGAAAACCGGCAATTCCATCGGTCCCACGTGTGAGTACACGGTGCTTACTAGCGCGTTGGGTCACTAATTTCTGGGCCATTGTGTGTTTAAAGTAGTTGTGATGCAATGTGTGTTTAGAGTAGGTGTAAAACAATGTGTTTTACAGTAGGTGTGTTACAATGTGTCTGTACAGTAGGTGTGATACAATGTGTCTTTAGAGTAGGTATGATACAAAGTGTGTTTACAGTAGGTCTGCTACAATGTGTCTGTACAGTAGGTGTGATACAATGTGTCTTTAGAGTAGGTATGATACAAAGTGTGTTTACAGTAGGTCTGCTACAATGTGTGTACAGTAGGTGTGATATAAAGTGTGTTTATAGTGGGTGTGATACATTGTGTTTGCTGCAGTAGTTGTGATACAATTTGTGTACAGTAGGTGTGATACAACGTTTGTACAGTAGGTGTGATACAATGTGTTTAGAGTAGGTGTGATACAATGTGTGTTTACAGTAGGTGTGATTCAATATGTGTTTACAGTAGTTGTGATATGATGTGTATACAGTAGATGTGATATAAGGTGTTTTTACAGTAGGTGTGATATAATGTGTGGTTACAACATGAGTGATGCAATGTGTGTACAGTAGGTGTGATACTATGTGTGTAAAGTAGGTGTGATACAATGTGTGTTTCCAGTAGGTGTGATACAATGTGTGTACAGTAGGTGTGATATAATGTGTGTGTACAGTAGGTGTGATACAATGTGTGTTTACAGTAGTTGTGATACAATGTGTGTTTACAGTAGTTGTGATACAATGTGTGTACAGTAGGTGTGATAAATTTGTGTTTACAGTAGTTGTGATACAATGTGCGTTTACAGTAGGTGTGATACAATGTGTGTACAGTAGGTGTGATATAATGTGTGTGTACAGTAGGTGTGATACAATGTGTGTTTACAGTAGGTGTGATACAATGTGCGTTTACAGTAGTTGTGATGCAAAGTGTGTTTACAGTAGTTGTGATACAATGTGCGTTTAGTTCTGGTGTGATACAAGGTGTGTCACACCTAGGTATAATACAATGTGTGTACAGTAGGTGTGATACAAAGTGTGTTTAGAGTAGATGTGATACAATGTGTGTTTACTGTAGTTGTGATTCAATGTGCGTTTAGATTAGGTTTGATACAATGTGTTTTTACAGTTGTTGTGATACAATGTGTTTGCAGTAGTTGTGATTCAATGTGTGTTTACAGTAGGTGTGATACAATGTGTGTTTACAGTAGGTGTGATACAATGTGTGTACAGTAGGTGTGATACAATGTTTGTTTACAGTAGTTGTGATAGAATGTGTGTTTACAGTAGTTGTGATATAATATCTGTTTACAGTAGGTGTGATACAAGGTGAGTGTACAGTAGGTGTGATATAATGTGTGTTTACCGTAGGTGTGATACAATGTGTGTTTGCAGTAGGTGTGATACAATATCTGTGTACATTAGGTGTGATGTAATCTGTGTTTACAGTAGGTGTGATACAATGTGTGTTTACAGTTGTTGTGATACAATGTAGATTAGGTGTGATACAATGTGTGTTTACAGTAGGTGTGATACAATGTGTGTTTACAGTAGGTGTGATACAATGTGTGTTTACAGTAGGTGTGATACAATGTGTGTTTACAGTAGGTGTGATACAATGTGTGTTTACAGTTGTTGTGATACAATGTAGATTAGGTGTGATACAATGTGTGTTTACAGTAGGTGTGATACAATGTGTGTTTACAGTAGGTGTGATACAATGTGTGTACAGTAGGTGAGATATAATGTGTGTTTATATTAGGTGTGATACAATGTGTGTTACAGAAGTTTTGATATAATGTGTGTACCATAGGTCTGATATAATGTGTTGCTAAAGTAGATGTGATACAATGTGTGTTTAGAGTAGTTGTGATACAATGTGTGTACAGTAAGTGTGATAGTATGTAGAGACATAGAAACATAGAAGATAGGAGCAGGATTAGGCCATTCGGCCCCTCGAGCCTGCTCCGCCATTCAATGTGATCATGGCTGATCATCCAAATTCAGTACCCGGTCCCTGCTTTCTCCCCATACCCCTTGATCCCTTTAGCCTTAAGAAATATATCCAACTCCTTCTTGAATATATTTAATGAATTGGCCTCTACTGCCTTCTGTGGTAGAGAATTCCACAGGTTCACCACTCTCTGGGTGAAGAAATTCCTCCTCATTTCTGTTCTAAATGGCTTACCCCTTATCCTTAGACTGTGACACCTGGTTCTGGACTCCCCGACCATCGGGAACATCCTTCCTGCATCTAGTCTGTCCAGTCCTGCCAGAATTTTATAAGTTGCAATGAGATCCCCTCTCATTCTTCTAAACTCCAATGAGTATAAGGCCAATCGACCCAATCTCTCCTCATACGTCATTCCTGCCATCCCAGGTATCAGCCTGGTGAATCTTCGCTGAACTTCTTCCATGGCAAGAACATCCTTCCTCAGATAAGTCAACCGAAACTGCACACAATACTCAAGATGTGGTCTCACCAAGGCCCTGTACAACTGCAGCAAGACATCCTTGTTCCTGCACTCAATTCCTCTCACTACGAAGGCCAACATACCATTTGCCTTCTTAACCGCCTGCTGCACCTGCATGCTTACCTTCAGCGACTGGTGCACAAGGACACGAAGATCTCGTTGCACTTCCCCTTCTCCCAATCTATTGCCATTCAGATAATAATCTGCCTTCCTGTTTTTGCCACCAAAGTGGATAACCTCACATTTATCCATGTTATATTGCATCTGCCATGCTTCTGTCCAATCACCCAACCTGTCCAAATCATCCTGGAGTTTATCAGCATCCTCCTCACAGCACACACGCCCACCCAGCTTTATGTTGTCTGCAAACTTGGAGATATTACATCTAGTTCCCTTGTCTAGATCATTAATATATATTGTGAATAGCTGGGGTCCAAGGACCGATCCCTGTGGTACTCCACTAGTCACTGCCTGCCACTCGGAAAAAGATCCATTTATTCCAACTCTTTGCTTTCTGTCTGCCAACCAGTTCTCTATCCAATTCAATATCTTACCCCCAATCCCATGTGCCTTAACTTTACACGCTAATCTCTTATGCGGGACCTTATCGAAAGCCTTCTGAAAGCCCAAATACAACACATCCACTGGTTCTCCCTTATCTATTTTACCAGTTACATCCTTAAAAAATTCCAGTAGATTAGTCAAGCACAATTTACCTTTTGTAAATCCATGTTGACTTTGTCCAATCCTGTCACTGTTTTCCAAGTGCTCCGCTATTACATCTTTTAAAATGGACTCTAGCATTTTTATCACTACTGATGTCAGGCTTACTGGTCTGTAATTCCCTGTTTTCTCTCTACCACCTTTTTTGAATAGTGGGGTAACATTAGCTACCCTCCAATCCATGGGTACTGTTCCAGATTTCATGGAATTTTGGAAGATGATCAGCAATGCATCTACTATTTCTAGGGCCACTTCCTTAATACGCTAGGGTGTAGATTATCAGGCCCTGGGGATTTATCGGCCTTCAATCCCGTCAATTTCCCTAACACCATTTCCCTACAAATACTGATTTCTTTCAGTTCCTCCCTTTCATCAGACCCTATGTTCCCCGACATCTCTGGGAGGTTAGTTGTGTGTTCCTTTGTGAAGACAGAACCAAAATATGTATTTAATTGGTCTGCCATTTCTTTGTTCCCCATTATAAATTCCCCTGATTCTGACTGCAAGTGACCTACGCTTGACTTCATCAATCTTTGTGTGTCTTTATAGTAGTTGTGATACAATTTGTGTTTACACTAGTTGTGGTACAATGTGTGTTTACAGTATTTCTGATACAATTTGTGTTTAGAGTAGGTGCGATAAAAGGTGTGTGTACAGTAGGTGTGTTTCAATGTGTGTTTAGAGTAGGTATGATACAAAGTGTGTTTACAGCAGTTGTGATATAATGTATTAACAGTAGATGTGATGTAATGTATGTTTGCAGTAGTTGTGATACAATGTTTGTTTGCAGTAGTGTGATACAATGTGTGTTTAGAGTAGGTGTGAAACATTTTGTGTTAACAGTAGTTGTGATACAATGTCTGTTTAGAGTACATGTGATACAATGTGTGTTTACAGTAGCTGTGATATAATGTGTCTACAGTGGGTGTGTTATACTTTGTGTTTACAGTAGTTGTGATACAATATATTTTTACAGTAGTTGTGATACAATGTATTTACAGCAGGTGTGATACAATGTGTGTTTACAGTAGATATGATTCAATGTGTGTTTACAGAAGTTGTGATACAATGTGTGTTTACAATAGTTGTGGTACAATGTGTGGTTACAATAGTTGTGATACAATGTGTTTACAGTAGTTGTGATACAATGTGTGTTTACAGAAGTTGTGATACAGTATGTGTGTACAGTAGGTGTGATACAATGTGTGTTTACAGTAGTTGTGATATAATGTGTGTTTACAGTAGTTATGATACAATGGCCCAGAACTTGTGTCGGGGGCTTGCCGCGTGTGCAAGCCCCCGATGTGCACTTACCCGGCGCGCCGACATCTGAAACCTGGCCCGCAGTGGATTTCCTGTAAGTGGCCCGGTTCTGATCTCGGCGCGCTGTGCTAACCTGACCCAGCGGCGTAGTTAGTGCGATGTGCCGGCTGGGATCAGGTGAGCACTGTTCAGCCAATCAGGGGAGGGGAAACTTCATTCATAAGTTTGATAGTAAAGACTGTCAAACTCATGAAAAGTACGGCACCCCAAAACACTACTTAGACTTTAAATAAAATTTTAAAAAGCATCCCAATAATTAAATTAACTATGAATAACTTTTAAAAACTATTTTAAACAATTAATCAAATTTTTGAAAAAAATACATTTTTAAAAAATAGGGTCTAAAACTAAACTTACCTTACTGTAGATTCTTTAAAAATAATAAACCTGTGGAAAAAAAATTCTAAATTGTACTAAAAGACCACTTACCTGTAAAACTAAGTACTTACGTGTGTTTTTTCAATGCGTAAAAACCGGAGCCCTTTACACATGCGCAAATCTGTAAAAATACAGGAAATCCAAGTCGCACGCGCTGCCCAATACCGCGCATGCGTTCAGCCTCTTAACCCCTTGGGTCAGAGGACAGGAAATGCTGGTTTTCAGCGCATGCGCTGTGCATGCTGAAAACCGGCAATTCCTCCTGGCACACGCGTGAGTACCCTGTCCGTACTCACGCGTTGTGACAGGAATTACTGGGCCAATGTGTGTTTAGAGTAGTTGTGATACAATGTGTGTTTACAGTAGTTGTGATAGTGTGTGTTTACAGAAGTTGTGATACAGTGTGTGTTTACAGTACATGTGATACAATTTGTGTTTACAGTAGTTGTAATACAATGTGTGTTTACAGTAGTTGTGATACAATGTGTGTTTACAGTAGTTGTGATACAATGTGTGTACAGTAGGTGTGATAAATTTGTGTTTACAGTAGTTGTGATACAATGTGCGTTTACAGTAGGTGTGATACAATGTGTGTACAGTAGGTGTGATATAATGTGTGTGTACAGTAGGTGTGATACAATGTGTGTTTACAGTAGGTGTGATACAATGTGCGTTTACAGTAGTTGTGATGCAAAGTGTGTTTACAGTAGTTGTGATACAATGTGCGTTTAGTTCTGGTGTGATACAAGGTGTGTGTACATTAGGTATAATACAATGTGTGTACAGTAGGTGTGATACAAAGTGTGTTTAGAGTAGATGTGATACAATGTGTGTTTACTGTAGTTGTGATTCAATGTGCGTTTAGATTAGGTTTGATACAATGTGTTTTTACAGTTGTTGTGATACAATGTGTTTTTACAGTTGTTGTGATACAATGTGTTTGCAGTAGTTGTGATTCAATGTGTGTTTACAGTAGGTGTGATACAATGTGTGTTTACAGTAGGTGTGATACAATGTGTGTACAGTAGGTGTGATACAATGTTTGTTTACAGTAGTTGTGATAGAATGTGTGTTTACAGTAGTTGTGATATAATATCTGTTTACAGTAGGTGTGATACAAGGTGAGTGTACAGTAGGTGTGATATAATGTGTGTTTACCGTAGGTGTGATACAATGTGTGTTTGCAGTAGGTGTGATACAATATCTGTGTACATTAGGTGTGATGTAATCTGTGTTTACAGTAGGTGTGATACAATGTGTGTTTACAGTTGTTGTGATACAATGTAGATTAGGTGTGATACAATGTGTGTTTACAGTAGGTGTGATACAATGTGTGTTTACAGTAGGTGTGATACAATGTAGATTAGGTGTGATACAATGTGTGTTTACAGTAGGTGTGATACAATGTGCGTTTACAGTAGTTGTGATGCAAAGTGTGTTTACAGTAGTTGTGATACAATGTGCGTTTAGTTCTGGTGTGATACAAGGTGTGTGTACATTAGGTATAATACAATGTGTGTACAGTAGGTGTGATACAAAGTGTGTTTAGAGTAGATGTGATACAATGTGTGTTTACTGTAGTTGTGATTCAATGTGCGTTTAGATTAGGTTTGATACAATGTGTTTTTACAGTTGTGATACAATGTGTTTTTACAGTTGTTGTGATACAATGTGTTTGCAGTAGTTGTGATTCAATGTGTGTTTACAGTAGGTGTGATACAATGTGTGTTTACAGTAGGTGTGATACAATGTGTGTACAGTAGGTGTGATACAATGTTTGTTTACAGTAGTTGTGATAGAATGTGTGTTTACAGTAGTTGTGATATAATATCTGTTTACAGTAGGTGTGATACAAGGTGAGTGTACAGTAGGTGTGATATAATGTGTGTTTACCGTAGGTGTGATACAATGTGTGTTTGCAGTAGGTGTGATACAATATCTGTGTACATTAGGTGTGATGTAATCTGTGTTTACAGTAGGTGTGATACAATGTGTGTTTACAGTTGTTGTGATACAATGTAGATTAGGTGTGATACAATGTGTGTTTACAGTAGGTGTGATACAATGTGTGTTTACAGTAGGTGTGATACAATGTGTGTTTACAGTAGGTGTGATACAATGTAGATTAGGTGTGATACAATGTGTGTTTACAGTAGGTGTGATACAATGTGTGTTTACAGTAGGTGTGATACAATGTGTGTACAGTAGGTGAGATATAATGTGTGTTTATATTAGGTGTGATACAATGTGTGTTACAGAAGTTTTGATATAATGTGTGTACCATAGGTCTGATATAATGTGTTGCTAAAGTAGATGTGATACAATGTGTGTTTAGAGTAGTTGTGATACAATGTGTGTACAGTAAGTGTGATAGTATGTAGAGACATAGAAACATAGAAGATAGGAGCAGGATTAGGCCATTCGGCCCCTCGAGCCTGCTCCGCCATTCAATGTGATCATGGCTGATCATCCAAATTCAGTACCCGGTCCCTGCTTTCTCCCCATACCCCTTGATCCCTTTAGCCTTAAGAAATATATCCAACTCCTTCTTGAATATATTTAATGAATTGGCCTCTACTGCCTTCTGTGGTAGAGAATTCCACAGGTTCACCACTCTCTGGGTGAAGAAATTCCTCCTCATTTCTGTTCTAAATGGCTTACCCCTTATCCTTAGACTGTGACACCTGGTTCTGGACTCCCCGACCATCGGGAACATCCTTCCTGCATCTAGTCTGTCCAGTCCTGTCAGAATTTTATAAGTTGCAATGAGGTCCCCTCTCATTCTTCTAAACTCCAATGACTATAAGGCCAATTGACCCAATCTCTCCTCATACGTCATTCCTGCCATCCCAGGTATCAGCCTGGTGAATCTTCGCTGAACTTCTTCCATGGCAAGAACATCCTTCCTCAGATAAGTCAACCGAAACTGCACACAATACTCAAGATGTGGTCTCACCAAGGCCCTGTACAACTGCAGCAAGACATCCTTGTTCCTGCACTCAATCCCTCTCACTACGAAGGCCAACATACCATTTGCCTTCTTAACCGCCTGCTGCACCTGCATGCTTACCTTCAGCGACTGGTGCACAAGGACACGAAGATCTCGTTGCACTTCCCCTTCTCCCAATCTATTGCCATTCAGATAATAATCTGCCTTCCTGTTTTTGCCACCAAAGTGGATAACCTCACATTTATCCATGTTATATTGCATCTGCCATGCTTCTGTCCAATCACCCAACCTGTCCAAATCATCCTGGAGTTTATCAGCATCCTCCTCACAGCACACACGCCCACCCAGCTTTATGTTGTCTGCAAACTTGGAGATATTACATCTAGTTCCCTTGTCTAGATCATTAATATATATTGTGAATAGCTGGGGTCCAAGGACCGATCCCTGTGGTACTCCACTAGTCACTGCCTGCCACTCGGAAAAAGATCCATTTATTCCAACTCTTTGCTTTCTGTCTGCCAACCAGTTCTCTATCCAATTCAATATCTTACCCCCAATCCCATGTGCCTTAACTTTACACGCTAATCTCTTATGCGGGACCTTATCGAAAGCCTTCTGAAAGTCCAAATACAACACATCCACTGGTTCTCCCTTATCTATTTTACCAGTTACATCCTTAAAAAATTCCAGTAGATTAGTCAAGCACAATTTACCTTTTGTAAATCCATGTTGACTTTGTCCAATCCTGTCACTGTTTTCCAAGTGCTCCGCTATTACATCTTTTAAAATGGACTCTAGCATTTTTATCACTACTGATGTCAGGCTTACTGGTCTGTAATTCCCTGTTTTCTCTCTACCACCTTTTTTGAATAGTGGGGTAACATTAGCTACCCTCCAATCCATGGGTACTGTTCCAGATTTCATGGAATTTTGGAAGATGATCAGCAATGCATCTACTATTTCTAGGGCCACTTCCTTAATACCCTAGGGTGTAGATTATCAGGCCCTGGGGATTTATCGGCCTTCAATCCCGTCAATTTCCCTAACACCATTTCCCTACAAATACTGATTTCTTTCAGTTCCTCCCTTTCATCAGACCCTATGTTCCCCGACATCTCTGGGAGGTTAGTTGTGTGTTCCTTTGTGAAGACAGAACCAAAATATGTATTTAATTGGTCTGCCATTTCTTTGTTCCCCATTATAAATTCCCCTGATTCTGACTGCAAGTGACCTACGCTTGACTTCATCAATCTTTGTGTGTCTTTATAGTAGTTGTGATACAATTTGTGTTTACACTAGTTGTGGTACAATGTGTGTTTACAGTATTTCTGATACAATTTGTGTTTAGAGTAGGTGCGATAAAAGGTGTGTGTACAGTAGGTGTGTTTCAATGTGTGTTTAGAGTAGGTATGATACAAAGTGTGTTTACAGTAGTTGTGATATAATGTATTAACAGTAGATGTGATGTAATGTATGTTTGCAGTAGTTGTGATACAATGTTTGTTTGCAGTAGTGTGATACAATGTGTGTTTAGAGTAGGTGTGAAACATTTTGTGTTAACAGTAGTTGTGATACAATGTCTGTTTAGAGTACATGTGATACAATGTGTGTTTACAGTAGCTGTGATATAATGTGTCTACAGTGGGTGTGTTATACTTTGTGTTTACAGTAGTTGTGATACAATATATTTTTACAGTAGTTGTGATACAATGTATTTACAGCAGGTGTGATACAATGTGTGTTTACAGTAGATATGATTCAATGTGTGTTTACAGAAGTTGTGATACAATGTGTGTTTACAATAGTTGTGGTACAATGTGTGGTTACAATAGTTGTGATACAATGTGTTTACAGTAGTTGTGATACAATGTGTGTTTACAGAAGTTGTGATACAGTATGTGTGTACAGTAGGTGTGATACAATGTGTGTTTACAGTAGTTGTGATATAATGTGTGTTTACAGTAGTTATGATACAATGGCCCAGAACTTGTGTCGGGGGCTTGCCGCGCGTGCAAGCCCCCGATGTGCACTTACCCGGCGCGCCGACATCTGAAACCTGGCCCGCAGTGGATTTCCTGTAAGTGGCCCGGTTCTGATGTCGGCGCGCTGTGCTAACCTGACCCAGCGGCGTAGTTAGTGCGATGTGCCGGCTGGGATCAGGTGAGCACTGTTCAGCCAATCAGGGGAGGGGAAACTTCATTCATAAGTTTGATAGTAAAGACTGTCAAACTCATGAAAAGTACGGCACCCCAAAACACTACTTAGACTTTAAATAAAATTTTAAAAAGCATCCCAATAATTAAATTAACTATGAATAACTTTTAAAAACTATTTTAAACAATTAATCAAATTTTTGAAAAAAATACATTTTTAAAAAATAGGGTCTAAAACTAAACTTACCTTACTGTAGATTCTTTAAAAATAATAAACCTGTGGAAAAAAAAATTCTAAATTGTACTAAAAGACCACTTACCTGTAAAACTAAGTACTTACGTGTGTTTTTTCAATGCGTAAAAACCGGAGCCCTTTACACATGCGCAAATCTGTAAAAATACAGGAAATCCAAGTCGCACGCGCTGCCCAATACCGCGCATGCGTTCAGCCTCTTAACCCCTTGGGTCAGAGGACAGGAAATGCCGGTTTTCAGCGCATGCGCTGTGCATGCTGAAAACCGGCAATTCCTCCTGGCACACGCGTGAGTACCCTGTCCGTACTCACGCGTTGTGACAGGAATTACTGGGCCAATGTATGTTTAGAGTAGTTGTGATACAATGTGTGTTTACAGTAGTTGTGATACAGTGTGTGTTTACAGTACATGTGATACAATTTGTGTTTACAGTAGTTGTAATACAATGTGTGTTTACAGTAGTTGTGATACAATGTGTGTTTTCAGTAGTTGTATACAATGTGTGTTTAGAGTAGGTGTGATATAATGTGTGTGTACAGTAGGTGTGATACAATGTGTGTTTAGTGTAGGTGTGATAGAATGTGTGTTTACAGTTGTTGTAATACAATGTGTGTTTAGAGTACGTGTGATACAATGTGTGGTTACATTAGTTGTGATACAATGTGTGTTTACATTAGTTGTGACACAATGTGTGGTTAGAGTAGATGTGATATAATGTGTGTGTGCAGTAGGTGTGATACAATGTGTGTGTACAGTAAGCGTGATATAATGTGTGTTTACAGTTGGTGTGATACAAGGTGTGTACAGTATTTGTGATACAATGTGTGTACAGTAGGTGTTTTTTTTATTCATTGATGGGATGTGGGCGTCGCTGGCTAGGCCTGCATTTAGTGCCCATCCCTAATTACCCTTGAGAAGATGGTGGTGAGCCGCCTTCTTGAAGCGCTGCAGTCCATATGGTGTAGGTACACCCACAATGCTGTTAGGAAGGGAGTTCAAGGATTTTGGCCCAGCGATCGTGAAGGAACAGCGATACAGGTCCAAGTCAGGATGGTGTGTGGCTTGGAGGGGAACTTGAAGGTGGTGATGTTCCCATGCGTCTGCTGCCCTTGTCCTTCTAAGTGGTAGAGTTCACAGGTTTGGAAGGTGCTGTTGAAGGAGCTTTGGCGAGTTGCTGCAGTGCAACTTGTAGATGGTACACACTGCAGCCACAGTGCGCCGGTGGTGGAGGGAGTGAATGTTGAAGGTGGTGGATGGAGTGCCAATCAAGTGGGCTGCTTTATCCTGAATGGTGTCGAGCTTCTTGAGTGTTGTTGGAGCTGCACTCATCCAGGCAAGTGGAGAGTATTCCATCACACTCCTGACTTGTGCCTTGTAAATGGTGGAAAGGCTTTGGGGAGTCAGGAGCTGAGACACTCACCGCAGAATTCCCAGCCTCTGGCCTGCTCTTGTAGCCACAGTATTTATATGGCTGGTCCAGTTCAGTTTCTGATCAATGGTAGCCCCCAGGATGTTGATAATGGGGGATTCAGCGATGGTAATGCCATTGAATGTCAAGGGGAGATGGTTAGAGTCTCGCTTGTTGGAGATGGTCATTGCCTGGCACTTGTGTGGTGCGAATGTGTGTTTACAGTAGGTGTGCTACAATGTTTGTACAGTGGGTGTGATACAATGTGTGTTTACAGTAGTTCTGATACAATGTGGGTACAGTAGGTGTGATACAATGGCCCAGAAATTCGGGTCAGGTGCTTCCCACGGGTGTAAGCCCCCGACCTGCACTTACCTTGCGCGCCGGCCATTGAGCTGTGGGCCCCCGTGGAATTCCGATCCTGGGCCTCCTCCAACTGCCAGCACGCAGTGCTTGCATATCCCAGGGGCGCAGTTAGTTTGTTGCGTCCCCTGGGATCACGTGGGCCATGGGGAGCCAATCGCAGCAGCGAATGCTTCATCCATATGTTTGACAGGAAGTGCTGTCAAACTTATAAATACTATGAGCCCAAAACATCACTAAATCTTCAAATAAATTTTTAAAAAATTCACTTTTTAAATAAACTATAAATTACATTAAATAACTATTTTAATCAATAATTTAAATTTTTGAAAAAAATAATTTTATTTTCTAACAGGGCTAAAAATAAACTTACCTTTCTTTAAAGTATTTAAAAATAATAACCCGTGGAAAAAAATTTTCATTTTAATTAATTCACCACTTACCTTGTATAAAGCAGGCCTTGCGACTGCTTTTTAAATGTGTAACTTCTGGAGACTTACCTTCCCGGGAAAACCTGCAAAAAAAACCTAAGTTCGATGCACACGCGCAGCCTCTCCTGCGCATGCATTCGGCCGCTGAACCCCTTCCTTTAGGGGAACGGAAGTGCCGACTTCCCACGCATGCGCAGTGCATGCAGGAAACCGGCACTTCCATTGGGCCTACGGGTGAGTACCCCGTGCGTACTCACCCGTGGAGACCCGGAGTTCTGGGCCAATGTGTGTGCAGTAGTTGTGACACAATGTGTGTTTACAGTAGTTGTGATACAATTCATGTACCATAGGTGAGATACAATGTGTGTACAGAAGGTGTGATATAATGATTGTGTTTACAATAGGTGTGATACAATGTGTGTTTACAGTAGTTGTGATATAATGTGTCTACAGTAGGTGTGATATAATGTGTGATTACAGTAGATATGATTAAATATATGTTTACAGTCGTGATACATTGGCCCAGAAATTCAGGTCGGAGGCTTCCCGCGGGTGCAAGCCTCCAACCTGCACTTACCTTGCGCGTCGGCCGTTGTGCTCTGGGCACGCGTGGAATTCTGTTTTATTGAAGAGGGCTCCCGGGCAGCGTCTGACGTCACACTGCCCAGGAGTGCAGCCTGCGCGGAGCCTCTGGCACAGAGTGTAGGGGAGACCCGCCCTCTGAAGTAGCATTAGCATAGGACATGCCCACAATTTTTTTCAGAAGCTCCAAACCCTTGGTACATGCAGAACATCATGGTAAGTAGGTTCTTTGTATTTTTATGAATCTTTTGCTAACATTTAGAAACTTTTAAAGATTTTTACATGAATTGGAAGAATCTTAAATAGTTTTAAAGTGATTTGAAGCAATTTAAAGAGTTTTAAAAGCCCTGAAAGCATTTTTTTCATTCATTTTATTTAATTAGCAAAGTGAAATGGCTGGAATGAGCACAATTCACATAATTAAAAGAACTCAAAATTTCACTGACGATGACCTCAGCAATCTCCTCAATGAGGTGGAGGTGAAGCGCCTGCGGATCATTGGGAATGAGAAGTCTAGGGCGCCGCGAAAAGGACAGATGATAGCTTGGTCAGAAGTTGCCTGGGCTGTCAGCGCAAACTCCACCATTCCACGGACAGTGGAACAATGCCGCAAGAAATTTAGTGATTTATTGCGATCTGTCAAGATTTGTATAGTTATTAGAAAAGTCAACTGTAACTTTTCCTTAAATTTAACTGAACTAGTTTTAAAAAGCTATTCAATGCATGTAGTATAGTCAAGTGACTTCTGGGTCCAGTCACCTGAGGTTTCAATAAAATTTTATGGCTTTGGGGCCAGCTCAGGGTCATCTATTGTGCTCTTATCTTGATTCCACTGGTTTGAGCTGTAAAATTTCAATTAGTGAGTGTAAAAAACACCCTGTCTTCAAAGCATGTTGTGTCCCTGTCTCAAATGCAGGTGGGTGTTTCATGACGTTTCATATTTTCTGTTTTCATTTTAGAGTGAAAGTGCTCACAACGCCAGAGAACGGGCACTGACAGGCGGTGGTGTTGTCACGCAAATGGATTTAACCGAACATGAGGAAAGGGTCGAGCAGCTGTTTGGATTTACTAGCGGTCGCCCCTTGGCTGGTTTACAATCAGAGATTGTTACACTTGAACATGAGTTGCTCTGGCCAGCTATATGTTTAAAAATGTTAGGTGTGTGTTGAATATCTGTGATGTGGCAGATCATGCTTTACCTTTGCAAATGTTTACTGTTTCCTTTCCACAGTTGGACAGTGTACCTCTCACACACTGGCTGAGCAGTGCATTGAGCCTGCGGGTGCAGAGGGCATTGGGGAAGGGGTTGCTGATGCAGTGGGAGCAGGAGCAACTTGTGCTATGTCAGCTAGTGGAAGAGGAGTGTATGGACCCTGTATTGCTACATAGTACTTCACCAACTCCTGGCCCCTCTGGGTCTGTGCGAGGCACAGATGACTGTTGTTCCACAGACAGACGCCAGCTTGATGCTGCAGAGCAGGTGGGAGGAGCAGAAAGACATTCAACAGAACAGCACTTACAAGCTCAGGTGCAACATATTGAAGGGTTGAGCCAATTGATGTGTTCTCTTACTGAGAAGAACGTTGACTCTATTGCCTCCATCAGGCAGGGAATCAATAATCTTGGCAATTCACTTAATCAGATAGCATTGCAGTTGGTGTCGCTTAATCTAATAAATGAGACTCTCGTTCGACTCTTGCAGTTGCTTGAAATACTTTCTGCTGCCATTACTTTGACTCCCGCAGAAGCGCCCTTACCTGCTCCCAGCGCAGAAACAGTGCGGGCCTAAGAGCCAGCTGCTCTGCCAGTCGTGATGCAAGCAAACGTTGCCTTGCAGCAGCAGCAGCAACCCTGTCATGAGGCAATTGCTGAAGGGCAAGAGATGGCACACAGGGGCTTTTCAAGTGGCAGCAGAGGGCTCTGGTCACCGGGAGGGGGAAAGCGCAGGAGATGTTAGGGTGTCACCTTTTGCACAACGCACCTCCTTTGACCCTCAGGCACAGATGCGAGGGGGAAAATCGTTCAATTGTTTAATTTTTCATTTTATTTACATGTTAAATGTTGTCTTTGCTTTTTTTATTGAAATGTATATTTGTGACTGAAAGTATATGTAACCTTTTTGTTTAAAAAGTACAGCCTCTAGTTACTTTGAAAAAAATTTCAACTTTTATTTTTGCAAAAATATTTTTACAACTGTTTGAAATTTAGAAAATAGCTAGTTTCCATCTTGAATGTCTTTATTGCACTAAGAAACCAAAAAAGTCACTTTAAACTGTTTACAAAATTTTTTCTAAACTATTTATGTTTGCGAATGTTTGAAAAGTAGAAAATAGCTAGTTAACATTTAAAAGTTATAAACTATCTACATCAAAACTGAACCTCAAAAGTCTTTGATGCTGCAATAAAAGTTCACTGTTTCACTTTAAGTTGTGTCTGTTCCTTTCTTTGCCTTGCTGGGGGAGGGGGAGGTACAAGGCAACAATCATCACCTCGTGAAGGTGTTGGCTACTAGCTGCTCCCGTGCAGCCTTACTTCCGGCAGCACTTGGCTCCTCCCCATCAGGCCTGGCCACAGGCACATCAGCATCGTCCATGTCCTCCATTTCAGCAGGGAGCTCCTCTGCAGAGTTAAGGGTCAGCCCTTCCCGCAGGGCAAAGTTATGCAAAGCACAACAGGCCATCACAATCCTTGCCACTTTCTGGTGAGAAGACTGCAAGGTCCTACCTGACTTGTCCAGGCACCGGAAGCGTGATTTCAGAACTCCGATTATCCTCTCCACCACTTGCCGTGTGGACACGTGTGCCTGGTTGTATCTTTCCTGAGCCTCATTATTGGTCTTGCGGTAGGGAGTCATCAGCCATGGTCTTAGCGGGTAACCCTTGTCGCCCAATATCCATGCAGATCCTGGAGGCAATTTGCTGAGGGCGCCATATAAGTTTGAGTTACGGAGGACAAAGGAGTCATGATTACTTCCCCGGTGCGCTGCATTCACGTTTAGGATCCTGAGGTGCGCATCACAGACTATCATTAAATTCAATGAATGATACCCCTTCCTGTTGATGTATGCCACAGGTGCATCCACTGGTGCCTTCAATGCAATATGGGTTCCATCGACGGCCCCAATCACTTTGGGGAATCCAGCAATGCGATAAAATGCAAGGGCCATCTCCTTTTGATGGTGAGTGGACAAGTCAAAGTTAATAAACTCTGAAAGCCTATGGAAAATGGAATCTGTGACCTGGTGAATGCAGGCCCTCGCAGCATTCTTGGAGATGTTGCTTATGTCATCGGTGCTTGCTTGAAATGACCCACTTGCAAAGAAGTTCAGTGCTGTGATTAGCTTCATGTTCACTGACAAGGCAGTGCGGGTCTTCAAGCGTGATTGAAGGTCCTCCTTCAACATGTCACATAGTCGGCCAATTGCCTCTTTACTGAAGCGCAGCCTCCTCACACACAACTCCTCCGACAGCATCTTAAATGATCGCCTCTCCCTGTACACTCTCTGGGGTGGGTAGTAGTTCCTCCTGATCAGGAGACGGTTATGGTACCTCAGTCTTCTTTGTTGTTCCCTGGCATTTCCAATTCTCTGAAGCAAAATCGCACAGAGGATCAGGACAGCATTCTCAAAGGGCATGTTTCTCCCTCACAGGCTTCCTCTTTAAACAGAAGTACTTGTAAGGAAAAAGTGGAAAGAGTTGTTAAAGTAATTTTAATAAAGTGAGTGGCTAGAAAATCACCTCGGGCTATGGCAGGAAATGTGCGTTATTGATTTGGGAACACGTCATACCCGCCTGATGAATATCACGGCCTGAGATGATTTTCCAATAACTAACATTTTCAGAAAGTCTTACATACATACATACTTAAAGGAATATATATAATTGATGATCATTTTATTTTTTAAACATTTTGTAAATGTTAAATAATTCATTTTTAAACAGTCATTTTCACATTTAATAAAAAAACCAAATTAAATTAGGCCTTGCACACAGCAAGAGTTGCTCCTGATAAGTACAGTACTCAAAACCCGTTTTTAACATTTTTAAAGTTGGAAACTTACCTCAGACTTTCTGAAAAGAACTTTGCTCCCTTTCACAATTAAAAATGTTCCATTTAGTAGCCCCACTGCTGAAAGAGTTCTTCTTCCTGATCCTTCCAGAGCTTCTGCCAAGGCTTTACTCCTGCTTTTAACATGTGCAAATTCTAGGGACTTACTCGCACTGCACCAACTGAGAAAAACACCTAAGTTCGATGCGCACGCACTGCCTCATATGGCGAACGCGTTCCACCTCTTAACCCCTTCTTTCAGGGGAACGGAAGTGCCGGTTTCCCACGCATGCGCAGTGCATGCACAAAACCGGCACTTTCGTTGGGCCTATGCGTGAGTACCCATGCGTAATCGCGCATTGGGACCTGAATTTCTGGGCCAATGCATTTACAATAGGTGTGATACAATGTGTGTTTACAGTAGATGTGATACAATCTGTGTACAGTAGGTGTGATACAACGTGTGTTTACAGTAGTTGTGGTACAATGTGTTCAGTAGGTGTGATAGAATGTGTGTTTACAGTAGGTGTGATACAATGTGTGTTTACAGTAGTTGTGATATAATTTGTGCACAGTAGTTGTGATACAATGTACGTTTACAGTAGTTGTGATACAATGTGTGTACAGTAGGTTTGATACAATGTGTGTTTACAGTAGTTGTGATACAATGTCTGTACAGTAGTTGTGATACAATGTGTGTGTACAGTAGGTGTCATACAATGTGTGTTTACAGTAGATGTGATATAATGTGAGTGTAGAGTAGGTGTGATATAATGTATGTTTACAGTAGATGTGATATAAAATGAGTGTAGAGTAGGTGTGATACAATGTGTGTAGAGTAGGTGAGATAAAATGTGTGTTTACAGTTGTCATGATACAATATGTGTTTAGAGTAGGTGTGAAACAATGTGTGTTTACAGTTGTTGTGATACAATGTGTGTGTACAGTAGGTGTGATACAATGTGTATTTAGTGTAGGTGTGATAAAATGTGTGTACAATAGGTGTGATACAATGTGTGTTTAGAGTTGTTGTGATACAATTTGTGTACAGTAGATTTGATACAATGTGTGTTTACAGTAGTTGTGATACAATATGTGTACAGTAGGTGTGATACAATGTGTGTTTACGGTAGTTGTGATACAATGTCTGTACAGTAGGCGTGATACAATGTGTGTTTACAGTAGTTGTGATACAATGTGTGTTTAGATTTGGTGTGATACAATGTGTGTACAGTAGGTTTGCTACAATGTGTGTTTAGAGTAGGTGTGATACAATGTGTGTTTGCAGTAGGTGTGATAAAATGTGTGTTTACAGTAGATGTGATATAATGTGAGTGTAGAATAGGTGTGATATATTGTCTGTTTACATAGGTGTGAATCAATGTATGTAGAGTAGGTGAGGTACTATGTGTGTTTACAGTAGTTGTGATACAATGTGTGTTTCAAACAGGTGTGAAAAAATGTGTGTTTACAGTACTTTTGATACAATGTCTTTTTAGAGTACATGTGATACAATGTGTGTTTACAGTAGTTGTGATACAATGTGTGTGTACAGTAGGTGTGATACAAAGTGTATTTAATGTAGGTGTGATAAAATGTGTGTACAGTAGGTGTGATACAATGTGTGCTTAGATTAGGTGTAATACAATGTGTGTTTACAGTAGTTGTGATACAATGTGTGTTTAGAGTAGGTGTGATACAATGTGTGTTTACAGTAGTTGTGATACAATGTGTGTTTAGAGTAGGTGTGAAACAATGTGTGTTTACAATAGTTGTGATACAATGTGTGTACAGTAGGTGTGATACAATGGGTGTTTACAGTAGTTGTGATACAATATGTTTTTTGAGTATGTGTGATACAATGTGTGCTTACAGTAGTTGTAATACAATGTGTGTGTACATTAGGTATGATACAACATTTATTTAGTGTAGGTGTGATAAAATGTGTGTACAGTAGGTGTGAGACGATGCATGTTTAGATTATGTGTAATGCAATGTGTGCTTACAGTAGTTGTGATGCAATGTGTGTTTAGAATAGGTGTGATGCAATGTGTTTACAGTAGTTGTGATACAATGTGTGTGTACAGTAAGTGTGAAACAATGTGTGTTTTCAGTAAGTGTGATACAATGTGTGTGTACAGTATGTGTGTTATAATGTGTGTTTACAGTAGGTGTGATTCAATGTGTGTTTTCAGTAGTTGTGACACAATATGTGTAAAGTAGGTGTGATCAGGTGTTTTTACAGTAGGTGTGATACAATACTTGTTTACAGTATTTGTGATAGAATGTGTGTTTAAAATAGTTGTGATACAATGTATGTACAGTAGGTGTGATACAATGTGTGTACAGTAGGTGTGATAAAACATGTGTTTAAAGTTGGTGTGATACAATGTGTGTTTGCAGTAGATGTGATACAATGTGTGTGTACATTACGTGTCATATAATGTGAGTTCACAGTAGGTGTGATACATTGTGCATACAGTAGGTGTGATACAATGTCTGCACCATAGGTGTGATACAGTGTGTGTTTACAGTAGGTGTGCTACAATGTGTGTACAGTAGGTGTGATATAATGTGTGTTTATAGTGGGTGTGATACAATGTGTGTTTTCAGTAGTTGTGGTACAATGTGCGTACAGTAGGTGTGATACAATGTGAGTACAGTAGGTGTGATACAATATGTGTTTACAGTAATTGTGATACAATGTGTGTTTACAGTAGGTGTGATAAAATGTGTGTACAGTAGGTGTGATACAATGTGTGTTTACAGTAGTTGTGATACAATGTATTTTTACAGTAGTTGTGATATAATGTGTGTACAGTAGGTGTGACACAATGTGTGTTTAGTGTAGGTATGATACAATGTTTGTTTACAGTAGTTGTGATTCAAAGTGTGTGTACAGTAGGTGTGATATAACGTGTATTTAGTGTAGATGTGATAATATGTGTGTACAGTAGGTGTGATACAATGTGTGTTTAGAGTAGTTGTAATGCGATGTGTTTTTAAAGTGGTTGTGATGTAATGTGTGAACAGTAGGTGTGATATAATGTGTGTTTCAAGTAGTTGTGATACAATGTGCGTTTAGAGTAGGTGTGATACAATGTATGTTTGCAGTTGTTCTGATACAATGTTTGTGCAGTAGGTGTGATAAAATGTGTTTTCAGTAGGTGTGATACAATGCGTGTTTACAGTAGTTGTGATTCAATGTGTGTTTACAGTAGTTTTGGTACAATGTGTGTACAGCAGGTGTGATACAATGTTTGTTTACAGTAGTTGTGATAGAATGTATGTTTACACTAGGTGTTATACAATGTGTGTTTAAAGTAGGTGTGATACAATGTGTGTACAGTAGGTGTGATATAATGTGTGATTACAGTAGTTGTGATATAATGTGTGATTACAGTAGTTGTGATACAATTTCTTTACCATAAGTGAGATACAATGTGTGTACAGAGGATGTGTTATAATTAGTGTTTACAGTAGGTATTGATACAATGTGTGTTTTCAGTAGTTTTGAAATAATGTGTGTACAGTAGTTGTGATATAATGTGTGTTTATAGTAGTTGTGATGCAATGTATGTTTACAGTAATTTTCTACAATGTGTCTACAATAGGTGTGATACAATGGCCCTGAAATTAGAATCGGGAGCTTGCCGTGCGTGCAAGCCCCCGATGTTCACTTACCTGGCGCGCTGACATTTTATCCTGGCCTGCACTACATTTCCTCTCACTGGCCCGCTTGAGGTCCTGCCGCGCTGTGCGTGCGTGACCCAGCGGCGTACTTAGTGCGATGAGCCGGCTGGGATCACGTGAGCACAGTGCAACCTATGGGATGTTGCAAAAGTTCATTCATGAGTTTGACAGTAAGAGCTGTCAAACTCATGAAACCTCCTGGCCCCAAAACACTACTTAAACCTGAAAGAAAATTTAAAAAAACATTGCACTACTTAAATGAACCATAAAGAACTCTGAAAAACTATTTTAAACAATAATTTTAAAATTTGAAAAAAATTTGTATATAAAAAATCGGGTCTAAAACTAAACTTACCTTACTGTATATTCTTTAAAAATAACAAACCTGTGGAAAAAAAATTTCTCAATTGTATTAATAGACCACTTACCTGTAAAACTAAGTACTTACGTGTGGTTTTTCAATGCGTAAATACCAGAGGCCTTTACACACGCGCAACTCTCTAAAAATAGAGGAAATCCAAGTCGCACGCACTGCCCGATACCGCGAACGCATTCAGCCTCATAACCCCTTGGGTCAGAGGACAGGAAATGCCGGTTTTCAGCGCATGCGCTGTGCATGCTGAAAACCGGCAATTCCTCTGGGCACACACGTGAGTACCCCATCCTTACTCACGCGTTGGGCCCGGAATTACTGGGCCAATGTGTGTTTACAGTAGGTATGATGCAATGTGTGTTTACAGTAGTTGTGATAAAATGAGTGTGTACAGTAGGCATGATACAATGTGTGTTTACATTAGGTGTGATACAATGTGTGTTTACATTAGTTGTGATACAATGTGTGTTTACAGTAGGTGTGATACAATATGTCTTTACAGTAGGTGTGATACAATGTTTGTTTACAGTAGGTGTGATACAATGTTTGTTTACAGTAGGTGTGATACAATGTGTGTACAGTAGGTGTGATACAATGTTTGTTTACAGTAGGTGTGATACAATGTTTGTTTACAGTAGGTGTGATACAATGTTTGTTTACAGTAGGTGTGATACAATGTTTGTTTACAGTAGGTGTGATACAATGTTTGTTTACAGTAGGTGTGATACAATGTTTGTTTACAGTAGGTGTGATACAATGTTTGTTTACAGTAGGTGTGATACAATGTGTGTTTATAGTAGTTGTGATTCAGTGTGCGTTTACAGTAGTTGTGATACAATTTGTGCACAATAGGTTTGATACAATGTGTGTTTACAGTAGCTGTGATACAATGTGTGTACAGTAGGTGTGATATAATGTGTCTTTACAGTAGTTGTGGTACAATGTTTGTTTACAGTAGGTGTGATGTAATGTGTGCTTACAGTAGGAGTGTTAAAATGTGTGTTTACATTAGTTGTGATACATTGTGTGTACAGTGGGTGTGATACAATGTTTGTAAAATAAGTGTGATATAATGTTTGTTCGCAGTAGTTGTGATACAATGTGTGTTTACAGTATTTGTGATACAGTGTGTGTACCGTAGGTGAGATACAATGTGTGTATAGTAGGTGTGATATTATGTGTGTTTACAGTAGGTGTGATACAATGTGTCTTTACAGTAGGTGTGATACAATGTGTGTACAGTAGGTGTGATACAATGTGTGTACAGTAGGTGTGATACAATGGCCCAGAAATTCGGTTTCGTGGGCTTCCCGCGGGTGCAAGCTCCCGACCTGCACTTACCTTGCGCGCCGGCCATTGAGCTGTGGGCCCCCATGGAATTGCGATCCTGGGCCTCCTCCAACTGCCGGCGCACAGTGCTTGCATATCCCAGGGGCGCAGTTAGTTTGATGCGTCCCCTGGGAACACGTGGGCCACGGATAGTCAATGGTAGTAGGGAATGCTTCATTCATAAGTTTGACCTGTCAAAGCTATAAATACTATAAGCCCCAAAACATCACGAAGTCTTCATATAAAAAAAATTTTAAATCACATTTTTAAAATAAACTATAAATTACATGAAATAACTATTTTAAACAATAATTTAAATTTTTGAAAAAAATAATTTTATTTTCTAACAGGGCTAAAAATAAACTTACCTTTCTTTAAAGCATTTAAAAATAATAAACCTGTGGAAAAAATGTTTTAATTTTAATTAATTCACCACTTACCTTGTGAAAAGCCAGCCTTGCGAATGCTTTTTACATGTCTAACTTCTGGAGACTTACCTTCCCTGGAAAACCTGCAGAAAAAATGTAAGTTCAATGCACACACGCTGCCTCTCCTGCACACACGTTCCCCCCTCTTAACCCCTTCTTTCAGGGGAACAGAAGTGCCGGTTTCCTGCGCATGCACAGTGTAAGCACGAAACCGGCGCTTCTATTGGGCTTACGGGCGAGTACCCAGTGCGTACTCACCTGTGGAGACCCGAGTTTCTGGGCCTTTGGCCTAGAAATTCAGTTGGTTGCGCCAGCCGCTAGCGCCTTAAGAGGGCAAGAAGTGGGGCGCTAAGCGGCTAGTGACCGGGCGCGGCACGATCTGCGCCTCTCGCGAAATTTAGTTGTGATTTAGCGGCGGCGCAAAACATTTGCGCGTGCTCAGCTGCGCGCGCAGATCCTGACGTCATTTCATGGTGCAACGCCCTTTGTGCGCCCCGGACCGGAAATTCAGTGGTGCCGGCCTATTGTGCGTCTGGCGCCCCCAGCGACTGGTAAAGTGGAACGGTTCCCAGTCACTGCGGGGTGCGGGGGGCGCAAATTAATGGGGACTCCTCCTGCAGTATAAATGTCAGCCATTTTTCACCACTCCCTCTTTGTGAGACACTGATATTAGGAGAGAGACAAAGGGAGAGTGCTTTCTGGTTTGACTCAACACTCGCACAGGTACTTCTGGCTTCTGGCCAGAGCTTTGCACTTGTAATTAACTTTCAGTGCCATAGCATTAATTTGCTGCATCTAATGGGGGCTGCAATGGGTGCAAACGTTGGCTTACTGCATTGCATTCAAAGGGCTCAGAGATGCCGTGAGAGAGTGCCAGTCATGGCCAGACAGAGAAGGGCCAACAGGCATCGGCACAGGAGGCCATACCCACCCAGGGTATACCGCCAGCAGTTCTCTTATCTGAACATGCCTGAGGAGCAGTGTGTTCGGAGGCTGCGATTCAGAAGGGAGGTGGTCACAGAGATCTGCCACCTGCTTCAGAGAGATCTGCAGCCACAGCTGAGGAGCAGGACGTCTCTGTCGGTGGCAGTGGAGGTGATGGTCGCTCTCAACTTCTATGCCACCAGCTCCTTCCAATCCGCTACTGGGGACATTTCCAACATCTCCCAGTTTGCAGTACATTGCTGCATCCGCCAGGTGACCAATGCCCTTTTCAGAAGGAGACACCAGTTCATCTCCTTCCCCATGACCCTCGACAAGCAGCAAGAGTGTGCAATGTGCTTTGCAGCATTAGCGGACTTCCCAATGGTGCAGGGCACCGTAGGCTGCACGCATGTGGCTTTGCGAGCACCTCTGGAGAATGCCGAGGATTACCGCAACCGGAAGGGCTACCATTCGCTTAACATGCAGTTGGTGTGTGACCACAGGTACCTCATACAAGCTGTCAATGCCTGCTTTCCAGGCAGCAGCCACGATGCCTTCATCCTGCGCCAGACTTCTGTGGCAGACATTTTCAAAGCCCAGCCTCACCCACGAGGATGGCTTCTCGGGGACAAAGGCTATCCTTTGTGCACCTGGCTGATGATCTCGCTCCGTGCGCCCAGCACTCCTGCTGAAGAGTGATACAATGACAGCCATCAAGCAACCAGGAACATCATTGAGCACACAATTGGCATGCTCAAGCATTGGTTACGCTGTCTGGATCGTTCTGGGGGAGCCCTACAGTACTCGCCTGAGCGAGTCTCCCATTTCGTTGTCGTATGCTGCATGCTGCACAACCTGGCTATCCGCAGGACTCAGCCACTGCCAGCAGGCATTGGAGGACCAACAGAGGAGGAGGAGGAGGAGGAGGAGGACCAGGATGGGAGGGAGGCAGAAAGTGCAAGGGCCGTCCGTCGGCGGCTTATTGCAACTCGGTACTAGGCCCCCTCTCAGGGAATGGCTTGTGCCAATGAAGGAAGATGAATGTAGCCACTCCGCAAGCCCTCAGCCGATCAAGGCAACCAATAATTCCAAAAGCAAACATGGACAGTGCGATTAAAGAAAATGTATTACTCTTACAACTCTGTGCCCTTCCCGCATGACAAACTACTTCAGAGAAACCCCCCAAACAAAAACACACCAGTCTCGGCCTTCATATAAAAAACAAATACAACAGTGTCGGCCTGTTTATAAAATGCAAATACAACAGCCTCGGCCTGTTTATAAAAAACAACACAATTGTCCAGCGCTTCTACTTTTTCACCTGCGAGGGTGATCCATCTCGTTTCCGGGCATGGCCCCTACCCGCCCTGCAGCTCCTCCTCAATGGGGCCCCAGTGGCTGCAGCAAGGCTGGGGGAAGGCTGCTGAGGGTTAGTTGGTGAGACAGCAGATGCCCTTGGGGGTTGGCCTGGGCCAGTTCTGGGCCTGGAGGGCCCGGCTGTGGACTGATCCAACGCAGCTTGGGCGGCATAAGTCTGTCCTACGGGTGGTGGCAGCTGCAGTGGAGGAGTGACAGTGTTGGCTGCAGGACCGCTGCCAACCTGACAGAGCACAGGCACTCCCTGGTCGGCTGATTCACTTGCACTCGCACGGGCCAGCACTGCAGCATGCGCAGCAATCTGCTGAAGCACAGACTGCTGGGCTGCTGCGGCGCGGCGAGTGCCCCGGCGATGCCTGGCCGAGCCAACGAGTGTGGCAGCAGTTAGTGCCCGTGTGGCCCTGGTCTGTGTCTGGATGACACCAGCCAGTGAATGCAAGGCACGACTGGCCACTTTGCTGGAGGCCGCCTGTGCTGCACTGAATTGTTGCAGACTCCTGGCCTGTGCTGCCCCGAATTCCTGCACACTCCTTGCCAGTGACTCTATGGAGTCAGGCGTCATTGCCACTGCAGCCATGAGCTCAGTGTGCCTGCACTCAGCCTGGGTGCCCATTTCCACTAGGAGCCGCACCTCCTCTGCGCTCACTGTAGCAGGACTGGAGGCCACACTCTCCCTCCGGGGAGAAGGCCGCCGAGCTTCCCCACCCCTCCCGCGTTGCTGCAGCCCGCTGGTCCCCCGGGCATCACTCTCCTCTGAAACTCCCCCCCTGCTCCCCTCCAGGGAAGACGTGTCCCCAGCATGGCCATGGGCTGCCTCAGCTGAGGGTGTCCCTGATGGGGCGGCTTCCTCTTCCTCCTCCTCTAGGTCTGAGTCCGACACAGTACCAGCTTGAGGGGCCGCCTCCTCACCTGGTGAGTCACCATCTGAAAGCAGGGAGGCACAAGAGTTGCTTTAGAGTGAGGACATGACGGCAGCGAGGGAGGCATGAGTGCTGCTATGCACTGCATTGCTTCGATAGTGGCAAAGGATGCTGGCGTGAGGCGCAGGTGGAAAGAGAGAGGTCCAAAAGGTGAGGACCTTACCATTGGTGCCCAGAACAGGGTCGCCATCTCCAGTCACGATGGGGCCAATCAGCCGGCCTGCCATGATCTGCTTCATTCGCAGCTCTAGGTCACTGAGATGCTTAATGTCAGGACGGCCTCCCCCGGTCTGGCGCTGCTGTCTCTGGTTGTGTGCCAGCTTGCCCTGCAAGAGAGAGGATGGCCTCTAAGTACAGTGTGGAGCCCTGATGATGCCTGCACAGCCTCCCATGTTGAATAGCCCTGATAGTGTATAAACTCCTGAATATGCAAGTGCTTTTCATGACAGTCCCACAGCTGCTGGATGAGGGCTGGGCAGTAGGGCTTTCACGTCCCTTTGGCCATCAACTGAGGAGCACATGCAGGGATGAGGAGGATACTGGAAAGGGTACTCACCCTGACAATCCGAGTGAGGTCGTTGAACTTTTTACGGCATTGGAGGGGAGTCCTGGCAACCACGCTGTTGGCGGCGACCCTGTTTGCCACCTCCCTCCAGGCTTTCCGATATTCAGAGGGCAGCGGCCTCCTGCCACCTTCAGGGAACAGAACATGGCGCCTGCGCTGAACTGCGCCAACCAGCACCTTCAGGTCACCCTCTCCGAAGTGCTGCGCTCTCTCTCGTGTTGAGTCTGTGTGTCCCAGTTATGTTTAGGGTCAATCACTGACACAGACAACAAGAATAACTTTTAACAGGTCTTTACTATTCGGAGGTCAGGGCTGAACTGCCCAGCAAATCCTTACACAACACTTATATACCGGTGTGGTCACCACCGGTATTACAGTATACAACAGCCAAGAGAAAGTAGTACATCTCTTAAGGTAGTTCTCTTAAGGTGGAACAGGTTACATACACCACAATCCTCCCTTTTTAACTTAACAGTTATATCCCCATTTAACATAACATAATAACATATATACAACTTCATGCAAAACAGTTCAAAGATTCAGTCTCTGAGGAGGCCTCCTGATTCGAGTTGGATAATGCCTTTCAGGGGTCTCTGATTCTCGTTGTTGGGGTGACTCATCTAGTTGGTCTCTTATGGATTGGACATCATCATCAGGTACATTCACTTCTGAGGTAGATGCTTCAGGTTCACTAATTTCTTCCACGGTTGTCTCTGCCGTAACCATGGGTTCGACCCTTGTTCTCGATTCTACCAGTTGGTCAGCATGACGCCGTATTACATTTTCACCAACATCTACCGTGTACATCAGGGGTCCTTGTCTGGCCCGAATTGTTCCAGATTGCCATTTCTCGTTTTTATAATCCCGGGCTAACACTGGTTGTCCTATTTTGAAACTCCGAGTGGTCTTGTTATTTATATGCTGGAACTGTTTGTTTTCAACTTCCCTCCGCACATTTGGGTTTAACAAGTCCAACCTGGACCGCAACCTCCTGTTATAGAACATCATGGCAGGACTTTGGTTTGTCACTGCATGGGTGGCGTTTCGATATGCCAGTAGGAATTTGTCCACCTTGTGTTGTAGTGGAATCTGATCTTCGCTCATGGCCTTTATCGCTTTTTTGAACGTTTGTACAAATCTCTCGGCCAACCCGTTTGTAGCCGGATGATATGGGGCAGAGGTATAATGTTTTACCCCATTCTTCTTCATGAATCTCTGGAGTTCTTCTGACACGAACTGCGGTCCGTTGTCTGAACGCATTTGTTCTGGCAATCCATTTCTTGCAAATATCGTTCTTAACACCGCGATCGTCTTTACGAGGTAGTGGTAGTCATCTTAATCACTTCTGGCCATTTAGAATGTGCGTCCACCGCAATTAAAAACATGGAGTCCATGAAAGGACCAGCAAAGTCAATATGTACACGTTGCCATGGGGTTGAAGGCCATTCCCATGGATGCAGCGGTGCAATCGGAGGTGCATTTTGCACTTTTTGGTACCCTGAGCAGCTTTTCGCCAGATCCTCTATCTGTTGGTCGATACCCGGCCACCACACATAAGCCCTAGCAAGGCTTTTCATCTTGACTCCCCCCAGATGACCTTCATGCAGTTCCTTTAGAACTCTCTCTCTCAACTTAGGAGGAATAATCACCCTTGTTCCATACATCAATGTTCCTTGACAGACGGACAGCTGTTCTCGTCTTGCTGAGAATGCCGGTAACAGTGGATCACCATGTGCTGGCCATCCCTTCACTGTCACTTCGTAGACCCTGGACAGTGTCGGGTCATTCCTGGTTTCTCTTTCAATACTTGCATTGGTGACTGGTAAACATTTGATGATGGTCGAGTGAAATAACTCAACAGGGTCAACCGTCGGTGCCTCCTCCTCTGTAGGTAGTGGCAGGCGCGACAGCCCATCAGCATCACCATGCTGCTTTGTACCTTTGAATTCTATCTGATATTGATGTGCCCCTAGGAAAAGGGACCATCTCTGGAGTCTCTGTGCTGTCATCACCGAAACACCCTTCTTAGGGTTAAAAATGGATACCAACGGCTGGTGGTCTGTCAGAAGCGTAAACTTTTGGCCCTGCAGGTAATGATTAAACTTCTTTACTCCCCACACAAGGCTGAGAGCCTCCCTATCTATCTGAGCATAGTTGCGCTCAGCGGAGGTCAATGATCTGGATGCGAACGCAACCGGCCTCTCCTGGCCATTTGGCAACTTGTGTGAGAGTACTGCCCCAATACCATATGGAGAAGCATCACAAGCCAAACGAATAGGCAGCGTAGGGTTGAAGTGAGCCAACACTTCCTCTGAGGTGATCAACGCCTTGCTTTCGCGAAAGGCCCTCTTACAGTCCTCGCTCCACTTCCATGGTACTCCCTTCTGCAAAAGAGCGTTCAGCGGGTGCAGCACCATGGATAAATTTGGCAGAAACTTATGGTAATAGTTAATCAACCCTAGAAACGACCTCAATTGGGATACATTATCCGGAGCGGGAGCCTTCACAACAGCTTCGATCTTGTCAGGAGACTTATGAAGCCCCTCCTGGTCAATGACATGACCACAGTACGAGATCCGCTTCTGAAAGAATTCACATTTCTGGCGATTAACTCGAAGACCATATTCTTTCAATCTGGTGAGCACCAGTTCCAAGTTTGCAAGGTGTTCCTCGTCATCATCTCCTGTAATCAGAATATCGTCCAGGTAACATTGTGTACCTGGAATTCCTTGTAATACCTGCTCCATGGCCCTCTGCCAAATTGCCGGAACCGATGCCACTCCAAAAACCAGTCTATTGTACTGGTACAAGCTTCTATGCGTGTTGATCGTGAGATACTGGCGTGACTCTTCCTCAACTTCCTTCTGTAAGTACGCCTGCGCCAGGTCTATCTTGGTGAAGTGTTTCCCGCCAGACAACGAAGCGAAGATATCCTCAATCCGCGGAAGCGGATACGGCACCGTGTGAAGCACCGGATTAACAGTGATCTTGAAATCTCCACAGATGCGAACCTTCCCCGGTTCCCCCGGCTGGTTGCTCGATGAACGCTTCATGACGGGGACAATGGGCATGGCCCACTCACTCCATTCTACCTTAGACAGTACTCCTGAACGTTCTAGCCCTTCCAGCTCAGCTTCCACAGCAGGTCGTATTGCATAAGGTACCGGTCTGGCTTTGAAAAATTTCGGGTTTGCATGTTCTTCAACCTTGATGTTTGCCGTAATTCCTCTCAGTGTTCCCAGTCCCTGTTGGAACACCTCTTTAGCATCGTCCAATATTCTGGACAATCGTTTAGGTTTGACATCTTTTTTACCGGAATCTACCATTAGTGCTTTTAAGGAATGCCAGTCCATATTCATTTTCCTAATCCACTCCCGTCCCAGTAGTGGTGGACCTCCCTCAGGTAGCACATATAAGTCCATTCCTCGGCTTTCTTTGCCCTTGTGGACCACCTTTACCTCTATCTTCCCGATGGGGTATACTCTTTGCCCCGTGTATGTTTTCAATACAATCTCCGTATCCCGTAGGGGAATATGTGGGAATAACCTTTTGTAATCCTTCTTATTCATGACCGTCAATGCCGATCCAGTGTCCAATTCCATCTTCACTTGGACTCCTGCTATCTGAAGTTTGACCCAAATTGTTTGGAGGTCTGCTTCCTTACCAACATTGTGTACTCTTAGACTACCCAGTTCATTACTGCTGGAGTCTGAATCTGACTTCTGTTCGTTCGAACTGTTCTCTGTCACCTTGTGTACCTTTCTGTACTTTTCCTGCGGTGACTTTTTGTTGCTGGTCTTCTTTCCTGACCGGCATACTTTAGCTATGTGACCAAGCCTGCCACATTTTCTGCATTCCTGATTTTTGAACCAGCACTGGTTCGGATCGTGCGTTGTCTTTCCACAACGATAACATTTTACTGTACTCAAGACCATTTGATTGGTGCTGAGTTCCGGTGACCGTAGCTGCATTTCCGCAGTGCCTCTCGCTGCGGCTTCGTGCGATGCTGCAATAGTGACAGCTTTATCAAGCGTAAGCTCATTCTCCTCAAGCAGTCGCGTTTGTGTTCCTTCTTTTAACAATCCACACACAAATTTATCTCTCAGCGCATCTGCTAGTCCTGTTCCAAACTGACAGTACTTTGCTAGCTTATGCAGTTCAATTAAAAATTCAGCGTTGCTTTCATCTTTCAGCTGCGTTCTTCTGTAAAATCTAAATCGTTCCGCTATCATCAGCGGAGTGGGGTTTAAATGATCTTTCAGGACAGTAACAATATTCGTGAAAGTCTGATCCGCCGGTTTATTTGGTGATAGAAGGTGCTTCAATAGCCCGTATGTTTTCGCACCCATTGAGCTTAATAAGGTTAGTGCTTTCTCATCATTTGGTACCTTATTTGCTTTGCAATACACTTCCATGCGTTCTACATACGTGGTCCAATCTTCGATATCGCTATCAAAGGTATTAATGCTCCCATGTTTAGGCATCCTTGCAATTTTTTTTTTTTAATTTTTTTAATTTTCTTTTTCTCAAAATGGCGGCTTCCCGCGCTTGTCTTCTTCCCCCGCCGACTAAAATGGCGGCTTCCTGCGCTTGGCGGTCTTTCCCGCACTCGTCTTCTTCCCCCGCCGACTACAATGGTGGATTCCCGCATTTGCCTTCTTCCCCCGCTGGCTGCAATGGCGATTGCCTTGCTGCTGCCGTTCTCGCCTCCCCAGCGGTTCTCACTCCCCGACGCTGCTTTGCCTCGCAGCCCCGCTTGCAGCCCGGTCCTTTACACCGGCTGCATTTGAATTCTCCGCAGCTCTCGTGCCGTAAGCTTCTCAACTCCCCGACGCTGCTTTGCCTCGCATCCCCGCTTGCAGCCCGGTCCTGTACACCGGCTGCGTTTGAGTTCTCCGCGGCTCTCGAGCCTTAAGCTGCCCCAGTCGCTGCGCCTCTCGGCCTCGATTGCAGCCCGGCCCATTCTACCGGCCGTGGTCGAGATCTCCGCCCTTATTCCTCCGTTTTCCCTCCCCTACTCCACAGCCAACGCGGCCGACTTTCTGCTCGTGTCACTGATCTGCTTACCCACCACCGTGGTAGAAGGGATGATCACTGCCTGTCGCTGATGGAGGGCTTTGTGGTCAGAATTCTTTTTCTTTTTAACCCGGGTTCTTGATGCCTCCCGTGCGATGGTGCTCAGCAGGATGATGAGGGCGGATGCCTCTTCTCGACGCCCGTTCTGAGGACGAAGCTGCCTTGGATGTAAAACTGCCGCAGGGTAAGATCGGACTCGTCGCCACTGTTGAGTCTGTGTGTCCCAGTTATGTTTAGGATCAATCACTGACACAGACAACAAGAATAACTTTTAACAGGTCTTTACTATTCGGAGGTCAGGGCTGAACTGCCCAGCAAATCCTTACACAACACTTATATACCGGTGTGGTCACCACCGGTATTAAAGTATACAGCAGCCAAGAGAAAGTAGTACATCTCTTAAAGTAGTTCTCTTAAGGTGGAACAGGTTACATACAGCACACCTTGGCTTCTCCATTCTCCTGGCCGTGGAGCAGTTGTATTAGCACTGTTCAGGCCTTCCCTCAGGGCTACAGTGTGCAGGGCGTGGCAGCCAAACAATTCCAGCCTCCCCCTTTAAGTACTGACCGGCGCCTGACTGTCTACCTTCAGTCAATAACTCGCCGCACCTGCGCTGCGCCCGCCTTCGGTGCTTGCGCCCCGGATCGCCGGCTTAGCGCCTAATGATACTCGTGCATCGCTTGCTTTAGCGCTGCAGCAACCTCTTGGGGCATTGCACCTGAATATCGGCGAAGGTGGCGCTAGGTTGCGCCGGGCGCAAAAGTTAGCGAGCGCCATGCTGTAGCGCCCCAAACATGGCTACACTGAATTTCTAGGCCTAAGTGTGTTTACAGTAGGTGTGATACAATGTGTGTTTACAGTAGTTGTGATACAATGTATGTTTACATTAGTTTTGATAATATGTGTGTTTAGAGTAGTTATGATACAATGTGTGTGTATAGTAGTTGTGATACAATGTGTGTTTACAGTAGTTGTGATACAATGTGTGTTTTTAGTGTATGTACCTGTAAGGGGAGAACTACTTTTTACAGCTCCTGTATACTGTAGTACAGGCAGTGACCACACCTGTATATAAACCCTGATTAGGGATCTGTACTGTTAGTTTTAGAGAAACCCTCATCCAGTAAACACCTGTTGATTGTTCCTCTGCAGTCTCTGTCTATTTATTGAAGGACACCTTACATCAAGATTCACGGATTTAACATTGGCGATGAGTCGATTCGAACCTACCTGCAACTCTGCAGAAGAAGGCCGATTCCAGAGGCACGGGCGTCAACCATCCAGCGGAGACTCCAGTGAGATGGGCTGGCAACAGGTGCGGCGCAGACCCTTCCCGCACAGCGGCGGCTGGAGCCGACCGATGGCACAGGAAAAGGCCGAGCAGCATCGACGGGAGCGGAGAGAGGGTAGAGCGCACGGGGCACGGCCGGTGTTTGGGACCGAGCGGCCTCGACGCGAGAAGAGAGAGGGTAGAGCACACAGGGTGCAGCCGCTGTTCAGGACCGAGCGGCGTCAACGAGAGAGGTACGCAGGAAAACGCGCAGAGCGCAGCTGGCTGAGCAGCGTCCGCGGGGAAGAAAGGAAGCGTGGGAGATGCCATTTGAGCCACAGCGGAGAAGAAGGGAGAGCACAGGAGACGCCATTTTTTTTGAGCCGCAGTGGAGAAGAAGGGAGAGCGCGGGAGATGCCATTTTGAGCCACAGCGGAGAAGAAGGGAGAGTGCAGGAAGAAAGGAAAGCACGGGAGACGCCATTTTTAGCCAGTCTAACCGCACCCAGGGTTGCCGAAGAGTGGCAGCATCACAGCGTTCGACAATGAAGTCGAAGATTGGGTGACATATGTAGAACGCATAGAGGTGCACTGCAAGGCGAATGAAGTGCCAGATGCCAGGAAAGCACTGGTATTGTTGAATTCCATGGGTGCAAAAACGTATGGCTTACTGCGAAACCTAGTAACCCCAGAGAAGCCAGTGGAAAAGGATTTTGAAAGCATAGTGGCAAACCTACAGGACCACTTAAACCCCACACCGCTGCTGATAGCAGAAAGATTTAAGTTTCACAAAAGGAACCAGCATAAAGACGAAAGTAATGCTGAGTATTTAATGGAACTGCGCAAGCTATCGAAACACTGCCAGTTTGGAACGGGACGAGCAGATACTTTAAGGGACAAGTTTGTGTGTGAGCTTCAAAGTGAAGGAACCCAGAAACGGCTTCTATCAGAAAAGGCAGTATCACACAAAGCAGCCGCACGGGGCACTGCAGAGATACAATGGAGACCGCAAGAATATGGCACAAATGAAATGTCATATGGAGCAGTGAAGTGTTATCGCTGTGGCAGAACAACACACGACCATAATGATTGCTTGTTCAAGGACAAAGTGTGCAGGCAGTGTGGAAAAGTAGGACACATAGCAAGAGTCTGCAGGTAGGAAAAGAAAACCAGCAGCAAGAAATCTCCACAGGAGAAGTATAAGAAGGTACATAAGGTGACGGAGAGTAGTTCAGACGAACAGAAAAGTGATACAGACTCCGGAAGCAAGGAGCTGGGTTGTCTGAAACTACATAACGTAATCAAAATGGAGGATCACCAAACTATCTGGGTCACGCTCAAGATAGATGGAGTCCAAGTGAAAATGGAATTGGACACAGGATCAGCCCTAACAGTCACAAACCGAAGGGACTACAAGCGGTTATTCTCACATATACCCTTGAGAGATACAGAGATTGTCTTGAAGACGTACATGGGGCAAAAAGTCTACCCCAAAGGAAAAATAAGGGTGAACATTATATATAGCGGCAAGGAAACAACAAAAATGGACCTATATGTATTGCCAGATGGAGGACCACCACTACTAGGACGTGAATGGATCCGGAAGATACAGCTAGATTGGCATTCCATACAAGCACTGACTGTAGATGCCAAAATGGATGACGACGTCACACCTGGACGACTGTCAAAAATGCTAACTGACGCACAAGAAGTGTTCCAGGAGGGACTCGGAACACTAAAAGGCATAACAGCGACGATCAAAATAAAGGAAAATGCAAGCCCAAAGTTTTTTAAGGCCAGACCGGTGGCTTATGCGATCCGCCCAGCCGTCAAAGCAAAGCTGGAAGTTTTGGAACGTTCAGGAGTACTGTCCAAAGTGGACTGGAGCGAGTGGGCTACACCCATCGTTCCTGTAATGAAGAGGTCGTTGAGTAATATGCCTGGGGAACCAAAGAAGGTTCGCATCTGTGGGGAATTTAAGGTGACAGTGAACCCAGTCCTTCACATGGTACAATATCCGCTTCCACGGATTGAAGATATTTTCACCTCGCTATCTGGAGGAAAACGCTTCACTAAGATTGATCTGGCCCAGGCGTACCTGCAAATGGAGGTAGAAGAAGCCTCAAAACAGTACCTCACGATCAACACTCATAAAGGTCTCTACCAATCCAACCGGCTGGTGTTCGGGGTAGCATCAGCTCCGGCTATTTGGCAAAGGGCAATGGATCAAGTCCTGCAAGGGATTCCAGGGACCCAGTGTTATTTGGACGACATCCTGGTCACGGGCGAAAATGACAGTGATCACCTCGCCAACCTGGAGCAGGTGCTCACTAGATTGAAGGAATATGGGCTCCGAGCTAATCGCCACAAACGCGAGTTTTTCCAGTAGCAGATCTCGTATTGTGGCCACGTTATTGATGAAGAGGGGTTACATAAGTCCCCTGAAAAGATTGAGGCAGTAGTGAAGGCTCCAGCAACGGAAAATGTGTCACAACTGAGGTCATTCCTCGGGCTGGTGAACTACTACCATAAGTTCTTGCCGAATTTGTCTACAGTACTACACCCACTGAACACCCTACGGCAAACGGGGGTACCATGGAAGTGGAATGACGAATGTAAACGAGCTTTCCAGAAGTTCAAAGAATTGATCACATCAAAAGAGGTGTTGGCTCATTTCAACCCAGCACTACCAATTCGGTTGGCGTGTGATGCATCACCCTATGGTATTGGAGCGGTGCTGTCGCACAAATTCCCGGACGGCTCGGAGAGGCCAGTAGCCTTTGCGTCTCGGTCACTAACCTCAGCTGAGCGTAACTACGCCCAGATTGACAGGGAGGCCCTCAGCCTAGTGTGGGGAGTGAAAAAGTTCAACCACTATCTGCACGGGCAGAAGTTCACCTTACTGACTGACCACCAACCACTTGTCTCCATCTTTAATCCAAAGAAGGGCGTTCCGGTGATGACTGCGCAACGGCTACAAAGTTGGTCCCTTTTTCTAGTGGTGAACCAATATGAAATAGAGTATAAGGGCACGAAACAGCATGGAAACGCTGATGGGCTATCACGCCTGCCACTGCCTACTGCGGAGGAAGCACCAGCAGTGGACCCTGTCGAAATATTTTATTCGACTATAATTGAACGCTTGCCAGTAACTAATGCGGATATAGAGAAGGAGACCCGAAATGACCCGACACTGTCTCGGGTATATGACTTGACGGTGAAGGGATGGCCAACACATGGCGACTCACTGTTGCCAGCATTCTCATCCAGAAGGGAACAGCTGTCAGTATGCCAGGGGACCTTGATGTGTGGATCCCGAGTGGTAATTCCACCCAAGTTAAGGGAGAGAGTGCTCAATGAGCTTCACGAAGGCCATTTGGGAGGGGAGAAAATGAAAAGCCTTGCTAGGGCTTATGTGTGGTGGCCGGGGATCGATCAGCAAATCGAGGACCTGACAAAGAGCTGCTCAGGATGCCAGAAGGTCCAAAATGCACCACCACATGCCCCTCTACACCCATGGGAGTGGCCCTCCTCTCCATGGCAACGGGTGCATATTGATTTTGCTGATCCATTCATGGACTCAATGTTTTAATAGCTGTGGATGCGCACTCGAAATGGCCTGAGGTGATCAAAATGTCCTCCACCACCACGGAGAAAACGATTGCAGTCCTACGGACCATATTTGCCAGGAACGGCTTGCCAGAGCAGATTTGCTCTGATAACGGACCACAGTTTGTGTCCGAAGAGTTTCGGAAATTTATGAAAAGGAATGGGGGAAAGCATTACACATCCGCCCCGTATCATCCAGCCACAAATGGATTGGCTGAGAGGTTCGTACAAACCTTTAAAAAGGCAGTAAGGGCCATGTGCGATGACGACATTCCACTGCAGCATAACGTGGACAATTTCCTGTTAGCCTACAGAAATGCAACACATGCAGTCACCAACCAGACCCCGGCCATGATGTTCTTTAACCGAAGGTTGAGATCTCGTCTGGATTTGCTCAGACCAAATGTACGAAGAGATGTTGAGAATTAGCAATTCCAGCACATCAATGAGAAGCCGACAAGGAGCTTCAATGTAGGGCAACCAATCTTGGCCCGCGACTACCGAACAGAGAAATGGCAACCAGGAACGATATGCACACGGCAGGGCCCACTAATGTACACAGTGGATTGTTAGATCCGTGATTCAGTGGATAAATAATCACACGGATGCTGTACATTAACAAATAACAGGTCTTTACTGGAGGAGGGTAATCTCTAGACTGGGGTACAGAGGCATGCGCACAGCTTATATACCGGTGTGGTCACTGCCGGTACTACAGTACACAGGAGCTGTAAAAAGTAGTTCTGACTTAAAGGCAAATACACTACAATTCCTCCCCTTTTAGATTAATAATACCCCCTTAATATTCAAATAACAATTACATTTTTACATGTACATTCAATAACAAAAGTCCATTTATAGATTCAGTCTTTGGGGCGGCTTCCTGACCCTTTCGGGATAGCGCCTTTCCAGAGGTTCTTGCTCTTGGTGCAGTGGCGATTCTGACCCCTTTTCATCGGGTAGTTGATCGGGTTCCACTGCTACTGGGTCTGACGCAGATGCTACCATTATGTCGGGTTCATCCCCAGGTACACGAGACATGGGGTTGACGCGTTCCTGTGACGCTAAGACCTGATCGACGTGGCCTCTCACAATGTTCTCCCCGACATCCACTCTGTACATTAATGGCCCCTGCCTTGTACATATCGTTCCGGGTTGCCACTTCTCTGTTCGGTAGTCACGGGCCAAGACTGGTTGCCCTACATTGAAGCTCCTTGTCGGCTTCTCATTGATGTGCTGGAATTGTTTGTCCTCAACATTTCTTCGCACATTTGGTCTGAGCAAGTCCAGACGAGATCTCAACCTTCGGTTAAAGAACATCATGGCCGGGGTCTGGTTGGTAACTTCGCGTTTCGGTAGGCTAATAAGAAATTGTCCATCTTATGCTGTAGTGGAATTTCCTCGTTGCACATGGCCTTTGTCGCCTTCTTAAAGGTTTGTACGAACCTCTCAGCCAATCCATTGGTGGCTGGATGATACAGGGCGGATGTGTAATGCCTTACCCCATTCCTTTTCATGAATTTTTGGAACTCGTCGGACACAAACTGTGGTCCATTATCAGAGCAGATCTGCTCTGGCAAACCGTTTCTGGCAAATATGGTCCGTAGGACTGCAATCGTTTTCTCTGTAGTGGTTGAAGACATCTTTATCACCTCAGGCCACTTTGAATGAGCATCCACTGCTATTAAGAACATTGAGTCCATGAATGGACCAGCGAAATCATTGTGCACCCATTGCCATGGAGAGGAGGGCCACTCCCATGGGTGTAGAGGGGCATGTGGTGGTGCATTTTGGACCTTCTGGCATCCTAAGCAGCTCTTAGTTAGGTCTTCGATTTGTTGATCGATTCCCGGCCACCACACATAAGCCCTAGCAAGGCTTTTCATTTTCAGTCCCCCCAGATGACCTTCATGTAGCTCATTTAGTACTCTCTCCCTTAACTTGGGTGGAATCACCACTCTGGATCCACATATCACTGTCCCCTGGCATACTGACAGCTGTTCTCTTCTGGATGAGAATGCTGGCAACAGTGAGTCGCCATGTGTTGGCCATCCCCTCACTGTCAATTCATATACCCGTGACAGAGTCGGATCATTCCAGGTCTCCTTCTCTATATCCGCGTCTGTTACTGGCAATCGTTCAATTATCGACGAATAAAATATCTCGATAGGGTCCACTGCTGGTGCTTCCTCCACAGTAGGCAGTGGCAGGCGCGATAGCCCATCAGCATTCCCATGCTGTTTCGTGCCTTTATATTCTATTTCATATTGATTCGCCCCTAGAAACAGGGACCATCTTTGTAACCGCTGTGCAGTCATTACTGGCATGCCCTTCTTAGGATTAAAGATGGAGACAAGTGGTTGGTGGTCAGTCAGCAAGGTAAACTTCTGCCCATGCAGATAGTGGTTGAATTTTTTTACTCCCCATACTAGGCTGAGGGCCTCCCTGTCAATCTGGGCGTAGTTGCGCTCGGCTGAGGTTAGTGACCGAGACGCGAAGGCTACTGGCCTCTCCAACCCGTCTGGGAATTTGTGCGACAGCACCGCTCCAATGCCGTAGGGTGATGCATCACATGCCAAACGAATTGGTAGTGCTGGGTTGAAATGAGCCAACACCTCTTTAGATGTGATCAATTCTTTACACTTCTGGAAAGCTCATCTACGTTCGTCATCCCACTTCCATGGTACCCCTGTTTGCAGTAGGGTGTTCAGCGGGTGTAATACCGGAGACAAATTTGGTAAGAACTTGTGGTAATAGTTTACCAGCCCGAGGAATGACCTCAGTGCTGGAGCCTTGACTACTGCCTCAATCTTGTCAGGGGACTTATGTAACCCCTCTTCATCAATGACGTGGCCGCAATACGAGATCTGTTTCTGGAAAAACTCGCACTTGTGGCGATTAGCTCGTAGCCCATACTCCATTAATCTGGTGAGCACCTTCTCCAAGTTAGCGAGGTGATCACCGTCATTTTCGCCCGTGACCAAGATGTCGTCCAAATAACACTGGGTCCCTGGAATCCCTTGCAGGACCTGATCCATCGCCCTTTGCCAGATAGCCAGAGCCGAGGCTACTCCAAACACAAGCCGGTTGTATTTATAGAGACCTTTATGAGTGTTGATCGTAAGGTAATGTTTCAAAGCTTCTTCTACCTCCATTTGCAAGTACGCCTGGGCTAGATCAATTTTGGTGAAGCGTTTACCACCAGATAGCGAGGCGAAAATATCCTCAATTCGTGGAAGCGGATATTGCACCGTGTGAAGGACTGGGTTCACTGTCACCTTAAAATCCCCACAGATGCGGTCCTTCTTTGGTTCCCCAGGCGTATTACTCAACGACCTCTTCATTACAGGAATGATGGGTGTAGCCCACTCGCTCCAGTCCAGTTTGGACAGTACTCCTGAACGTTCCGACCCTTCCAGCTCTGCTTCAACAGCTGGTCTGATCGCATAAGGCACTGGTCTGGCCTTCAGAAACTTTGGGCTTGCATTTTCCTCTATTTTAATTGTTGCTGTTATTCCTTTTAGTCTTCCTAGTCCCTCCTGGAACACTTCTTTTGCGTCAGTTAGCATTTTTGACAATCGTCCAGATGTGACGTCGTCATCCTTTTTGGCCTCAACCTTCAGTGCCTGTGTGGAATGCCAATCTAATTGTATCTTCCGGATCCATTCACGTCCTAGCAGTGGTGGTCCTCCATTTGGCAATACATATATATCCATTTAAGGTATTTCCTGGCCTTTATATGTCACTTTCACCCTTATTTTTCCTTTGGGGTAGACTTTTTGCCCCGTATACGTCTTCAAGACAATCTTTGTAGCTTTCAAGGGTATGTGTGAAAATAGCCGCTTGTAGTCTCTTTGATTTATGACTGTTAGAGCTGACCCTGTGTCCAATTCCATTTCCACTTGGACTCCGTCTATCTTGAGTGTAACCCAGATAGTCTGGTGATCCTCCATTTCGGTTACATTATGTAGTTTCAGACAACCCAGCTCCTTGCTTCCGGAGTCTGTGTCACTTTTCTGTTCGTCTGAACCACAGTCCATCACCTGGTGTACCTTTTTGTACTTCTCCTGTGGAGATTTCTTACTGTTGGTTTTCTTCCCAGACCTGCAGACTCTTGCTATGTGTCCTGCTTTCCCACACTGTCTGCACACTTGGTCCTTGAACCAACAATCTTTCTGGTCATGTGTTGTTCTGCCGCAGCGATAGCACTTCCCTGTTCCATAGGTCATTTTGCTGGTGCCATATTCTTGCGGTCTCCGTTGTATCTCTGCAGCGCCCCTTGTGGCTGCTTCGTGTGATACTGCCATACTGAAAGCTTTGTCCAGCGTAAGGTCCTTTTCTGATAGAAGCCGTTTCTGGATTCCTTCACTTTGTAGCCCACACACAAACTTGCCCCTTAACGTGTCTGCTAGTCCCGCTCCAAACTGGCAGTATTTCGATAGCTTGCGCAGTTCCGTTAGGTGCTCAGCGTTGCTTTCGTCTTTGTGTTGGTTCCTTTTATGGAACTTAAATCGTTCTGCTATCAGCAGCGGTGTGGGGTTTAAGTGGTCCTGTAGGATTTCTACTATGCTTTTAAAATTCTTGTTTACCAGCTTCTCTGGGGTTATTAGATTTTGCAGTAACCCATAAGTTTTTGCACCCATGGAATTTAACAGAACCAGTGCTTTATTAGCATCTGGCACTTCATTCACCCTGCAGTACACCTCAATACGTTCCACATATGTCGCCCAATCTTCGACTTCATTGTCGAACATAGAGATACTGCCACTCTTCGGCATCCTTGGTTGTGCGTTAACTATCACCAATGGCGCCTCCCGCGCTTCCCCTTCTTCTCCGCTGGCACGAAATGGCATCTCCCGTGCTTTCCTTCCTTCCCGCGCTCGCCCTTCTTCTCCGCTGCGGCTTCTCAAAATGGCACCTCCCGTGCTCTTCCTTCTTCTTCGCGGCTCAATGGCGCCTCCCGCGCTCTCCCTGCTTCTCCGCGGCTCAATGGCGTCTCCCGCGCTCTCCCTGCTTCTCCGCGGCTCAATGGCGTCTCCCCTTGCTTCGCCCCGCGGACCCTGATCAGCCCGTGATCCCTGGCTGTGCTCTGCGCGTTCTTCGCTTGATATTTGTCGACGCCGCTCAGTCTAGAACCCGGCTGCTTCTTACCCTCTCTCTCTCCGGTTTGCAGTATTTTTCCTCGACGCCGCTCGGTGTTCAACCCCCGGCTGCGCCCTGTGCTCTTCACCCTCTTTCTTACCCCGTCGACGCTGCTCGGCTCTCTCTCTGCCGTCGGTCGGCTCCAGCCGCCGCTGCTCGGGAAGGGTCTGCTCTGGACCTGTCATCGGTCTCTTACTGCTCGTTGTGGCTGGGGAACCAAGCCCGGCTCTCCACAGCCTCCCCAGCGAAGTTGGATCTCTGCCTGACTGCTGGGCGGTTGCTCGTGGTCGACGCCCGTGTTCCTGGCCTCGACTATTTTTTTATTTTATATGTTGCAGGTAGATTCGAATCGACACTCGTCACCACTGTTAGATCCGTGGTTCAGTGGATAAATAATCACATGGATGCTGTACATTAACAAATAACAGGTCGTTACTGGAGGAGGGTAATCTGTAGACTGGGGTACAGAGGCATGCGCACAGCTTATATACCGGTGTGGTCACTGCCGGTACTACAGTATACAGGAGCTGTAAAAAGTAGTTCTGACTTAAAGGCACATACACTACATGGATGTTGGGGAGAACATTGTGAGACGCCATGTCGACCAGGTCCTAGAGTTACAGGAACGAGTCAACCCCATGCCTCGCGTACCTGGTGATGAACCCGACATACAGGTAGTATCTACCCCAGAAACAGTAGCATCGGAAGCTGATGAACCAACCGACGACAGGGGGCCAGAATCGCCTCCGCACCAAGAGCAAGACACTCAGGAAAGGCGCTATCCAGAAAGGATCAGGAAGCCGCCCCAAAGACTGAATTTATAAATGGACTATTTTCAGTTAATGTTGCATGTTAAAAGTGTTAATTGTTAAATGAATGTATGGTATTGTTAATCTAAAAGGGGAGGAATTGTAGTGTATGTACCTTTAAGGGGAGAACTACTTTTTACAGCTCCTGTATACTGTAGTACCGGCAGTGACCACACCTGTATATAAACCCTGAGTAGGGATCTGTACTGTTAGTTTTAGAGTAACCCTCATCCAGTAAACACCTGTTGATTGTTCCTCTGCAGTCTCTGTCTATTTATTGAAGGACACCATACATCAAGATTCACAGATTTAACAGTGTTTAGAGTAGGTGTGATAGAATATGTGTTTACAGTGTAGGGGGTGGCGTGTGGTGCGTGTGCCCAGTCAGTTATGCCCCTGATTGCCTGTGAGCAGTTTGAATCACTCCCACACCCCTGGGTTCTAGACACCGGACTTAGGTACAGGCGGCGATGCATAAAATCGAGTAGACAAGTGGTTTGGTGTAAGAAAACCAAGATTTTATTAAACCAGAATAAAACACAGTCTTATGAGATGCTACTGGTAGAAAATACAGGCAAATACAATAATTACACTTATATTGGAATGGGGAACACACGGCACATCGAGGGAAAAACAACTACATTAACAATCCCCTTATCCTTATCCCATCCCCTATACCTAACTAGATTAAGCTGTGAGGGGCCAGGAATTCATGCTCACCAATCCAAAGCCTGTTGCTTTAACAGTTGCGAGTTTTGAGGTTTGGTCTTCTATCCTTTGAGGTACTCCGTCGCCACGTGGTCTCAGGGTGCGGTGCTGGAGCTGTTGCTGCGGCACACCTTCCCTCTCCTCAGCTACCACCGTCATCGCGTTGTGATGGGTTCTCTTCTTCTTCTCCCTTGGGCGGTCGTCGGCAGTAACGTTGCGGTTGTGGGGCGGATGGCAGTCTTCACTGCTTATTCGATTTTACTCCCCATTCTTTGAACGCTGGTATATTAGTTGCGGCGTGGACACTTGCATCTAACGACAGCTTATTCACAGTGTTCAATAGCCAACTTATTCTCACTGTCCATACATACACTGCTAAATTCTTCCCCAAACACCAGCTTATAACTAGGTGTTTGGTCTTTATCAATGCGTCTTTTGCTGCCCTTCTCTGCTCTTGTCGGATTTTACCTTCTTCTTCGTCTCGTCTTGTCTCGTCTCGTTTTGTCTGCCCTTTTTGTGGCCCGTGTGTCCTGTATGAGTTTGAACTCGGGTCTCGTTCCCCTCCTGCGATTGGTATGGATGTCTTTGGTTGTAAAAATAATGCGGGGAGCGAGAAGAGAATCCGCCACGAGGCCGGGGCACGAGTACGAGCGGCAGCAGCCGAAAACCAAACAAGAGGTCAGAGTCAAGAGACAAGAGAGCGATTGCTATTGATGGGCCTCCAATTATACCCGTTCTTCCACTCCTTATCTGCGCGCCAAATCAGGTCAGTCCATTGTTTAACTTTTGGCGGGCTGTTTTAAATGATTATACCAATCTAAGTTAAATGGCTTTAGATGGCCGTTTATCGCACCTGATGGCCCTATGTCCGGGTTGTATTGTCATTAATGCATTTTAATCGGCCTGTCCAGCCTTGGTGGCTCCCTTGAGCTGTTTCCGATTATTTATGCGGACAAACTAAAGACCTTATGCTTAGGCCTAACTGGGCTTGATCTGTTTCAATTTGACGCAATGCATATTCAATGTTTGCCTAGCTGTCTGGCTTTTTCAAACACAAAATCCTTATCGCAGAAATGCATTTTAAGTTTCGATTTCCCAAAGCTGCCTGTTTGTGCTACAGAGTCCAAGCATTTAAAATCTTACAGGCTTTTGGTCACGAGGTGCAGACGCCATCTTTTGGGTCCCCTTTTTAAATTGTCCATACAGGGTCCCTTTTATTAATAACCTTGGGGGAATGTGGGAATTTTGAGAACCTTACACTCCCCCCTGTGACACTAAAACTTGCTTGAAGTATCATCCTTACAAGGTGAGCAAAATTTCTGACCCTCCATAGTCAACCTTCCCCTGTAATTACCTATCTAACATACCCACGACACGTGCACTTCCCATTCCGTGAAAATGTAGTATACATAAGCATGCATAGAATAATTACAGTCTTTTACACACATCCAAGCATGGAGCGGGTCCAACACCCCTGCACCACTTGGTACACATACATCTTTATTAACAATGCGTCGCAAAATCTTTATTAAAACAACAAAACACAAAAACAACAATTTTTAATCAAAAATACAAAAAAACTCAAACAGATGTATCTCCCTCCACCTTCACATAATGTCCCTTCCAGATCCTCTGGTTTCGGAATTCTAGTATCTGACCTTTTCCCTTGCACTGAATGCAGACTAGATACAACACTATCCCTAACTGGCAAACCATGAGAATGTGGGAAGCCAGTCAGATCCACGAAGGGACCTCTATGTTATTGAAAATGTCCCACCAGGGTGGAATCACAAAATCCACTATCTTTGCCCCTATCTCTACTGTTTTCTGCTCTAGAGTGTAAAAATGTTTCTGTGAAACTATAATGGCCTTGAGTATCTTGGTAAGGTGTTCTGGGAGAGGGGGAATTTCATAGCCAAAGTGCGCTACGTACTTTTGCAGGTTGGTAAATTCTCCTTTACAGTGAGGTAAAGAGTGGAGGGTTCAGGAATGGGGACAATTCACTCCTGCGCCACTTGAACTTCTGCCTCGGGTTTAAAGCAGAAACTGCTGTCACTAACCGGACACCAGCTATGCTGTCCATGCTGGTAGTGGGATGCACCTGTGGTGACACAATAGGTCCCACCTCCTATATATGCTACCTGCGGGGGAACATGGCCTTGTGCCATTGCCTCCATGGTGCAATTTATAGGTTTCGCGCCAGCAGCTCTGAACCCACACTGCGGTTTTGAATCGATATTCAGGTGCTGGGGACACAGGATTATGTGTGCTCCCCAGCTCCGGCACCCTGAGAGGTCAGTACCTGTCATAGCGTGCTCCCACTTTATGACGTAAGGTGGGACCGCTGTGAAACGAATGTGTGCACCCCCTTGAATGACTCCAATGTTCTCAACCCTGTATACCGGTGCAGGTCGGGCTGTCCTGCCCATGACCGGCATCCTAACTACTACTCCCATGATCGTGTGGTTGCACCGTCCACAATCCACTGGGACTGGGTAGGCTTCGGAAGGTAGCCGGAGTTGGCACGGGCTTAATGCATTCTCAAACGGATGGAGGGCTGTGAGGTGTTTGTTGCTGATCCAGGAGGGGACTAAACCCTGCAAATCCTTCAGGTTACAGCGGCCCTCGCCCAGCAACCATGCCCCATATAGCACGCACACCTCGTTCTGTGCAGCCTGGTCAGAAGCATTTCTGTCCTCCCTTATGAGGGCATTTACCGTCTTTGCGTGCTTCTCCAACTCCGCTATAATTTCCTTTAAATGGACCGTCATGGCCTGGTCCTCATGCAACTCCGAGCCTACTACTTTGTTCTCATCCATTAATATCTTCCTTAACTGTGTTTTTAAACCATTTATCTGGGTCTGCAGCTCTATGTCATCCAAACTGTTGATGACAGCGGACCCAGTATTAAACGCAGTAAAAACATAATTCCATACTCCCTTTCTTTGTCTCCCTGCATTATCCAAAAACTCGCGGTGTGTGGTGTACAGTTCGGTTTTGTCAACATTGGCAAAATCGAACTCATAAAACTTCCTGAACATGTCCTTTAATAGGGCCTGGTATAGCTGCTCTGTTTCTTTGGGGCACCACTCCGGTAAATGTACCTCGGTGAGATTTAAAATCACGGAGGCTACCACGTAGTGTACCCCCTGGTACAGCATCTGATCGGTGGGGACTAGTACCAACCCATTCCCTGGTCCCTTGGTGGTGGTGGGGCACCCTTCCCTGGGTAACCTCGCTGCCTGCGCCGTGGGCAGGGGCTTCCGGGGGCGGTTCACAAGCTCAGTGGCATTGACTGGGATCGGGGAGAATGGGACTGCGCACGCCTTCAGGCTGGTGTCCCTCTTCATCCCCTCCCTGGCGTCTTGCCACTGCCGGTGGAAAATGATAGATATGCCTGCGGGGCAGACCCTCTCTGACCCCCACATACAGATATAAATCCCTTGATCCGGTTCCCATCACTTGTCCCAACACACACTTAATCCCCCGTGAGTCCCTGTAATCGTCCGGTGGGTATTGTTCCCCAACCGTTCCCACTCGACTGCGGGATTCCTCATATCTTTGCTCAGCTTTCTGAGCCACCACCACCTATCCAGAGGAATGTGTCCCTTGCACGTTAAACATACACGTTTCCCTACGGTGACGCTGACCCTTGTGGTAATGACCCGTACCCTGGGGCACAGGAGGGAGGCCTCCCCGTATGTGAATCCAGTCTGACTGGAGTACCGAGACAAATTGGACCCGAGCCAACCTGGCCGCCTTCCCTCGTGGACGTAGACGGCAGGCTCCTCCATATCCCGTTCGCCGCTTCCATCGGTTGCTATAGGTGCCCTGTCTCCGGAGCACCCATAGATGTGGGATTCCTCCACTTCACCCCTTCATCCGACAGCCTTTCTGCAACAGATACTAAAACATACAGCCAGGTCCCCAAGAGATTCTCTGGCTTGGGTGAAGCATAGTCGAGCCTTGCGGCCTCCACTCAAATGCACACACTCTTAGCAGATTACTTACTTAATTAAAACTATCCATCACCTTACTTAACTTAAGCTAAAACACCCAAACTTAAGTTAAATACTTAAATTTAAAATTATAAACTTACATTACCTAAACTATATACAGCCGCCGCCCGTCTCCGGCGGCCAGGCTAATTCCTGGTTGGGCTGCGGCACACCGCTTCCTCCGGCGTGGCCGCACTGTCCTGCACTGTTGGTCCCTCGCCGCCCGTGGCTGCCGGCTGAGGACCTCTGTCCTTGGACTTCCCCCTGACTCGGGAGGCTGTCCCTTTGAACTGGGGAGCTGGTGACCATGGTTTTCTCAGCTGGGGCATCCGTGGGGACCTTCTAGGGACTTTGGCGGGTGGGATTTTCTTGGCCGATGGGCCTGTAATCCGAACCGCTGTCCCCTCCAGTGCGGCCTGTGGGCTTAACACTGCCACTGGCCGGGGATCTTCCCCCTTAGGCTTCACCACTCCCGAACCTGGGCTAGGGGCAGATAACTCTTCCCAGCCTGTTGCTGCAGGCTGAGAGTCTCCGCCCCCAGGTCCCATGGCTGGGTCCGGGGCGGGGTTTTCGACCTCAGGTCCTTTCTCCTCTACACCTGGGTTAGGGGCGGGGTCTTCACCCTCGGGCCCCTTCTCATCTGGAGTGCAGAAGAGCGGGGTAGTGTCCCAATTGCTGGGCGGGATGGCCCCTCCCCTTAAGCAAGCCACAGCGTCTGCCTGTGCAGTCTGCGAACTCGCTCCTGCTGCAGGCTGAGGATCTCTATCCTCAGACCTTACCCCAACTGGCTCTTTTCCCCTTTCAGGTTTAAACAGTTTGCACTGATTAATATGGAACCATTTGGTATGCCGGGGCATCTTAACGGCGTATACCATGGGGCTGGCTTTATCTACAATGCTGTAGGGCCCCATGTATAATAGCTCCAGACTCCCTACTCGGGCATAGTTCCTCACCATGACCTGATCTCCTACCTCCCACTCGTGGTGCTTTCGGGGTTCGAGCAGCATTGGTTACTCCGATGCTGTCTTCTCATGTTCCCAGCCGACTGCTCGTGGACCTGTTTAAGGTGCTCAAAGAGGTTTCGGGTGAACCTGTCCCGGTTTACCTCCCTGAGCTGACCCTCCGTGAGCACCAGGGCTAGGACATGGGTGGGGGTCCACATAACCTTGCCAGTCATCAGCTCGTACGGGGAGTACCCCGTGCTTTTAGACTGTCTGGCTCGGATCCCCATCAGAACCAATGGTAGGACCTCAGCCCATTTACGGGGCGAGTCCACCGTCTCCTTCCTCAACCTTTCTTTTAGGGTCCTATTCATTCTTTCCACAATCCCAGATGACTGCGGGTTGTGGGCCGCGTGCCACTTCCCCGCAATGTCTAGCAGCATAAGGGTATTCTGCATCACCTGTCCGGTGAAGTGGCTCCCTTGGTCGGACTCCACATACTGTGGTAGTCCCCACCACGAGAACACTTCCCGGACCAGGATCCTGGCAGTACCCAGAGCTGTGGATGTTCTACAGGGGAAGGCCTCTACCCATTTGGTGAACACATCCACCAGGACTAGGCAGTACTTATAGCCTCCCTGGGCGGTTGGCAGGGGCCCGATGCAGTCGACCTGTATCGACTACCTTGGTCCCTCTACCCTCCTGATGTGTCCCATAGGTACCTTCCTTTTGTGGGGGTCAGGGTTATTAGCAGCACACACAAGACAACCTGCACAGAACTCGCGGACATCTTACCTGAGTCCCGTCCACCATCCCGCCTGTTCCACCCATTGCCAGGTGGTCTCATGCCCGGGGTGCCCTGCTCCTGGCCCCTCATGGGCCAGTTGAAGGAATTCCCTCCGGTGTTGCTGTGGCACAACCCACTGTTCCCCCCTGGAACAGCATGCCCTCTTTGATGAAGTGGGTTGCTGTGCCATACGGACCCTCTACTCTTTTTCCCTCAGTCACTGCACTGAGGATCGCCTTGAGGACGGGGTCTTGGGCTTGGACCATCTTAAGGTCCGGGGCTAATACTACCCCTGCACACCCTTGCATCCCGTCCCTACCTCTGACTGCTGCCATGGGTCTGGACACATACTAGTCCCAGAAAGTGCCTGTGCGGGCACCCTCCTTGGTGAGCATGTCAGCCTGCTGGTTGCCTTGACTGCGGGGTGCTGTGGAGGAATGGGCCTTCATCTTGTGAATGAAAACCTACCCTTCCTCCCCCACTGCTGCTAGGATCTTTTCCAGCAGAGGTTTTACTGTGAGGGGTCTCCCGTCGGCGGAGGTGTATCCGCGGCGGGACCAAATGGCCAGGTACTCCGTACACGAATTGCACGTGAATATGCTGTCCGAGCAAATCGTGTATGGGGTAGGGAAGATTTCGGGGTGTGTAATGACGTACACTACCGCGGACAGTTCAGCCTGCTGGGCGCTCATGGTGCTGGGGAGCTTAATTGCCAGGGCAATGTTTGCCGCTGGGTCGTAAACCCCACATATTATACCAACTGTCTGGGCTGGCTAAACTCCTTTAAACTGTTTGCCATGCACTGATGGAAAATGCTGGGGCTGTTGTGGAAGCCCTGTGGCAAGCAGTTCCATGTGTACTGTTGCCCTTTAAACGTAAAGTCAAACTTGTACTGATCCTCCCTCCTTAAAGGGTTGGACCAAAACCCGTTGGAAATATCCAGCACCATGAACGTGGTCGCGGACGTTGGGATACTTCCTAACAGGTCGGCAACTGCTGCTACCGTGGGTGCACAGGCTGGGATGTTACTATTGAGCACCCAATAGTCCACCGTGGCCCTCCAGGAATTGACCGGCTTTCTAACCGGCCACAATGGAGAGTTTACGTTGGTGGCTATCAGTCTCAGAACTCCCTGCTGTACTAACAAGGACATGGCTGCTTCCATGTCTGGCTCCACTTCCCTGGGGAGGTTATACTGTTTCTGTGGTCTGTAAGGGGTTTTTCTTGCTAGGTCTCTCTCTCTTGTGAGACCTCTCTCTCTTTTGCACAGTAATTTACCGAGTGGTTCGACCCACTCACCCCTTAGTTTCTGTACACTGGACTTTGAGGCAGGAAGTACAATGCAGAGAATACTCTGTAGACCAAGTTTAATGAAACGAAGTGAAATTTTATTGCATAAAGGAAAAATTGAATGTAAGCCAAAATAAGATACATGGGAGGGAAAAACAAATCATAATACAGTACTAATCAATATATCTACAGGCATATTGTACTTTACAAGTGTTATGTTCATAAATAAATAGACGTTTTCATTATGAACAGCTAGCTTGAGCTAGTCATTTATTCAGCCATGTGGACTAGTGTACAGGCATCCATCTTGACTACTGCCTTGTGGGTAACCTAGTGCATTATGGGTAGCCCACTCTTATATACATACAGCTCCACCTAATGTACCATTCTAGGATGACATGTTACTGATCATTACATCCCCCTTTCTTTGAGGTTAAACAAAATCAGTATCAATCAATATCAATCAATCATAACGACATAAACATCTTCACAACAGTCAATACATTTTCGTTATAGTTTTCTTTGTATTCAAAGATTAAGTCTACCAGGCTTTTTTACTTCACGTGTGGATCTTCTCAGCACGGGTAAGTCTGATGTGTTTTCATGAGAGCCTGTATGTGTGTTTGTGTTAAATTGTTCTGGTGGTGAGTGACACGATTCAGTTGCGCCATTGTCATTGATTTGCTCTTGGATAGTTTCTTGTGTTTTCAGGAGGGAACGGCGGTTCCTCCTGAGAATCTGTCCTTCCTCAGTTCTAACAGTGCATGACCTTGGTCCTACTTCCTCAAGAACTGTAGCTTTCCTGTTCCATGCATCTGGATCCTCAATCCTGACAACATCATCCCTTGTCAATGGTTTCAGAGTTTTGGATGACTTGTCATAGTGTGATTTCTGTTTCAGCTTTAACAGTTGAAGTCTCTGTCTCAGTTCCTTACTCTGCTTTTCTTTTGCACAGCATGGTAGCGTGGTGCACAACTTGTGACCCATTAGAAGTTCAGCAGGTGAAGAACCAGAATCTAAAGGTGAGGCTCAGTAGCTCAGCAGGGCGAGATAAGGATCAGACTTGCTTTCTGTTGCTTTCTTCAGTAGCTGTTTGAGAACTTGAACACCTTTCCCTGCCTTACCATTCGACTGAGCGTACAAAGGACTGAATGTGATGTGCTGAAAGTCACACTGTGCTGCAAACTGTTGCCACTCCTTACAATTGAAGCACGGACCATTGTCGCTAACGGCAATCCTGGGAAATCCATGTCTGGCGAAGATGGATTTCACATGCATTATGACACTGCTTGCTGTGGTGCTTGAGAGCAGCGCCATCTCAGGATAGTTAGAATAGTAGTCAATCACTAATAGATAGTCTTTACCATTCAAATGAAAAAGGTCCATACCAACCTTTTACCATGGTGCTGTTGGTAAGTCAGCTACTATCATTGATTCCTTTGCTTGTTTGTTTTGGTGTTTCTGACATGTCTCACATTCGCCTATCATGTTCTCAATGTCCTTATTTATGCCAGGCCAATAAACAGTGTCTCTGGCTCTCCTTTTGCATTTTTCAATTCCGAGGTGTTCCTCATGAATCCTTTTGATCCTGTCTCGACGTAGAGCCTATGGAATGACTATTCTGTTCTGTTTTAGTAATAGTCCACCTGCGACACTCAACTCTGACCTAATGTGAAAGTACTTTGGACAGGAACCTTTTGGCCAACCATGATGAATGTTCTCTATTACTGTTTGTAACACTATCTTTTACTGTTTCTTCTGCTATTTGTTTTGATTTTGTGTCTGACACGGGCAGCGCAGCAGTGACCATACTCACATGAACATCCACGTCATATCTTTGCAGCTTCATCATGAGTCATTGAATCCTTGGAGACATCTCATTCAGGTTTTTTTTTATGATGGCAACCAGTGGGCAGTGGTCTGTCTCAACTGTGAAGGTGGGAAGTCCATATATGTAGCCATGGAACTTTTCTAGTCCAACTACCAAGCCTAGACATTCCTTTTCAATCTGGGCGTAGCGACACTCAGAATCAGTCATAGACCTGGAGGCATAGGCAACAGGCTTCCAATCTTCACCCTCTGCTTGTAGCAAGACCGTGCCTAGGCCATCTTTTGATGCATCCGTTGACACTTTGATTCTCTTTGTTGGGTCAAAGAAGGTGAGTACAGGTGTGGTTGTCAGCACTGTTTTGAGGTTCATCCACTCTTGTTCATGTCTTTCTGTCCATGCGAACTCATTTGTTTTACGTAGCAGGTCTCGCAGACAGGCTGTCTTGGCTGACACGTTAGGAATGAACTTTCCAATGAAGTTTATCATCCCCATGATGCGTAGCACTCCTTTTTTGTCAGTGGGTTGGGGCATGTTGAGTATGGCGTTTACTTTTTCCATATCTGGCTCTATTCCTTTACCAGATAGATTATCTCCTAGGAAAGTGACTTCCTGGACGCCAAACTGACACTTGGCTTTGTTGAGCTTCAGTCGATTCTGGCGTATGCTCTGTGGCACTTTAGTCAGTCTCTCATTGTGTTCTTTCAGTGTGGAGCCCCAGATGATGATGTCATCAACATAGACCCGCACTCCTTCCAGACCTTCAATTATGTGTTCCATCGCTCTATGAAAGATTTCAGATGCAGATATTATCCCGAAAGGCATTCTGAGGAAACAATACCTGCCAAATGGTGTGTTGAAGGTACAGTATTTGGTGCTCTCTTCATCCAGTTTTAGTTGCCAAAATCCTTGTGAGGCATCGGGCTTTCTGAAGTATCTGGCACCTGACATTTCACTGGTGATTTCTTCTTGCTTGGGCATCTGGTAGTGTTCACGTTTTATGTTTGCATTTATGTCCTTTGGATCCATGCATATTCTTAGATCATTGTTCTTTTTCTTTACACATACCATGGAGTTAACCCAGTCTGTTGGCTCTTCGACTTTCCTGATGAGTCCTAGTGTGGTCATTCTGTCCAGTTCATTCTTGAGCTGGTCACGCAGGGGTGCTGGAACTCTCCATGGAGCATGTACCACTGGCTGAGCAGCCTCCTTTAGCTGGACCTTGTAAGTGAATGGTAGAACTCCAAATCCTTTGAACACATCCTGGAAATTACTCACTACAGAATCCATTGAGTCATCTGGTCTGCTTATGGCACAGTTTATACGGTAGACTCTCTTGACGAGTTCTAAGTTCTCACAAGCTTTGTCACCTAGTAGTGAATCAAGTCCTTCAGCCACAACAGAAAACATGAGATGATGCACTTTGTCTTTGACTGTCACTTTAAGTGTGCATACACCTAAGCTATCTATTTTCTGTCCATTATAGTTCTTCAGTAGTACTGACTTTTCCTGTATTTTGGGCTTTTCTTTCATATTTTTAATGTCACTCATACTGATTAAGTTTGCTTTTGCCCCAGTGTCTAGTTTCAATGTAACTAATGCTCCATTTACCTGCAGTGGCATTATCCATTTGTCCTCTTTTACTGCATTAACTTTATGTTCAGCATTGTCCATTCCTGAGGGCTGCACATTTTCTGTATACTTTTTTATATTGTCACATGACACCATTCCTGCAAAAACTGTCTCACTTAAATCAGTGTCCTCAATCACATTGACTTGTTGCCCTTTCTTTGTTTTTACTTTTGAAAAGCATTGTTTGGCTAAGTGATTCTTTCCATTACATTTTGTGCGCATTTTTCCAAACGTTGGGCATTGTCGTGACTGGTGTTTGTAACCACAGCATTTACAATTAAAAATTCCTTCCTCCGATTGCTTTTCATTTCTGTTCTGCCCATGTTTCTTCCCCTTGTAGGACACAGCATCGACAGCAGCACAGTTACTTACTACAATCGCATTATTATTAATTTCACTGAAAGTCTTCGCATGCTTTTGAGCTAGCTCACTGTCTTGGCATATTTTCACAGCATTCTCCAATGTTAGTTCGGTTTCTCTCAACAAATGTTCCCTGACCTTTTTATCATGAATACCAAACACAATCTGGTCACGAATCATGGATGATTTCAGTTCAGAGAAATTACATATCTGTGCTTTCAGTTTCAGACCGGTCATAAAGCTATCAAAAGTCTCATTTTGCTGCTCTGTCCATGAATGGAACACGTACCTCTCATAGGTTTCGTTCTTTTTGGGAGAACAATGTGTATCAAATTTCTTTAGCACATCTTCCATCTTTTCTCTGTCCTCCTCTTGATCAAATACAAACGTATTAAATACCTCTATCACCTGTGGGCCTGCAACCATGAGCAGCAACGCTATTTTCCTTGCGTCTGGCTTCGTACTGAACCCGATGGCGGCAATGTAGAGTTCGAATTGTTGTTTGAAAGTCCGCCAATTGTAGTCGACATTCCCTGTGAGTTTCAAACCCTCCGGTGGCTTCAAATTCTCCATGTCGTGTTTCACAATATTCAGCAGATTTTACCAATCCTGGTACCATGTTATGTTCATAAATAAATAGACGTTTTCATTATGAACAGCTAGCTTGAGCTAGTCATTTATTCAGCCATGTGGACTAGTGTACAGGCATCCAACTTGACTACTGCCTTGTGGGTAACCTAATGCATCGTGGGTAGCCCACTCTTATATACATACAGCTCCACCTAGTGTACCATTCTAGGATGACATGTACAACAAGGTTCACCATGAAATAGGGAAACACACGGAACATCGAGGGACAACAACTCATTGTTAATTATCCCTAAAATGCCCACCTCCTAAACCTAGCTAGATTAGATTATGAGGGGCCAGAAACATGCTCACCAGTCCCAGTTAGAAAAGTCTTCAAAACGTCTCCAATCCCAATCGTCTACCGAATCGTCTTCTTCTTCCGAGTCTGAACAGCCTCTCTACCGAACCCGAACTCCTAACCGAACTGCACCTTCTTCGGACCCCCGAACAATCTCTCAAAAATGATCTCTACAATGCTCTTCTTGCTCTTCCGCACTGCTCTCTCTCCGACCTTGAACTCCTAATGGCTACCCCAGGTCTCCGGTTATACTTCTCATGGAGGCCCTTATCTCACGCCATATCAAGGTTAGTCTTTGTTTAACTTTTGGCGGGCTTGTCGCACAGAGGGGTAGTCATTGTGTTTAAAGTACTTTCGGGATGGCCGGTAACTGCCATCTCTGGTTTGGAATGACCTTGTATTGTCTTTAATGGGTCTTGATGTTCCCCTTTGAATTTGAAGCTGTTTCCCTTTGTCTGGGTAAACATTTTGATGGCCTTTATCTACAAGCCGATCTGATTGGATCTGCATCCAATCCATATATATGGGGTTCTGTCTGGTTTCGCATTCTCCGAAATTTCATTCCAGAACTTATTGTGGGCTGAATCCACAAAAGCTGTCTGTGGACTGCAGGAACCATTTCAAAATGTCCCAAAAAGCTGGTCACGGTGTCTGGTGGCCATTTTGTGTACCCCTTTTTCTGGGCTTCTTTTAAAACAGTTTTTAAAATTAAGGCCTTTTCTGCCAATAGACCCTTATAGGACAATGTTCAATTTTGCGAATCCTACAGGTCAGGCCATGGGGTCCGATATACCTATCAATTCGTCCAATAAAAAGTGACGAGTTAGGAACGTAACTAAAGGTTTTTATTGACTAAATAACAGAGCCCACCCTCGTGGGTGATCGGGTCCAACAAGGAGGAATACCAGCCAGTCGACTACCTTTATACCTGGGCAGGTAGGTGGAGCCATGGGCGGAGTCGGAGGTGGTCAGCCCAGGTATAACAGCGCGACAAGAGGCGACCTCGTATAGTGATACAACAGTGAGAACAGTGATAACAATACAACAGTGATAACTATAGTGTAACGATAGTGAACGATAAAAGTGGTTTACCACATTCACCCCTTGTTTAGATTTGAGTCCGGCGGGGTGAAGTGTACTACCAGTTCTGGTATGTCAGTCTGTCCGGAGGCCTTGTAAGCCTCTCCGATCGTCGCAGCGGCGGTGCTGCATTATCCGGTGTTAATGCTGGTGTCTGCGTGGTCGGCGAAGGCTCGTGGGGTTCCGGCATGCCGTCTACCTGGGCTGGAATTGGGGGGGTGGTGGGGGGGGGGTAAAGGTGGTGTCTCCAGAGTGCCCGAGGGTGCGAGGTCTCGTAAGGAGACAGTGTCCTCCCGCCCGTCTGGGTAAGCCACGTAGGCGTACTGGGGGTTGGCGTGCAGGAGGTTCACCCTCTCGACCAGGGGGTCCATTTTATGGGCCCTCACGTGCTTTTGCAGCAAGACGGGCCCCGGAGAGGTCAGCCAGGTTGGTAGAGTGGTTCCCGTAGTCGACTTCCTGGGGAAAACAAACATTCATTCATGGGGGGTGACGTTAACGGCAGTGCAAAGTAGTGACCGGATGGAGTGCAGCGCTGTCGGGAGGACTTCCTGCCAGCGGGAGGTTGGGAGGCCCTTAGACTTTAAGGCTAAGAGGACGGCCTTCCATACCGTCGCGTTCTCTCTTTCCACCTGGCCGTTCCCTCGGGGGTTGTAGCTGGTGGTCCTACTTGCTGCAATACCTCTCGCTAGTAGGAACTGACGGAGTTCCTCGCTCATGAAGGAGGAGCCCCGGTCACTATGTATATAGTTGGGAACCCGAACAAGGCGAAGAGGTCGTTCAGGCACTTGATGACCGTGGTACTGGTCATGTCTGGGCAGGGGAAGGCAAAAGGGAAACAGGAGTACTCATCAACGATGTTGAGGAAGTACACATTGCGGTCAGATGACGGTAGAGGCCCCTTAAAGTCGATGCTCAGGCGCTCGAAGGGGCGGGTGGCCTTGATCAGGCTTGCTCTGTCCGGCCTATAGAAGTGCGGTTTGCACTCGGCGCAGGTCTGGCAGTTCCTGGTCATGGTCCTGACCTCCTCGATGGAGTAGGTCAGGTTGCGGGCCTTAATGAAATGGTAAAGTCTGGTGACCCCGGGGTGGCAGAGGTCGTTGTGGAGGGTCTGAAGTCTATCAATATGCGCGCTGGCGCATGTAATTCGTGAAAGAGCATCAGGGGGTTCGTTCAGCTTACCTGGCCGGTACAAGATATCATAATCGTAGGTGGATAGCTCGATTCTCCACCTCAAGATCTTGTCATTCTTGATTTTGCCCCTCAGCTTGTTATTAAACATGAAAGCAACCGAACGTTGGTCGGTGAGGAGGGTAAATCGTTTGCCTGCCAGGTAATGCCTCCAGCGCCGTACCGCCTCCACAATTGCCTGGGCTTCCTTCTCGACTGACGAGTGTCGGATCTCGGGGCCCTGTAGGGTCCTTGAGAAGAAGGCCACCGGCCTCCCCTCCTGGTTAAGGGTAGCGGCTAGGGCGAAGTCGGATGCATCGCTCTCCACTTGGAAGGGGATGGACTCATCCACTGCGTGCATTGTGGCCTTGGCTATGTCTCCCTTGATGCGGGAGAAGGCCGCGCACGCTTCCTCCGTGAGGGGGAAGGATGTGGACTTCATGAGGGGTCTGGCTTTGTCCGCATAATTGGGCACCCATTGGGCATAGTAGGCGAAGAGCCCCAGGGTTCTCTTAAGTGCCTTAGGGCAGTGGGGGAGGGGTAGCTCCATGAGGGGGCGCATTCTTTCGGGGTCGGGGCCGATGAGCCCGTTCTCTACTACACAGCCAAGGATGGCAAGGCGCGAGGTGTTAAACACACATTTCTCCTTATTGTAGGTGAGGTTCAGCCGTTGGGCCGTACGGAGGAATTTCTCCAGATTCACGTCATGGTCCTGCCGGTCGCGGCCGCAGATGGTGACGTTATCTAGATAGGGGAATGTGGCCTGCAGTCCGGTCTGGTCAACCATCCGGTCCATCTCCCTTTGGAAGACCGAGACCCCGTTGGTGACACCGAAGGGGACCCTAAGGAAGTGGTATAGGCGCCCATTCGCCTCGAAGGCGGTGTACTGGCGGTCCTCGGGGTGGATAGGGAGTTGGTGGTAGGCCGACTTAAGGTCGATGGTCGAGAATACGCGGTATTGTGCAATCTGATTGACCATGTCAGATATGCGGGGAAGGGGGTATGCGTCCAGCTGGGTGTATCTGTTTATGGTCTGGCTGTAGTCGATGACCAGGCGATTTTTATCGCCGGTCTTAACGACCACGACCTGGGCACGCCAGGGGCTGTTGCTCCCCTCGATAATGCCCTCTTTCAGGAGGCGCCGCACCTCAGAGCTAATGAAGGCTCTGTCCCCAGCGCTGTACCGCCTGCTCTTGGTAGCGACGGGTTTGCAGTCGGGGGTGAGGTTAGCGAACAGGGAAGGTGGCGGCACCTTGTGGGTGGATAGGCTGCAGGTGTTACGCGGTGGGCGGTTTAACATTCGCTGGTTGTCGACTGTGAGTGGGGGGAGGGGTCCACCGTATGCTAGGGTTACACTTTGGAGGTGGGATTGGAAGTCCAGCCCTAGTAGGACGGCAGCGCAGAGCTGGGGGAGGACGAGGAGTTTAAAATTTTTATACTCCGTACCCTTAACCGACAAGGTCACAACACAGTAGCCGCTAATGTCCGTGGCGTGGGACCTCGATGCCATCGAGATTCGGTTGCACGTTGGCAGGACAGGGAGGGAGTAGTGGCTCACCGTGTCTGGGTGGATGAAGCTCTCCGTGCTTCCGCTGTCGAACAGGCAGGTCGTGGCGTGGCCGTTTACTTTGATGTTCATCATCGACTTGGACAGGTGGTGTGGGCGGGCTTGATCCAGAGTGATGGAGGCTAGTGTGTAGGTAAGCGAGTCGTTGTCGTCTGCGGGCGAGGCGGTCGTCGGGTCCGGAGGCCCGGTGGCAGTCGGGCGTGGTGGGTAAAATGGCGTCTCCCACGAGGTAGGACAAAATGGCGGAGGAGATGGCTGCTCCCATAACTCACATGAGGCACTATTGGGGTCGGTTGCCTTGATCAAAGATGGCCGCCCCCATGACTCACGTGTGGGGATGCTGGCCTCAGTTGCCTTGAAAGAAGATGGCCGCCCCCACAGTTCGCATGAGGCACTGCTGGCCTCTGAAGATCCGCTCCTGCAGGCCTTAGAGAAGTGGCCTTTCTTCCTGCAGGTTGAGCAGGTAGAGTTCCTGGCTGGGCAGCGCGACCTCGGGTGCTTCTCCTGGCCGCAAAAGAAGCAGCCGGCGGCCCGATCGTGGGTGCCCGATGTCGGAGCCGGTACCGGGAGTGGTGGTCCCGGTCGGGTCCGGGACGCCGACGCTGAGGTAGGTCCCGGGGGTGGCGCTGCGAAGGGTATTGCGGTAGGGGTCGGGCCCGAGTCCCAGGGTCGCGAGCAGTACCTGGAAAACGCCTCCTGGTCCTGATGGGCCACCTCTAGGGAGAGAGTGAGGGCTTCAGCTTTGTCCAGGTCGAGGTCTTTAGCTTCAAGCAGTCTTTGCCGTGAGTAGTCGGACCGTAGGCCTTTCACAAAGGCATCGCAGATATTAACTTCCGTATTTTCAACAGCCATCACCGCTTTAAAGTCACAGTTCCTGCCGAGTGCTCTTAGCGCCCGTAAAAATTCAGCTACAGACTCTCCTGGCTGTTGCGGGCGGGATCTTAGGAGGTGCCTGGTGTACATGTAATTTACCGGGCTCCGGTACTGCTGTTTCAGTAGGTTGATAGCGGCCTCGTATGTAGTCGTGTCCTGGATGAGTGCGTATACTCTCGGGCTCGCTTGGGCGTTCAGAACTCTTAGTTTGGATCTCTGAGGGACGCCGGATTCTTCCAGGTAGGATTCGAAGCAGCCCAGCCAGTGTTTGAAGTCGAGGGCTGAGTTTGCTGCCTGTGGGTTTAGATCCAGGTACGGTGGTTTGAGGGCTTGCAGCCAAGCCGGCTGGTGTGGCTGGTGTAGCCCGGTGTCTGAAAGCTGCTGTGGCTGTGCTTCTGGGAGGGCTTCTGGCTGGCCAGTAGTAGACATCTTTAAAATTTAGTCAATAAAATTGATATACCTATCAATTCGTCCAATAAAAAGCGACGAGTTAGGAACGTAACTAAAGGTTTTTATTGACTAAATAACAGAGCCCACCCTCGTGGGTGATCGGGTCCAACAAGGAGGAATACCAGCCAGTCGACTACCTTTATACCTGGGCAGGTAGGTGGAGCCATGGGCGGAGTCGGAGGTGGTCAGCCCAGGTATAACAGCGCGACAAGAGGCGACCTCGTATAGTGATACAACAGTGAGAACAGTGATAACAATACAACAGTGATAACTATAGTGTAACGATAGTGAACGATAAAAGTGGTTTACCACAGGGTCCCCATCTATGCTGACCTCAAACCCGTTGACCCTCCCGCAGTCGTGTTTGTGTGTGGCAAATGTGGCCAGGTGGGCCTGCACAAATGCCTGGAACTCCTGTGGGGTGTTCCTGACCATGAGCTCGAGGTTATACCCCTCTTTGGGCTTCATGGTGCATAGGGTCCCCTTCCCTTCCTTTCCTGGGATTACTAATATCTCGCCGTCCTTTCCTTTACTTGCCCCCCATAGGCAATGATTTCTCAAATCTACTAGGATCCCGTGGCCTACAATAAAGTCAGCCTCCAGGACCCCTTTTCCACCCTCCACTTCCCACTTCATCAGGGCACAGGTCCACTTGGAGCGGAGCGGTCCTAACCGAATGGTGAGCGGGATGGAAAATGAGCCAGCCTGTTCTTTGCCTGTGAACCCCGACAGACTGTATGGGACTCCGTTAAATAGAGGTGAGGTGGTGGGGTTAGCTGAGTAGATCACGGTGCATGATGCCCCCGTGTCCAACAGATAGGTCCCCATCACCTTTTCTACCTCCATCTCCAAGAGAGGTCTTTTCCATTCAGCGTACCGGAGAGAACACAGGTAAACAGGCTGCACTGGCTCTAGTCAGGGCTGTGGGTTGGATGGGGCTGACGGGATCAGAGCACTGGTAGCGGCTGCTACTTTCCCGTGGCCAGTCAATAAGGACCTCATGGCGTCCAAGAATGACTTGACCACTGCGGGAGGGATTCCCGCCTCTGCCTTTTGGGCTGGGGCCATGGAATTCTTTCCCTTGTTGACTTTCCAAGGGTTTTTGCACTCCTTCTGCCAATGACCATCCTTCCCGCACCCGTAACGGTTCGTCTTTGTGTTGGGGGGGTTATTCCCTTCCTGGTGCCACTCTTTCCTACCCGGTCCGGGTTTTACCTTGTGCACCTTCCCCTTGGGTGGGTATGCATTGGTTCCCCTACTGTTTTTATACACTAGAGTCATCTGTCTGATCACCGTAAGTTCGGTGGTCTGGGGGTTCTTGGGGTCGAACCAGACTTCTGCCTTGGCCCGGACCTGTGGCAAGCTGTTCGCCACCAGGCAATGGAACCAATGGGCCAGGGGATCCCCATTCAGGAACACCCGGTTCGGCGTCCCCGGACAGGCCCTCCGTTACACCGGCCATTACCTGTCCGCGAAAGCCTGCTGCGTTTCCCCTGCAGGATGGACCGTCTCCTCTACACGGTAGAAAGGACTTCCCTCATTCATCCCCATTGTTAAGTCTGTGTGTTCCAGTTGTGTTAAGATTAATTACTGACACAGACTACAAGAATAAAGTTCAACAGGTCTTTACTAGTTGGAGGTCAGGACTATACTAAATACAATATCACTACACAGTACTTATATACCGGTGGTCACCACCGGTATTACGTATACAGCAGCCAGAGAAAGTAGTACATCTCTTAAGGTGGAACAGGCTTAAGTTCTCTTAAGGTGGAACAGGTTACATACACCACAATCCTCCCTTTTTAGCTTAACAGTCATATCCCCATTTAACATAACATCATAACATATATACATATATAACTTCAGGTATAAACAGTTCAAAGGTTCAGTCTCTCAGGAGGCCTTCTGATTCGGTTTGGATAACGCCTTTCAGTGGTCTCTGATTCTTGTTGATGAGGTGACTCTTCTTGTTGGTTTCCTATGTATTGGACGTCATCATCAGGTACAGTCCCTGCCGAGGTAGATGCTTCAGGTTCATTAACGTCTTCCACAGTTGTCTCTGTCGCAACCAGGGGTTCGACCCTTGCTCTTGATTCTACCAGTTGATCCACATGACGGCTTATCACATTGTTACCAATATCTACTGTGTACATCAGAGGTCCTTGTCTGGCCCGAATTGTTCTGGACTGCCATTTTTCGTTTCCATAGCCCCTTGCCAACACTGGTTGTCCTACGTCGAAACTTTGAGTGGACTTGTTATTAATATGCCGGAACTGTTTGTTTTCCACTTCCCTCCGCACATTTGGTTTTAACAAGTCCAACCTGGACCGCAACCTCCTGTTATAAAACATCATGGCAGGACTTTGGTTAGTCACTGCATGAGCGGCGTTTCGATATGCCATTAGGAAATTGTCCACCTTGTGTTGTAACAGAATCTGATCATCGTTCATGGCCTTTATTGCCTTTTTGAATGTTTGGACAAATCTCTTGGCCAACCCGTTTGTCGCCGGATGATATGGGGCAGAGGTATAATGTTTCACCCCATTCTTCTTTAAGAATTTTTGGAATTCTTCCGACACGAACTGTGGTCCGTTGTCCGAACATATCTGTTCTGGCAATCCGTTCCTTGCGAATATTGTTCTTAACACCGCAATTGTCTTTTCTGAAGTAATGGTATTCATCTTGATCACTTCTGGCCATTTGGAATGTGCGTCCACCGCAATTAGGAACATGGAGTCCATGAATGGACCAGCAAAGTCAATATGTACGCGTTGCCATGGGGCTGAAGGCCATTCCCATGGGTGTAGCGGTGCGATCGGAGGTGCATTTTGCACTTTTTGGCACCCAGCGCAGCTTTTTGTCAACTCCTCTATCTGTTGGTCAATGCCCGGCCACCATACATAAGCCCTAGCAAGACTTTTCATCTTAACTCCCCCAAGATGACCTTCATGCAGTTCCTTTAGAACTCTTTCCCGTAACTTGGGAGGAATAATCACTCTTGTCCCGTACATCAAAGTTCCATGGCAGACGGACAGCTGGTCTCGCCTTGCCGAGAATGCCAGTAACAGAGGATCACCATGTGTTGGCCATCCCTTCACTGTCACCTCGTAAACTCGGGACAGTGTCGGGTCATTCCTGGTTTCTCTTTGAATACTTGCATTGGTGACTGGTAAACACTCGATGATGGTCGAATGAAATAACTCAACAGGGTCAACTTTCGTCGTCTCTTCTGCTTCAGGTAGTGGCAGGCGCGACAGCCCATCAGCATTGCCATGCTGCTTTGTACCTTTGAATTCTATTTGATATTGATGTGCCCCTAGGAAAAGGGACCATCTCTGGAGTCGCTGTGCTGTCATCACCGAAACACCCTTCTTAGGGTTAAAAATGGATACCAATGGCTGATGGTCTGTCAGAAGTGTGAATTTTTGGCCCTGCAGGTAATGATTAAACTTCTTCACTCCCCATAAAAGGCTGAGAGCCTCCCTATCGATCTGCGCATAGTTGCGCTCAGCGGAGGTCAATGATCTAGATGCAAATGCGACTGGCCTTTCCGTGCCATTTGGCAACTTGTGTGAGAGTACTGCCCCAATACCATATGGAGAAGCATCACAAGCCAACCGAATAGGCAGTGTCGGGTTGAAGTGAGCCAACACTTCCTCTGAGGTGATCAATTCTTTGCTTTTGCGAAATGCCTTCTCACAGTTTTCGCTCCATTCCCATGGTACCCCCTTCTGTAAAAGAGCGTTCAGCGGGTGCAGTACCGTGGATAGATTCGGTAGAAACTTATGGTAATAGTTAATCAATCCCAGAAACGACCTCAACTGAGAGACATTATCCGGAGCGGGAGCCTTTACAACTGCCTCTATCTTGTCAGGAGACTTATGAAGCCCCTCCCGGTCAATGACATGACCACAGTATGAGATCCGCTTCTGGAAGAACTCACATTTCTGCCGATTAACTCTAAGTCCATACTCTTTCAGTCTGTTGAGCACCAGTTCCAAGTTTGCGAGGTGTTCTTAATCACCATCACCTGTAATCAGAATATCGTCCAGGTAACATTGTGTGCCTGGAATTCCCTGTAATACCTGCTCCATGGCCCTCTGCCAAATTGCCGGAGCCGATGCCACTCCAAAAACCAGCCTATTATACCGGTACAAACCTCTATGCGTGTTGATCGTGAGGTACTGGCGTGACTCTTCATCAACCTCCATCTGCAAGTACGCCTGCGCCAGGTCTATCTTGGTGAAGTGTTTCCCGCCAGACAACGAAGCAAAAATATCCTCAATCCGCGGAAGCGGATACTGCACCGTGTGAAGCACCGGATTAACGGTGATCTTGAAACCTCCACGGATGCGAACCTTCCCTGGTTCTCCTGGCTTGTTGTTCGAAGGATGTTTCATAACGGGAACAATGGGCGTAGCCCACTCCCTCCAATCTACCTTAGACAGTACACCTGAACATTCTAGTGCTTCCAGTTCTGCTTCTACAGTAGGTCGTATTGCATAGGGTACCGGTCTGGCTTTGAAAAATTTTGGTTGTGCATGTTCATCAATCTTGATGTTTGCCGTAATTCCTTTCAGTGTTCCCAGTCCTTGCTGGAACACCTCTTTAGCATCATCCAATATTTTGGACAATCGTTTAGGTTTGACATCTGTTTCCCCGGAATCTACCGTTAGTGCTTTTAAGGAGTGCCAGTCCATATTCATTTTCCTAATCCACTCCCGTCCCAGTAGTGGTGGACCTCCTTCAGGTAGCACATATAAGTCCATTACTTGGCTTTCTTCGCCCTTGTGGACCACTTTTACCTCTATCTTTCCGATGGGGTACACTCTTTGCCCCGTGTATGTTTTCAATATAATCTCCGTATCCCGTAGGGGAATATGTTGGAATAACCTTTTGTAATCTTTCTTATTCATGACCGTCAATGCAGATCCAGTGTCCAATTCCATCTTTACTTGGACTCCTGCTATCTGAAGAGTGACCCAAATTGTCTGGAGATCTGCATCCTTACCAACGTTGTGTACTCTTAAGCTACCCAGTTCATTACTGCTAGCGTCTGAATCTGACTTCTGTTCGTTCGAACTGGTCTTTGTCACCTTGTGCACCTTTATGTATTTTCCTTGCGGTGACTTTTTGTTGCTGGTCTTCTTTCCTGACCGGCATACTTTAGCTATGTGGCCAAGCCTGCCACACGTTCTGCATTCTTGGTTTTTAAACCAACACTGGTTCTGATCGTGTGTTGTCTTTCCACAACGATAACATTTTACAGTACTCAAACCCAATTTATTTGTACTGTGTTCCGGTGACCGTAGCTGCATTACTGCCGTGCCTCTCGCTGCGGCTTCGTGTGCTGCTGCCATAGTGACCGCTTTCTCAAGCGTCAGCTCATTCTCCTCGAGCAGTCGCTTTTGTGTATCTTCTTTTAATAATCCACACACAAATTTATCTCTTAGCGCATCTGTTAGTCCCGTTCCAAACTGACAGTACTTTGCTAGCTTACGCAATTCCATTAAATATTCAGCATTGCTTTCATCCTTCAGCTGCCTTCTGCTGTAAAATTTAAATCATTCTGCTAGCATCAGCGGCGTGGGGTTTAGATGATTTTTCAGGACAGTAACAATCTCCTCGAATGTCTTATCCGCCGGTTCATCTGGTGATAAAAGGTGTTTCAATTGCCCGTATGTCTTCGCACCCATTAAGTTCAATAACATTAGTGCTTTCTCTGCATCTGGGATTTTATTTGCTTTACAATAATTTTGTATGCGTTCTACATACATGGCCCAATCTTTGATGTCGCCATCAAAGGTATCAATGTTCCCATGTTTAGGCATCGTTGCAATTTATTTTATCCCAAGATGGCGGCTTCCTGCTCTTGTCTTCGTCCTCCGCCTACAAAATGGCGGTTTTCCCGCGCTTGGCGGTCTTCACCCACTGGCTGCAATGGCGTTTGGCGTGCCGCTGCTGCTCCCCTTTCCCAGCGGTTAGTAACTCCCCCGACACTGTCTCCGCTTCACCGCGGCTCACTCGGGCATTCGCGCTTCCTCGATGTCGCGCCTCGCAGCCCTTCTTGCAGCCCGGTTATTAGCACCGGCTGCGTTCGCCTTCACCGCGGCTCTCGCGCCTTCAGTCGCCCCAGACGCTGCGCCTTTTTGGCCCGAAAGCAGCCCGGCCCTTATCACCAGCCGCGATCGATGTCCCCGCGCTGCGTCTTTCGGCCCGAATGCGGCCCGGCCCTTATCTCCGGTCGCGATCGATCTCACCGCCCTTATTCCTCCGTCTTCCTCCCCCCGTCTGTACAGCCAACGCGGCCGACTTTCTGCTCGCGTCGCTGACCTGCTTTCCCACCACCGAGGTAGAAAGAAGATAGCTGACTGCCGCTGATGGAGGCTTCGAGTTCAGGATGTCTTCTGCACTCCGGGTTCTCGATGCCTGCCGCGCGATGTGTCTTCCAGCAGGGTGATGAGGGTGGATGCCTCTCTTCGACGCCCGTTCTGTGGACGAAGCTGTCGTGGATATAAACTGCCGCAGGGTAAGAATCGGACTCGTCGCCACTGTTAAGTCTGTGTGTTCCAGTTGTATTAAGATTAATTACTGACACAGACTACAAGAATAAAGTTCAACAGGTCTTTACTAGTTGGAGGTCAGGACTATACTAAATACAATATCAATACACAGTACTTATATACCGGTGGTCACCACCGGTATTACGTATACAGCAGCCAGAGAAAGTAGTACATCTCTTAAGGTGGAACAGGCTTAAGTTCTCTTAAGGTGGAACAGGTTACATACACCACACCCATGGCCTCTAGAACCGCATCTCTGAGCTCCTCATACCCACTCTGCCCCCTTTTACACTCATCAGAGAGGGATTGGAGGAGACTACAGTAGTTGTGATACAATGTGTGCTAACAGCAGGTGTGATACAATGTTTGTTTACAGTAGGTGTGAGACAATGTGTGTTTACAGTAGTTATGATTCAATGTGTGTTTACAGTAGTTCTTATACAATTTGTGTACAATAGGTGTGATATAATGTGTCTTTACAGTAGGTGTGATTCAATGTTTGTTTACAGTAGGCGTGATGTGATGTGTGCTTACAGTAGGAAGGTTAAAATGTGTGTTTACATTAGTTGTGATACATTGTGTGTACAGTAGGTGCGATACAATGTGTGTAAAATAAGTGTGATATAATGTTTGTTAGCAGTAGTTGTGATACAATGTGTGTTTACAGTATTTGTGATACAGTGTGTGTACCGTAGGTGAGATACAATGTGTGTACAGTAGGTGTGATACAATGTGTGTTTACAATAGGTGTGATACGATGTGTGTTTACAGTAGGTGTGATACAATGTGTGTACAGTAGGTGTGATATAATGTGTGTTTACAGTAGGTGTGATACGATGTGTGTACAGTAGGTGTGATACGATGTGTGTTTACAGTAGGTGTGATACAATGTGTGTACAGTAGGTGTGATATAATGTGTGTTTACAGTAGGTGTGATACAATGTGTGTACAGTAGGTGTGATATAATGTGTGTTTACAGTAGGTGTGATATAATGTGTGTTTACAGTAGGTGTGATACGATGTGTGTACAGTAGGTGTGATACGATGTGTGTTTACAGTAGTTGTGATACAATGTGTGTACAGTAGGTGTGATACAATGTGTGTTTACAGTAGGTGTGATACGATGTGTGTTTACAGTAGGTGTGATACAATGTGTGTACAGTAGGTGTGATACAATGTGTGTACAGTAGGTGTGATATAATGTGTGTTTACAGTAGGTGTGATACGATGTGTGTACAGTAGGTGTGATACGATGTGTGTTTACAGTAGTTGTGATACAATGTGTGTACAGTAGGTGTGATACAATGTGTGTTTACAGTAGGTGTGATATGATGTGTGTTTACAGTAGGTGTGATACAATGTGTGTACCGTAGGTGAGATACAATGTGTGTACAGTAGGTGTGATATAATGTGTGTTTACAGTAGGTGTGATACAATGTGTGTTTACAGTAGGTGTGATACGATGTGTGTTTACAGTAGTTGTGATACAATGTGTGTACAGTAGGTGTGATACAATGGCCCAGAAATTCGGTTTCATGGGCTTCCCGCGTGTGCAAGCTCCCGACCTGCACTTACCTTGCACGCCGGCCGTTGAACTGTGGGCCCCCGTGGAATTGCGATCCTGGGCCTCCTCCAACTGCCGGCGCACAGTGCTTCCATATCCCAGGGGTGCAGTTAGTTTGATGCGTCCCCGAGGATCATGTGGGCCATGGAGAGCCAATGGTAGCAGGGAATGCTTCATTCATAAGTTTGACCTGTCAAAGCTATAAATACTATGAGCCCCAAAACATCACTAAATCTTCAAAAACATTTTTTAAAATATCACATTTTTAAAATAAACTATAAATTACATGAAATAACTATTTTAAACAATAATTTAAATTTTTGAAAAAAATAATTTTATTTTCTACCAGGGCTAAAACTAAACTGACCTTTCTTTAAAGTATTTAAAAATACTAAACCTGTGGAAAAAATGTTTTAATTTTAATTAATTCACCACTTACCTTGTGAAAAGCCAGCCTTGCGAATGCTTTTTATATGTCTAACTTCTGGATACTTACCTTCCCAGGAAAACCTGAAAAAAAAATGTAAGTTCAATGCACACGCGCTGCCTCTCCTGCACATGCGTGCCCCCTCTTAACCCCTTCTTTCAGGGGAACGGAAGTGCCGGTTTCCTGCGCATGCACAGTGCATGCACGAAACTGGCACTTCCATTGGGCTTACCCAGTGCGTACTCACCTGTGGAGACCCGAGTTTCTGGGCCTATGTGTGATTACAGTAGGTGTGATATAATGTGTGTTTACAGTAGGTGTGATACAATGTGTGTTTAGAGTAGTTGTGATACAATGTGTGTTTAGAGTAGGTGTGATAGGATATGTGTTTACAGTGTAGGGGGTGGCGTGTGGTGCGTGTGCCCCGTCAGTTATGCCCCTGACTGCCTGTGAGCAGTTTGAATCACTCCCACACCCCTGGGTTCTAGACACCGGACTTAGGTACAGGCAGCGATACAGAAAATCGAGTAGACAAGTGGTTTGGTGTAAGAAAACCAAGATTTTTTAAAAATAGAATAAAACAGTCTTATGAGAAGCTACTGGTAGAAAATACAGGCAAATACAATAATTACACTTATATGGGAATGGAGAACACACGGCACATCGAGGGAAAAACAATTACATTAACAATCCCCTTATCCTTATCCCACCCCCTATACCTAACTAGATTAAGCTATGAGGGGCCAGGAATTCATGCTCACCAATCCAAAGGCTTTTGCTTTAACGGTTGCGAGTTTTGAGGTTTGTTCTTCTGTCTTTTGGGGTACTCCGTCGCCATGTGGTCTCAGGGTGTGGTGCTGGAGCTGTTGCTGCAACACACCTTCCCTCTCCTCAGCTACCGTCATCGTCTCATCGCGATGGGTTCTCTTCTTCTTCTCCCTCGGGCGGTTGTTGGAGGTAACGTTGTGGTTGTGGGGCGGTTGGCAGTCTTCAGTGCTTATTCGATTTTACTACCCATTCTTCGAACGCCGGCATATTCGTTGCGGCATGGGCACCTGCGTCTAACGCCAGCTTATTCGCAGTGTTCAATAGTCAACTTATTCTCACTGTCCATACATACATACACTGCTAAATTCTTCCCCAAACGCCAGCTTATAACTAGGCATTTGGTCTTTATCAATGCGTCTTTTGCTGCCCTTCGCTGCTCTTGTCGATTTTTACCTTCTTCATAGTCTCGCCTTGTCTCATCTCATTTCCTCTGCCCTTTTTGTGGCCCGTGTGCCTTGTATGACTTTGAACTCGGGTCTCGTTCCCCTCCCGCGAATGGTATGGATGTCCTTGGTTGTAAAAATAATGCGAGGAGCGAGATGAGAACCCGCCACGAGGCCAGGGCACGAGTATGAGCGGCAGCAGCCCAAGACCAAACAAGAGATCAGAGTCAAGAGACAAGAAAGCGATTGCTACTGATGGGCCTCCAAATATACCTGTTCTTCCACTCCTTATCTGCGCGCCAAAGCAGGTCAGTCCATTGTTTAACTTTTGGCAGGCTGTTTTAAATGATTATACTGTGGCGACACGCCACCATTGGACATAATCCGCTCACGGCGGCACGGACAGTTTACGCAGGTGCATTACTGGCAGCAGCCGCCCCCAGCCGTGGGCCCTTTCCTCCGGCAAATTGTTTCCCGCAGGGACAGGCTGCCGGGAGCACTTCCTGTCTGGGGAGTATTTAAGTGGTTGTGCGAGCTTTTTAAGCACTCGTTTTGCCATGATGTAAATTAAAGCAGTTGTGTTCCATCAACTCTGGTCTCGACTCCCACGTTTGCCGCGGTATCTCAACACTGGTGACCCTGACGCTCCGGACGAATCCTAAGCTAGCATGGCGGATACAAACACAGTCACGGTTAAACTACCGGACTTTTGGGAGAACCTGGCCAAGGCCTGGTTCGTTCAAGCCGTGTCCAGATTCCGGCTGAGAAGCATTACAGTCGATGCCACGAAGTACGACTACCTCGTCGCCTCTCTCAACTGCGCCACAGTCCCTAAGGTTTGGGCAGCGCTGCAGGATCCACCAGAGGAAGGAAAGTACGAACATCTGAAGGCCGCGCTCCTTAAAAAATTTCAGGCGTCCTCCTACCAGCGCAACTGCCAACTCCTCGACCTCCCAGGCCTTGGTGATGCTTCACCATCAGACCTGCTTTCCCACATGCTGTCCCTCTCGGACAACAAAAAACCCGGCGCCCTCTTTCGTACGCTTTTCATTCGGCAGCTCCCCGCCAGCATCCGCCCGCTCATTGTGGAGTCTGGCTCCACGGACCTGAACGAGATAGCCGAAAAGTCCGACTGGCTGCTCTCCGCGCAGACCGCCCGCGACGTCGTGCCTGACCTCACGGCAACGACCACGCGGTCCCCCCGGCTCACTAGGCCCAACCGCCCTTCCACTCCGGGTCACTGCTACTACCACACCCGTTTTGGCACTAGGGCCCAACGTTGCACGCCACCGTGCACTTTCAAACCCTCCCCCGCACCGGCCCCCACGATGGCCGTGGAGCAAAAGGGGCCCCTACTGTACGTCACCGACGACAGCACCAACCGCCGATTCCTGTGCGACACAGGAGCCCAGCACAGCATCACCCCCGCCTCCGCCCTCGAAATCCAACGCGGCGCACGGGGTGTCACGCTGGCTGCAGCCAATGGCTCTGACATCCGCACATACGGCACCCGCATGGTCACGCTCGACCTCGCAGGCCGCCGCTACCGCTGGGAGTGCCTCACAGCCAAGGTCCTCTGCCCACTCATCGGCGCCGACTTCCTACGCACCCACGGCCTCCTTGTCGACGTTCCGAGGCACCGCCTCATCGACATCAACACTATGGCCCCCATCCCTGGTGCAGTCACCCCGGCCCGTTCGGCCGGCCTGACGACCTACTGCCTCGCCAGAGCCACGGACGACTACTCGGCACTGCTAGCCGAGTTTCCCGCCCTCACTAACCCGACCTTTTCGGCCAAAGCCACCAAACACGGTGTGGAGCACTATATCCCCACCACCGGCCCCCCGGTTTCTGCCCACGCCCGCAGACTCGACCCGGCCAAGCTGGAAATCGCGCGGGCCGAGTTCACCACCATGGAGCAACTCGGCATCATCCGCCGCTCCAGCAGCCCTTGGGCCTCGCCCCTCCACATCGCCCCCAAGCCCGGCGGAGGCTGGTGCCCCTGCGGGGTCTACCGCCGCCTCAACAACGCCACCACCCCCGACCGATACCCGGTGCCGCACATCCAGGACTTCTCGGCCCGACTGGCCGGACGAACCATTTTCTCCAAGGTCGACCTGGTGCGCGGTTACCACCAAGTCCCCGTACACCCCGCGGACATCCCCAAAACGGCCGTCATCACCCCATTCAGCCTGTTCGAGTTCCTGAGGATGCCCTTTGGCCTCAAGAATGCAGCCCAGGCTTTCCAGCGCCTTATGGACTCAGTCCTCCGGGACCTGAACTTTCTATTCGTCTATTTAGACGACATTCTTGTGGCCAGCTCCTCCAAACAGGAACACCTCGAACACCTTCGCATCTTGTTCGGGCGCCTAGCCCAACATGGGCTTATCCTCAGCCCGGCGAAGTGCCAATTCGGCCTAGCTGAGATCGATTTTCTCGGCCATCACATCACCCCTGCTGGGGCCGTCCCCCTGCCCAACAAGGCGCAGGCCGTCCAGCAATTCCCCCGCCCTAAAACCATCAAGGGCCTCCAGGAGTTCCTCGGGATGGTGAACTTTTACAACAGGTTCATCCCCAGAGCTGCAGCCCTCATGAAGCCCCTATACGATTCCCTTCAAGGTAAATCCAGCAAGATGGCCATAGTCTGGACCGCTGACACGTCAGCCGCCTTCGACGCCACCAAAAACGCGCTCGCCGATGCCACCCTGCTCGCGCACCCGAGGGCCGATGCCCGGGTCGCGCTCAGCACCGACGCCTCCGACCATGCGATCGGAGCCGTATTCGAGCAGTGGGCCAATGGCGCGTGGCAGCCACTTGCCTTCTACAGCCGCCAACTGCGCCCCCCGGAGGTCAAATACTCTACTTTTGACCGCGAGCTCCTCGCGCTCCACCTGTCGGTCCGTCATTTCAGGTTCCTCCTGGAGGGCCGCTCCTTTGCCAAATACGTGGACCACAAGCCGCTCACATACGCGATGGCCAAGAACATCGACCCTTGGTCCGCTAGGCAGCAACGCCAGCTCGCGGCCGTGTCCGAGTTTACCACGGACATCCAGCACGTCTCCGGTAGAGACAACATTGTCGCCGACTGCCTTTCCCGTCCTGCCATCTGCGCGAATCACCTAGCGGTCGACTATGCGCAACTAGCAGCGGCCCAGCTCACGGACCCAGACCTCCTCTCGGCGGCTACCAGCCTGCCAGGGCTACGCCTAGCCAAGGTCGCGCACGGGCCCGAAGCCACGGCAGTCACTTGCGACGTCTCACTCGGCCAACCCAGGCCAGTCGTCCCTGCAACCTGGCGCCGCCGCATCTTCGACGCGCTCCACAGGCTCTCCCATCCGGGTTCCCGCACATCTGTTAAACTCCTCTCCCAGCGCTTCGTCTGGCGCGGCCTCAGCAAAGATGTTCGGACTTGGGCCACCTCCTGCCTCGCCTGCCAACGGGCTAAGGTGCAGCTGCACACAAAAGCACCCCTGGGAGACTTCAAGGTACCCAGCCGCCGCTTCGACCACGTACACGTCGACATCGTCGGTCCTCTGCCGCCATCGCAAGGCCAAACTTATCTTCTCACGATGGTCGACCACTACACACGCTGGCCTGAGGCAGTGCCGTTGACCTCCACCACCACAGCCGACATCGCCAGGGCGTTCGTTAACACCTGGGTCGCGAGGTTTGGCGTACCAGCCGATATAACCTCCGACAGAGGCGCCCAGTTCACCTCCGAACTCTGGACGGCCACAGCACGCAACCTCGGGGTGACGCTCCACCGAACCACGGCGTACCACCCGCAGGCCAACGGGCTGTGTGAATGTTTCCATAGGTCACTCAAGGCCTCACTCCGCGCCAGCCTGCAGGACAGTACCTGGACTGACCGCCTACCGTGGGTGCTACTAGGCCTACGCACCGCGGTCAAGGAAGACCTCCAGTCCTCAGCAGCGGAGTTAGTCTACGGACAACCGCTGCGCGTACCAGGCGAATTCCTCCCGGAGGCTACCACACCTTGGTCAGCCGAACAGCAGCGGCTCAACTCTTTCTCTTCCGCTCAACAGTTCGCCCCACTTCCGGTCAACTGACACGGCGAACTCGCACCTCACGTTCCGCCAAACTTACAGCAGGCACGCTTCGTCTTCGTGCGACATGACACACACCGCGGACCCCTGCAACCCCCGTATGACGGACCGTACGAGGTACTACAAACCGGGGACAAGGTCTTCAAGCTGCGACTCGGCGACAGGGTCAAAACGGTCTCCATCGACCGACTCAAACCAGCACACACAGAACCAGGGGAACAGGTCCCCATGGCCCGACTTCCAACTAGAGGCCAGCCCGCCAGCAAGCTAGCACAGCCAGCGGCGAACCGCCCGGCCCCACCAACTAGACTGGCGGCCACTCAGAGCCGCTCCAGCAGAACCATTAGACCACCATCACGACTCGTCCACTCCTCCTAAGCGGACTCTGGGGGGAGCTCTGTGGCGACACGCCACCATTGGTCATAATCCGCTCACGGCGGCACGGACAGTTTACGCAGGCGCATTGCCGGCAGCAGCCGCCCCCCGCCATGGGCCCTTTCCTCCGGCAACTTGTTTCCCGCAGGGACAGGCTGCCGGGAGCACGTCCTGTCTGGGGAGTATTTAAGTGGTTGCGCGGGCTTTTTAAGCACTTGTTTTGCCATGATGTAAATTAAAGCAGTTGTGTTCCATCAACTCTGGTCTCGACTCCCACATTTGCCGCGGTATCTCAACAATACCAATCTAAGTTAACTGGCTTTAGATGGCCGTTTATCGCACCTAATGGCCCTATGTCCGGGTTGTATTGTCATTAATGCATTTTAATCGGCCTGTCCAGCCTTGGTGGCTCCCTTGAGCTGTTTCCGATTATTTATGCGGACAAACTAATGGCCTTATGCTTAGTCCTAACTGGGCTTGCTCTGTTTCAATTTGACGCAATGCATATTCAATGTTTACCTAGCTGTCTGGCTTTTTCAAACACGAAGTCCTTTTCACAGAAATGCATTTTAAGTTTCGATTTACCAAAGCTGCCTGTTTGTGCTACAGAGTCCAAGCATTTAAAATCTTACAAGCTTTTGGTCACGAGGTGCGGATGCCATCTTTTGGGTCCCCTTTTTAAATTGTCCATACAGGGTCCATTTTATTAATAACCTTGGGGGAATGTGGGAATTTTGAGAACCTTACAACAGTAGTTGTGATAAAGTGTGTGTTTTGATTAGCTTTGATACAATATTTGTTTAGAATAGGTGCGATACAATGTGTGCGTACAGTAGGGGTGAAGCAATGTGTGTTTAGAGTAGATGTGATACAATGTGTGTTTAGAGTAGGTGTGATACAATGTGTGTTTACAGTAGGTGTGATATAATATGTGTGTACAGTATGTGTGATATAATGTGTGCTTACAGTAGGTGTGATAGAACGTATGTACAGTAGGTGTGATATAATGGGTGTTTACAGTAAGAGTGATACAATGTGTGTTTACCGTACATGTGATAAAATGTTTGTGTATAGTAGGTGTGATATAATGTGTGTTTACAGTAGGTGTGACACAATGTATGTTTACAGTAGGTGTGAATCAATGTGTGTTTACAGTACGTGTGATACAATGTGTGTACAGTAGATGTGATATAATGTGTGTTTACAGTAGGTGTGACACAATGTATGTTTACAGTAGGTGTGAATCAATGTGCGTTTACAGTACGTGTGATACAATGTGTGTACAGTAGATGTGATACAATGTGTGTTTACAGTAAGTGTGATACAATGTGTGTACAGTAGGTGTGATATAATGTGTCTTTACAGTAGTTGTGATACAATGTGTGTTTACAGTAGTTGTGATACAATGTGTGTACCATTGATGAGATACAATAGAAACATAGAAGATAGGAGCAGGAGTAGGCCATTCGGCCCTTCAAGCCTGCTCCGCCATTCAATAAGATCATGGCTGATCATCCAAATTCAGTACCCTGTCCCTGCCTTCTCCCCATATCCCTTGATCCCTTTAGCCTTAAGAATTATATCCAACTCTTTCTTGAATATATTTAATGAACTGGCCTCCACTTCCCTCTGTGGCAGAGAATTCCACAGGTTCACCACTCTCTGGGTGAAGAAATTCCTGCTCATTTCAGTCCTAAATGGCTTACCCCTTATCCTTAGACTGTGACCCCTGGTTCTGGACTCCCCCGCCATCAGAAACATCCTTCCTGCATCTAGCCTGTCCAGGCCTGACAGAATTTTATAGGTTTCGATGAGATCCCCTCTCAATCTTCCAAACTCCAGTGAGTATAAGCCCAATCGACACAATCTCACAGAAATCACAGAAATCACAGAAACCTCACAGTACAGATAGAGGCCATTTTGGCCCATCGAGCCTGCACCGACACATATCCCTCCCAATCCCCTTAACCCCTACACCAACACATATCCCACCCTATCCCCGTAACCCCACGTACTTAATCCCCCTAACACTAAGGGTCAATTTTTATCATAGCCAATCAACCTAACCTGCACATCTTTGGACTGTGGGAGGAAACCGGAGCACCCGGAGAAAACCCACGCAAACACGGGGAGAATGTGCAAACTCCACACAGACAGTCACCCGAGGCCGGATTCGAACGTGGGTCCCTGGCGCTGTGAGGCAACAGTGCTAACCACTATGCCACCGTGCTGGCAATCTCTCCTCATACGTCATTCCTGCCATCCTGTAAGATTCGAAAATTTTCAGCAAAAATCACGCAAGAAAACTGGATAAAATAATACTGTTTATTGACCAAAGTAAGCTTGCACAGAAAAACCTTTGATAAAAGGGCATACAAAATGGCCGCCAGGCCCCGTGATCAGTTTCTGAACCAGTTTATTTCTGTTACTGCAAGCTAGACAGGCTTGTGGATTGAAGACGGTAAACCCGCGAAAGCCAGTATCTGGGAACCGAAACTCAGAGCAACAGCATACATATTCAATGGATTATAAGTACAGGATGGGGCCCATCAAGATATGGGCGGACAATGTAAAAACACTTAGACCCATTTATTGTACAAAGGAAAAACCGTTTAGCAGCCATCAAGGAAAATGTCCGGACCGATCAATATGCGAACCGAGCCGCGGTGACAATGCAAAGGACATTAACAGACATTATCGGCCAGGAAGGCCAGTTCAAGTTATCACCGGCTCCGTTACAAGACAAAGCGCCCCTGCAGAGATCTCTGCCCGCCAAAATTAATACAAAGACAGGACTATGATTTGACGGGTGATAAGACTGTCCCAAAAGAGTATAACTATGGATTGAAAGTCCATCTAAGTTACTTCTTCACTGCTACGGCTTCTTGTTGGGCGACTTCAGGCTTCCATTTCTTCAAGAACTTTCTTCTACGAGGAACGAACGAAGGGCGGACGGTGCCCGGATCGGCGCCTCTTCCACTTCGGCAGATCGATGAAAACGTTTTCGTCTTTTTAAAGACGGACGGTTTCGGAAAAAGGACAACGTGGCCGGTGTTCAGCCAAACAAGGCTCGGCCACGACGAGAAGACGACAAGGGTGGCCCGGGTACTGGGGTCGGGAGATCATCGACGACCCAGGCCGACGGAGAAGAAACCCTCTGGAGAACCGGCGATCGATGCCACAAGATTCTCCCATGTGCATAACCTGCATCTAGGTCTACTCCACGAACAAAAATCCACGACAGGCCTAGTGGATCTCAACCTTGACGAGCGCTCATCGAGGCTGGGTCTACCCCACCGCCTCGAGGGAGGAGAGAATATCGACTGCGCCAGAAGCTTCCAATCCACGTGACGACGGGAAGCGGTGTCAAAAAGGCTGCGAACCCCTTTTCGCGATTTCGAGAGTGGTGAGCATGATCCCAAGTTCCCCAGGTCGAAACTTAGTTTAGGTATAGGGGAGGGAGTTAAGGGAAATCGTAATGTGTTTCCCCTTTTACGATGTGCCGTGTGTTCCCCATTTCCATAGAGTCAAGTTCATAAATTTGTGCATGATTGTAGTTACTTTAATCTGTGCCTATGACATGTATTTTGTAATGCTTCAAACTGTTCAAAAATAAAAGCATCCATTTCGTGCTATTCAGCCTGGTCTATTGAGTCCTCTTCTCTGCACTACTGTTCTCTGCATCTAAGTCCAAGGTTTAGAACCGTAGGGGGGGTGGGTCGAACCACTCAAGGGTAATTCTTGCACGAAGCCTGGCAGGGGGCCAGAACGGGCAAGAGAGCAGGAAAAAAACCCCTACAGAAATGATGACCGCGGCAGGACCTTGGCAGCAGGAAAGTAGTGTGTTAGATCAAGATCTGAATAAACGAAATGTGATGGATGAAAGAATAGCAGATTATGTTTTCGGAAAAGTCAACCTCACAAAACAATGGATATCTGATCTACTAAGGGATAGGCGCCCGCTAGACGCAGCCATCAAGTGGACAGCGGGTAGAGAGCATAAGAAATCTGTAGAAAAGGCGGTCTGGCTGATGTGCTACAAGAAGCAAGTCCAGCTTTTGGACCAGGTAGTTGCAGCACAGACAGACCAGATCAACGGCTTGCTTAAAGACGTAGAGGAAAAGGTTGCGGGAGGTCAAAAACTGATTGAATCGCTTGACGCACTGAATCAGGAACGCCGCTCTGTAATTCGCTGCCACGAAACCCGGGTAGAATATTTAAAATGTCAGGTCGTTGAGGCCAAGGCCAGTGAAGGTAGAATGAGAGAGAGGTGTTTCCGTCTAGCCAAACAAGTAGATGCCCAAGAGGAAAAGCTCCTGGGAGCCAGGACAGCATATAAGATGGCCATGGAGGATAGATCTGAGAACACCGACCACAGCGCTTGCCGCCGGGAGCTAGAGGACCTGAGAAAGGCCCTAGCGAAGGCAAACGGGTTGGTGTGTCTCATAAATCCACCAGCGAGTCAGCTGTTGCTAGCCAAGGAATCCAAAAGACCGATTCCACAAGAGGCAGTTGGGGTACCAACCCCCGAACCCTCTGCGCCTCCTGCCTATGAGGAGTCTTGGACTCCGGGACAGGAGACGGAGACGGTAGAGGAAGGGAGCCCTGAGGTAGAGCAACCCCAGACAGTAGAGTCGGGGCCGGCGCCGATGTGTCCAACGAGACACCGGAGGCTCGGTCCAAATGAAGAAAATGGCGATGACGGACCCCTTGAGAGTCAGATCATAATGCCTCATAGCGCACGACAGCTAAGAGAGATGATAAGTCACATCCCAAAACTCTCCGAGTCAGGAGATCCCTCCGTGCATTTCAGGGACGTGGAGCAGACCGCAGCAGTCAATGACTGCGACGGGGTTGAACAGTCTAAAATGCTGCTGTTCTCCCTGGACAGTTCGCTCCTCCAGTGTCTCCCTGATGAGAGCAAGAGAGGGCACAGGGACTATGAGTTGCTACGGGATGAGATTCTGGAGATCATGGGAGAGGGGGACGGAACTCCGTTCCTCCATTTAGAAAAGACAGTGCAGCTAGAGGGAGAACCCCCACGGGTTTTCGCCGACAGGTTGTGGCCAGTGTATCGGCGCAGCTGCCCGGGCGGACCGGCCCGGGCCGGGCTGGATGGCGAACAAAGGGCTCACTGGCTTCGGTGCCTGGTAGCAGGTTGCCTGCCAGTAGTGAAGGAACAGGCCAAAGCATGGTTTGACCCCACTAACGCCCGCTCCACGGAGGAAGTAGTACTAGATCAGCTCACGATCAGTTATAGAAACAACAAGGGCAAGAAAACGCCTGTTGTGAAAGGAAAGGTGCATGAGGTGAGACCCGCAGCCTCTGCTAAAAAGGAATGGCGTCAGGAGGGAAATCGCCATCCCCAAGCCAATAGCAGTTGTTACGGGTGTGGGAAGGAGGGTCATTGGCACAAGGACTGTAGGAATCCTTGGAAGGATAAGAGGGAGAGAGCGTTCGCCGCAGCCCAAGATCAAGCCCAAGCCCGAGTCGCCAACGGCCCGAGAGTTTACCCAACACCAGCACAACCACAAGTGCAGGCCGCTGCCCCAACACCAGTCCAGAACCCAACCGTAGCCTCTGCCCCGAATAAAGGGGGTGGTGCGGTTGTGGACCCCGCTGCGATCGAGTCAGTCTTGGAGACTATGCGGTCTCTGATGACCTGGCAGGGGAAGGTAGCGGTTGCTAACAGCCCTATCGCCCCCGAGACCCCAGCCGAAACACCTAAATGACTGATGCCCGCGCAGCCCGTCTACTTGTGTCCGCTCCGCTATGACGCTTGGAGAAGACCTGTGGTGGAGATGGAGGTGGAGAAACAAAGGGGTAGTTACCTGTTGGATACGGGAGCTTCGTGTACCGTGATCCACACGGACAAACCTTTTGCCTCACCTCTGTCCGCCCAGGCTCCATATTTAATAGCGGGTTTCACAGGTAGAGAACAGGCTGGCGCGTACTCCCTCCCGCTCTCCATTCAGTTGGGAGCGCTCCACACCACATGGACGTGCATCCTATTGAAGTGGAATGAGGGGGGGGGGGAAAGGCATCCTCGGGGCTGATTTCTTGGTGGAACACGGGATCCTCGTGGACCTGAGAAATCACTGTCTCTGGGGAGCCGAGGGCGGTTTAGGTAAGGTAGTCGTAATCCCGGGGAAGGAAGAAAAGGGGGCCCTGTGCACTATGAAGCCGTCAGGAGGTTACGATCTCGAGCTCATGGTAACAAACGTCCCAACAGACTTGCAGGCGCGTGTGTCAGAAAATCTGACCGCGTTCGCCACCCACAAGCACGACTGCGGGAGAGTCACTGGGTTCGAAGTCAGCGTAGACGGGGACCCCATGATCCGACCCCAAAAGCAATATAATTTCCCCAAGGAGGCAGAACCCGACATGGAGACAGCAATATCTTCATTGGTACAGCAGGGCGTGTTGAGGACGATAGCCACCCACGTGAACTCCCCATTATGGCCGGTAAAGAAACCGGACAATTCGTGGAGAGCCACGGTGGACTACAGAGTCCTCAATAGTAATATCCCAGCCTGCGCGCCCACGGTAGCAGCAGTTGCAGACTTAATAGGGAGTATTCCAGCATCGGCGACCACATTCACGGTGCTGGACATCTCGAACGGTTTTTGGTCCATTCCGCTGTGGCGGGAGGACCAGTACAAGTTTGCCTTTACTTTCAAAGGGCAACAGTACACTTGGAACTGCTTACCACAGGGTTTTCACAACAGCCCCAGCATTTTCCATCAGTGCATGGCGGGGAGTTTGAAAGAGTTCAGCCAGCCCAACCAGATAGTGCAGTATGTGGACGACTTACTCCTGTTCACAGATACAAGGGAGCAGCACGGCCCACTGTTAGCCGAATTGTTGGAACTGTTAGAAAGGAAGGGTTTCAAAGTAAACCCAAAGAAAGCCCAGATCGGCCAGCAGGAAGTTAAATTCCTGGGTCTGGCCATCCGCGCTGGGGAAAGAGCCATAGATAAGGCCAGATGGGAATCTATACAAGATCTGCCGATTCCCAACACAGTAACGGGTGTAAGGTCCTTTTTGGGATTGAACGGGTACTGCAGAGATTTCATCGAGGACTATGCTGCCACAGCGGCCCCGCTACTTCGACTCTTACACAAGGGAGTCGAGTGGTCTTGGGACGAGGGGTGCCAGGCAGCATTCGAGAAGTTGAAAAGAGATCTGCAGACCGCGCCAGCCCTAGGGGCCATAGATGGGGGAGAGGAGTTCTTTCTGGAGGTAGCCGCTAGTGGGGACAGCCTGAGCGCAGTGCTGCTCCAAGAGCGGCACGGCAAGCTAAGACCAGTAGTTTATTCCTCCAGGGTGCTCACGGATGTGGAGAGGAGTTTCTCCAATTGCGAACGGCATCTCCTGGCCACGCATTGGGCTGTGAACAGATCAGTGATCTTCACAGGGACCTCTCCCATTACGCTCCTCACCCATCACACCCCCACGAAGATGCTTCTGGATGGGAGGATTAAGGATGGGACCGTAAGCAGCGCTCGGATTGCGCGCTGGACCCTCCTCCTTTCCCAGATGGATCTCAAAGTTAAAGGCCTCTGCGCGCCAAGGCTCGCAGCCAATATGGCATAACCCGGGACAGCCCATCAATGTTCCGTAGAAGGGGTATGGGAAGTTAACATAGGTTTACGGGCCGGGATACATCCCACAGGCCGCGAGATCTACGTAGACGGTTCTAGCACTGTAGCTGACGGCAAGCGACTCACAGGGTGTGGAGTTTATGACCCTGCGGCAAACATTGCCCTGGCAATTAAGCTCCCCAGCACTATGAGCGCGCAGCAGGCTGAACTGTCCGCGGTGGCGTACGTGGTTACCCACCCCGAGATTTTCCCAACCCCATACATGATTTGCTCAGACAGCATGTTCACGTGCAATTCGTGTACAGAGTACCTCGCCATCTGGTCCCGACGCGGGTACACCTCCGCGGACGGGCGGCCTTTAACAGCTAAGCCCTTGCTGGAGAAGATCCTAGCAGCTGTGGGGGAGAAAGGAGAGGTGTTCATCCATAAGGTGAAGGCTCACTCCACTACAGAACCCCGCAGTCAGGGCAACCAGCAGGCGGATGCGCTAGCCAGGGAGGGTGCCCGCAACGGCATTCTCTGGGACCCATACGAACCCGGACCCGTGGCGGCGATCCAAGGCAGGGAGGGAATTCCCGGGAACACAGGGGTGACACCGCCCCCAGACATAAAGACCGTCCAAACCCTGGATCCCGCCCTAAAAGCAGTCCTAAAAGCCATCACAGAGGGCAAACAGGTAGAAGGTCCGTACAGTACGGCAGCCCTCACAGTCAAAGAAGGTATGCTGTTCCGAGAGGAGCAGTGGGTTGTGCCGCAGCAGCACCGAAGGGAATTCCTGCAATTGGCCCACGAGGGTCCAGGAGCGGGACACCCCGGACCTGAGGTCACCTGGCAACGGGTGGAGCAGGCAGGATGGTGGCCGGGACTTCGGGACGATGTCCGCGAGTTCTGCGCAAGCTGTCTTGTGTGTGCTGCTAACAACCCAGACCCCCACAAAAGGAAGGTGCCCATGGGGCACATCAGGAGGGTAGAGGGACCATGGCAGTCGATTCAGGTCGACTACATAGGGCCGCTGCCCGCCGCCCAGGGAGGCTATAAGTACTGCCTTGTCCTGGTAGATGTGTTCGCCAAATGGGTAGAAGCCTTCCCGTGCAGAACAGCTACGGCACTGGGTACTGCTAAGATCTTGATTCGGGAAGTGTTCTCACGGTGGGGACTCCCCCGTTTTGTAGAGTCCGACCAAGGGAGTCAGTTCACCGGTCAAGTAATGCAGAACGCCCTCATGCTCTTGGGCATTGAGGGAAAGTGGCACGTAGCATACAATCCCCAGTCATCCGGGATTGTTGAGCGTATGAATCAGACCCTCAAGGAAAAGCTGAGGAAAGAGACAATGGGCTCGCCCCAGAAATGGGCGGAGGTCCTGCCTTTAGTCCTCATGGGGATCCGAGCCAGCCAGTCCAAAAGCACGGGGTATTCCCCGCACGAGTTAATGACTGGAAGGATCATGCGAACACCCACCCATGTGCTAGCCCCGGTGCTCACTGAGGGCCAGCTCCGAGAGGTGAAACGGGACAAATTCGCCCAAACCCTCTTGGAGCGCCTGAGACAGATTTATGGACAGGCGGCTGGGAACATGGGAAGACAGCACCAGGGAAATAAACTGTTGTTGGAACCTCGGAAACAACAAGAGTGGGTAGTCGGAGACCAGGTCATGGTCCGAAACTACGCCAGGGTAGGGAGTTTTGAACCACTGTACATGGGGCCATACAGCATTGTAGACAAGGCCAGCCCCATGGTTTATGCAGTGAAGACGCCCCGACGTACCAAATGGTTTCACATCAACCAGTGTAAACTGTTTAAACCGGGTACACAAGGGCCACCAAAGGGGACCAGGTCTGAGAACAAAGATCCTCAGCCTGTAACAGAGTCACAGACCACACAGGCTGGAGCAGTAGCCTGCGTGAAGGGAGAGGCCATCCCATTGGAGTGGGAGGTCTCATCTTTTGAATGGGATTTAGGCAGGGGAGAGCCCGAACAGCTCAACCTCGCTTTAGACCCAATCACGGAGGAGGAAGAGTCAGAGGACGGCAGTCCCGCCCTCGACTCAAGCTTGGGGGAGGTAGGGAGTGGGGGCGGAGACTCGTTACCTGTAGGGACAGGTGAGGTGGAGTCAGAAGCCACAGATCCCGACCCCGGGGGGGCGGAGCCTGAGGGAGGGGAGCTGGAGCCGGCAGCTGTGGAGGAACCACAGGCTGTAACGGTAACAGTCACAACCCCCGGTCCATCGGCCCCGGGAGCCCAACCCAAAGCAGCCCCTCGTAGGTCGGCTCGAGCGCCCCAGCCCAGAAAATTTTGGCCAGATTCTCCCCATCCTTCCCAACCACGGTTTAAAGCAGCCCCAGGAAGACATGATCCCCATTCAGCAGCGACAGGCTGCGGGGGATCAAAGCCAAAGATCAATGCAGCCCCACCGCAGGGTGTGGCACACGACAGACCTCACAGGGATTCGGAAAGCCGCCCCACGGAGGGCGGCGCTGTACATAAGTTAAGTTAGGTAATTATGGTCATAGTTTAAGGAATGTAAAGTATATGGTGTTAAGAGTACAATTTTGAGGTCTGCCCGGTATGTGTGTTTGTTAGGGAGCGGGGTCCAGGAACCCGCGCGTCCAATTAATTTAGGCCAGCACCTATCGGGAGCCCGGCTACATCATTTTGTTGGTTACAGAAACCTGGGATACGATGGAAAGGATTGTCGTCGCGTTCATGGCGATCGGGTGCGGGTGGGCCTACCGAGGCCGCACCAAGGACGTCATCATTTTCGGGTGCTCCGGGGACACGGCCCCCATCGCAACGGATGGGACGGGGGAGCGAGAGGTAGAGGAAACCGCCACCTACTTCCACCAAGGGAGATGGCCAGGTTGGCTGGGAACGAATTCTACGAAATATTCCAGCAATTTCGGTTTTGCCTACCAAGAGACTTCATTAACGTGCCCTCGAGTGAGGATCCTAGCGCCCAGAGTCAGCATTACCGTGGGAAAGAGGATTTGTCTGGTGTGCAATGGGAACGTACCACCAAGGCGATGGTGGTGGCTACGAAAGCTGGGAAAGGACATGAGAAACTCTACGGTCGAGTGGGAGCGACTGGGTAATAATACCCATCGGACTATTACGGGAACTCACGGACAATTACGTGTGTGTTGGGACAAATGGTGGGAACCAGATGAGGGAATATATGTCTGTATGTGGGGTTCGAGACACGTCTGCTCCAAGGGCGTGTCCATCTTCTTCCAGAGGCAGTGGCAGGACGAAGGGAAGGGGATGAGATGGGATGTTAGCACTCGAGCGTGCGGAGCCCCATACTCCCCTATTCCGGTGAACGCCACTGAACTCATCACCCGCCCACGCAAGCCCCTGCCCACGCTTCCGGTAGCACTAGCCCAGAAAGGAGGGTGCCCAACCACCACCAAGGGACCCGGGAACGGTTTAGTATTGGTGCCCACCGGTCAGGTGCTGTACCAAGGGGTATACTACGCGGTGGCCTCAGTGATTTTAAATCTCACTGAGGTAAGATTGCCGGAGTGGTGTCCCAAAGAAACGGAACAATTATACCAGGTCCTGTTAACCCGTATGTTTAGACAATTTTACGAATTTGACTTTGCCGACATCGACAGAGACAAATTATACACCACACCGCCAGAAGTTTTGGATCGAGTCGGGAGGCAAAGAAGGGGTACTGTAAATGACATATTCACTGCTTTTAATACCGGGACATCTGTTGTCAACGCTCTAGATAACGTGGAGCTGCAGACACAGATCAACGGTTTAATAGCCCAGTTAAGGAACATATTGACAGACGAAAAGAAGGTAGTGGGTTCTGAGTTGCATGAGGACCAGGCCATGACACTACACTTTAAGGACATAATTGCTGAGCTGGAGAAACACGCGAGAACGGTAAATGCACTCATTAAGGAGGATCGGAATGCGTCCGATCAAGCTGCGCAAAACGAGGCCTGTGTGCTGTACGGGGCGTGGTTATTGGGCGAGGGCCGCAGTAATCTTGAGGATTTAAAACAGGGTTTGGTCCCGTCCTGGATCAGCAACAAGCACTTGCAAGCGCTCCACCCTTTTGAGAATGCATTAAGCCCGTGCCAGCTCAGGCTAGCCGCAGAAGCATACCCAGTTCCAGTGGACTGCGGACATTCGAATCACACTATTATGGGAATAGTAGTAAGAATGCCGGTGTTGGGTCCCGCAGCAAAGCCCGCCCCGGTATACAGAGTAGAGAACATTGGAGTCATTCAGGGGGGCGCACACATTCGTTACGCAGTGGTCCCGCCTTACGTCATCAGATGGGAGCGTACGATGACAGGCACCGACCTCTCGGGATGTCGGAGCCGGGGAGCACACATCATCCTGTGTCCCCAGCACTTGAATGCCTTTTTGAAACCACAGTGCGGGTTCAGAACCGCTAGCGCGAAGCCGGTGAATTGCACCATGGAGGCAATGGCAGAGGACCATGTGCCCCCACAGGTAGCATATATCGGGGGTGGGACATACTGCGTCACCACTGCAGCGCCTCAGTACCGATATGGACAACACGAGTGGTGTTCGGTCGGTGATAGCAGTTTCTGTTTCAAACCCAGGGCCGAGGTTCAAGTGGCACAACAACGAATTGTTCCCATTCCTGCGCCCTCCACCGTACACATCACTATCAAAGAGAATTTCACAGACTTACAACGATTTGTCGCGCATTTTGGTTATGTCATTCCCCCTCTTCCCGAACACCTCACCAAGATTTTAAAAGCCGTTATAATTTCGCAGAAATATTTCTACACACTGGAGCAGAAGACTTTAGAGATAGGAAAAGACATATTGGACATAACCATCCCACCATGGTGGGACTTGTTCACCAACATAGAAATCCCAGCCTGGATTAGAATAGCATCCCATATCCTAGTAGGATGTCAGGTTTTAATTGTGATATTTTTGCTCTTCGTGCATTGTAAGAGAGGCAAACGCCTCCAGAGGCACGAGAACGCGGGCGAATGGAAAGAACGCTATGTGCGAATGGGGGAAGAAGACACCCCACTTTAAGCTGCTAGTAGAAGATTAAGAGTCCATCCATTTTAAGATTTTTTTTTGGTTTTTGTTTCTCTTTTGAACATCCGTGTTTTCTTTTGCGTTTGGTTTGGGTTATAAGGAATTAAGTATTGTTATGTTATTAGTCGTTATTAAGTTTTGATTAATAAAAGGTGTATGCAGATGGCGCAAAAGGGTATCAACCCCTGCCCATCTGACAGGTGAAGGTGTTATAGTTTAAGATTTGCTGTCTATGATTCCAAATGTGCATGAGGTAATTTTCATTTTCTCCGGAAATGGGAACTGCATGTGTCGTGAGGGGCATAGATAGTTAAGTGCCAGGAATGTTTGGATGTGGGGAATCAGGGAAAATTTGCTCATCAAGGATTGATACTTTAAGCAAGCTATCAGTATCACAGGGGGGCCTGTAAGATTCGAAAATTTTCAGCAAAAATCACGCAAGAAAACTGGATAAAATAATACTGTTTATTGACCAAAGTAAGCTTGCACAGAAAAACCTTTGATAAAAGGGCATACAAAATGGCCGCCAGGCCCCGTGATCAGTTTCTGAACCAGTTTATTTCTGTTACTGCAAGCTAGACAGGCTTGTGGATTGAAGACAGTAAACCCGCGAAAGCCAGTATCTGGGAACCGAAACTCAGAGCAACAGCATACATATTCAATGGATTATAAGTACAGGATGGGGCCCATCAAGATATGGGCGGACAATGTAAAAACACTTAGACCCATTTATTGTACAAAGGAAAAACCGTTTAGCAGCCATCAAGGAAAATGTCCGGACCGATCAATATGCGAACCGAGCCGCGGTGACAATGCAAAGGACATTAACAGACATTATCGGCCAGGAAGGCCAGTTCAAGTTATCACCGGCTCCGTTACAAGACAAAGCGCCCCTGCAGAGATCTCTGCCCGCCAAAATTAATACAAAGACAGGACTATGATTTGGCGGGTGATAAGACTGTCCCAAAAGAGTATAACTATGGATTGAAAGTCCATCTAAGTTACTTCTTCACTGCTACGGCTTCTTGTTGGGCGACTTCAGGCTTCCATTTCTTCAAGAACTTTCTTCTACGAGGAACGAACGAAGGGCGGACGGTGCCCGGATCGGCGCCTCTTCCACTTCGGCAGATCGATGAAAACGTTTTCGTCTTTTTAAAGACGGACGGTTTCGGAAAAAGGACAACGTGGCCGGTGTTCAGCCAAACAAGGCTCGGCCACGACGAGAAGACGACAAGGGTGGCCCGGGTACTGGGGTCGGGAGATCATCGACGACCCAGGCCGACGGAGAAGAAACCCTCTGGAGAACCGGCGATCGATGCCACAAGATTCTCCCATGTGCATAACCTGCATCTAGGTCTACTCCACGAACAAAAATCCACGACAGGCCTAGTGGATCTCAACCTTGACGAGCGCTCATCGAGGCTGGGTCTACCCCACCGCCTCGAGGGAGGAGAGAATATCGACTGCGCCAGAAGCTTCCAATCCACGTGACGACGGGAAGCGGTGTCAAAAAGGCTGCGAACCCCTTTTCGCGATTTCGAGAGTGGTGAGCATGATCCCAAGTTCCCCAGGTCGAAACTTAGTTTAGGTATAGGGGAGGGAGTTAAGGGAAATCGTAATGTGTTTCCCCTTTTACGATGTGCCGTGTGTTCCCCATTTCCATAGAGTCAAGTTCATAAATTTGTGCATGATTGTAGTTACTTTAATCTGTGCCTATGACATGTATTTTGTAATGCTTCAAACTGTTCAAAAATAAAAGCATCCATTTCGTGCTATTCAGCCTGGTCTATTGAGTCCTCTTCTCTGCACTACTGTTCTCTGCATCTAAGTCCAAGGTTTAGAACCGTAGGGGGGGTGGGTCGAACCACTCAAGGGTAATTCTTGCACGAAGCCTGGCAGGGGGCCAGAACGGGCAAGAGAGCAGGAAAAAAAACCCTACAATCCCATGTATCAGCCTGGTGAATCTTCGCTGCACTCCTTCCATGGCAAGAACGTCCTTCTTCAGGTAAGGCGTCCGAAACTGCACACAATATTCAAGGTGCGGTCTCACCAAGGCCCTGTACAACTGTAGCAAGACATCCTTGTTCCTGTACTCAAACCCTCTTGCTACGAAGGCCAACATACCATTTGCCTTCTTAACCGCCTGCTGCACCTGCATGCTTACCTTCAGCGACTGGTGCACAAGAACTCCCAGGTCTCTTTGCACTTCCCCTTCTCCCAATCTATTGCCATTCAAATAATAATCTGCCTTCCTGTTTTTGCCACCAAAGTGGATAACCTCACATTTATCCACATTATAGTGCATTTGCCATGTTTCTGCCCAATCACCCAACCTGTCCAAATCGTACTGGAGTTTCACGACATCCTCCTCACAGCATACGCTCCCACCCAGCTTTGTGTCATCTGCAAATTTGAAGATATTGCATCCAATTCCCTCGTCCAGATTATTAATATATATTGTGAACAGCTGGACCGATCCTTGCGGTACCCCACTAGTCACTGCCTGCCATTCGGAAAATGACCTGTTTATTCCAACTCTTTGCTTTCTGTCCGCCAACCAGTTCTCTATCCAAGTCAATACCTTGCCCCCAATCCCATGTGCCTTAATTTTACAGGCTAATCTCTTATGCGGGACCTTATCGAAAGCCTTCTGAAAGTCCAAATACACTACATCCACTGGTTCTCCCTTATCTATTTTACCAGTTACATCCTCAAAAAATTCCAGTAGATTAGTCAAGCATGATTTACCTTTTGTAAATCCATGTTGACTTTGTCCGATCCTGTCACTGCTTTCCAAGTGCTCTGCTATTACATCTTTTATAATGGACTCTAGCATTTTCCCCACTACCGATGTCAGGCTTACCGGCCTATAATTCCCCGCTTTTTCTCTACCACCTTTTTTGAATAGTGGGTTAACATTAGCTACCCTCCAATCCATGGGTACTGTTCCAGAGTCTATCAAGTTCTGGAAGATGACCAGCAATGCATCTACTATTTCTAGGGCCACTTCCTTAAGTACCCTGGGATGTCGATTATCAGGCCCTGGGAATTTATCGGCCTTCAGTCCCATCAATTTTCCTAACACCATTTCCCTACAAATACTGATTTCTTTCAGTTCCACCCTTTCATCAGACCCTATGTTCCCCGGCATCTCTGGGAGGTTATTTGTGTCCTCCTTTGTGTGTACAGTAGGTGTGATATAATGTGTGTTTACAGTAGTTGTGATACAATGTGTGTTTACAGTAGTTGTGATGCAATCTGTGTACCATTGGTGAGATACAATGTGTGTACAGTAGGTGTGATATAATGTGTGCTTACAGTAGGTGTGATACAATGTGTGTACAGTAGGTGTTATATAATGTGTGCTTACAGTAGTGTGATACAATGTGTTTACAGTAGTTGTGCTGTAATGTGTGTACACTAGGTGTGATACAGTGTGTGTTTGCAGTAGTTGTGTTACAATGTGTGTCTGCATTAGTTGTGATTCAATGTGTGTTTAGGGTAGGGGTGATACAATATCTGTTTATTGTTGGTGTGATACAATGTGTGTTTACAGTAGTTGTGATACAATGTGTTTACAATAGTTGTGGTACAATGTGTGTTTAGAGTAGGTGTGATACAATGTGTGTTTAGAGTTGGTGTGATACAATGTGTGTTTACAATAGTTGTGATACAATGTGTGTTTGCATTAGTTGTGATACAATGTGTGTTTAGAGTAGGTGTGATACAATGTGTGTTTAGAGTAGATAGAATGTATGTTTATATTGGTTGTGATACAATGTGTGTACAGTAGGTGTGATGCAATGTGTGTTTACAGTAGGTGTGATATAATGTATGTACAGTATGTGTGATACAATGTGTGTTTACAGTAGGTGTGATACAATGTGTGTTTAGAGTAGGTGTGATAAAATCTGTGTACCATAGGTGTGATACAATGTGTGTTTACAGTAGGTGTGATATAATGTGTATAGTAGGTGTGATACAACGTGTGTTTACAGTAGGTGTGATATAATGTGTGTACAGTAGGCATGATACAATGTGTGTTTACAGTAGGTGTGATACAATGTGTGTTTACAGTAGGTGTGATATAATGAGTGTACAGTAGTTGTGTTACAATGTGTGTTTGCATTAGCTGTGATACAATGTGTGTTTAGAGTAGGTGTGATACAATGTGTGTACAGTAGGTGTGATAATGTGTGTTTACAGTAGGTGTGATATAATGTGTGTTTACAGTAGTTGTGATACGATGTGTGTTTAGAGTAGGTGTGATAAAATCTGTGTACCGTAGGTGAGATAAAAATTGTGTACAGTAGGAGTTACATAATGTGTGTACAGTAGGTGTGATATAATATGTGTTTACAGTAGTTGTGATAAAGTATATGTTTATATTAGTTGTGATACAATCTGTTTGCAGTAGGTGTGATACAGTGTGTGTTTACAGTAGTTGTGATACAATGTGTGTTTAGAGTAGGTGCGATACAATGTCTGTTTACAGTTGGTATGATACTATGTGTGTTTACAATAGTCGTGATACAATGTGTGTTTGCAGTAGTTGTGATACAATGTGTGTACAGCAGGTGTGATAGAATATGTGTTTACAGTAGTTGTGATACAATGTGTGTTTAGAGTAGGTGTGATACAAAGTTGCTTAGAAATTCAGTATAGCCACGTTTGGGGTGCTACGGCCAGGCGTTCGCTAAATTTAGCGCCCGGCGCAACTTAGCACCACCTTCGCCGATATTAAGTTGCATCACCCCAAGAGGTTGCTGCTACGCTAAAGCAGGCGATGCATGACTATCACAAGGCGCTAAGCTGGCGTGCCGAGGCGCAAACACCAAGTGCGGGCACAGCACAGGTGCGGCGAGTTTCTAAATGAAGGCAGACCCGCTGGCGCCGATCAGCTCTTAAAGGGGGAGGGTCGACTTGTTTGGCTGCCATGCCCTGCGCACTGCAGGCCTGAAGCAAGGACTGACCATTGCTGGTTCATCAGTTCTATGCCCTGGACCATGGGGATGCCCGCTATTCTTCCAAATCCTATTGCATGCTCTTGCTGCTTGTCCAGGGTCTTGGGGAAGGAGATGTACTGAGGTCTCCTTCTGAAAAGGGCATTGTTTACCTGGCGGATGCAGCAATGTACCGCGAACTGGGAGATGTTGGCAATGTCCCCAGTAGCGGATTGGAAGGAGCCGGTGGCATAGAAGTTGAGAGCCACCATCACCTTCACTGCCACCGACAGAGACGTCCTGCTCCTCAGCTGTGGCTGCAGATCTCTATGAAGCAGGTGGCAGATCTCAGTGACCACCTCCCTTCTGAATCGCAGCCTCCGAACACACTGCTCCTCAGACATGTTCAGAAATGTGAACAGCTGGCGGTATACCCTAGGTGGGTAAGGCCTCCTGTGCCGACGCCTGTTGGCCCTTCTCCGTCTGGCCATGACTGGCACTCTCTCACTGCGTCTCTGATCCCTTTGAATGCAATGCAGAAAGCCAACATTTCCACCCATTGCAGCCCCCATTATATGTGGCGACTCAAGGCTATGGCACTGAAAGTGAAATCCAAGTGCAAAGCTCTGGCCTGAAGCCAGAAGTACCTGTGCGAGCGCTTAGTCAAAGCAGAAAGCTCTCTGCCTTTGTCTCCCTCCAAATATCCATCTCTCACACAGAAGGATTGGCACAAAATGGCTGCCACTTATAATGCAGGAGGAGTCCCCTTTAAATAGTGCCCCCCGCACCCCGCAGCGACTGGGAACCGTTCCCCTCTACCAGTCGCTGGAGGCGCCAGGCGCAAAGAAGGGTGGCGCCACTGAAGTTCCGGTTTGGGGTGCACCAAGGGTGTTGCAACATGAAATGATGTCATGATCTGCACGTGCAGCTGAGCGGGTGCTGCGGTTTAGCGCCACCACTAAATCTTGAGTGAAGTTCGCGAGAAGCGCAGATCGCGCCGCGCACGGGCGCTAGCCACTTAGCGCCCCACTTCTCCTCCTCCTAAGGCACTAGCAGCTGGTGCTAACAACTGAATTTCTAGGCCTATGTGTTTAGAGTAGTTGTGATATGATGTGTGTTTACAGTAGATGTGATACAGTGTGTTTAGACTAGTTGTGATGCAATGTGTGTTTGCAGTAGTTGTGTTACCATGTGTGTTTACAGTAGTTGTGATACAATGTGTACAGTAGTTGTGATTCAATGTGTGTTTACAGTAGTTGTGATACAATGTGTGTTTGCAGTAGTAGTGATACAATGTGTGTTTACATTAGGTGTGATACAATGTGTGTTTACATTAGGTGTGATACAATGTGTGTTTACATTAGGTGTGATATAATGAGTGTTTACAGTAGGTGTGATACAGTTTGTTTACAGTAGATGTGATACAATGTGTGTTTACAGTAGTTTTGATTCAATGTGTGTATAGTAGGTGTGATATAATGTGTGTTTACAGTAGGTGTGATTCAATGTGTTTTTACAGCAGGTGTGATACAATGTGTATACAGTAGGTGTGACACAATGTGTGTTTACTGTAGGTGTGATACAATGTGTGTACAGTAGGTGTGATATAATATGTGTTTGCAGTAGTTATGCTTCAATGTGTGTTTAGAGTTTGTGTGATACAATGTTTACAGTAATTGTGATAAAATGTGTGTACAGTAGGTCTGATTCAATGTGTGTTTACTGTAGTTGTGATACAAAATGTGTTTACAGTAGTTGTGATACAATGTGTTTACAGCAGTTGTGATACAATGTGTGTTTAGAGTAGGTGTGATACAATGTCTGTGTAGCGTTGCCGTGATACAATGTGTGTTTACACTAGTTGTGATACAATGTGTGTACAGTAGGTGTGATACAGTGTGTGTTTACAGTAGTTTTGTTACAATGTGTGTTTGCATTAGTTGTGATACAATGAGTGTACAGTAGGTGCGATACAATATGTGTCTACAGTAGTTGTTATACAATGTGTGTTTACTGTAGTGATACAATGCGTGTTTACAGTTGTTGTGATACAATGTGTATTTACATTATTTGTGATACAATGTGTGTACAGTTGTTGTGATACAATGTTTGTAACGTTGGTGAGATACAATCTGTGTACAGTAGCTGTTATATAATGTGTGTTTACAGTTGTTGTGATACTATGTGTGTCTACAGTAGTTGTTATACAATGTGTGTTTACTGTAGTGATACAATGTGTGTTTACAGTTGTTGTGATACAATGTGTGTTTACATTACTTGTGATACAATGTGTGTACAGTAGGTATGATACAATGTGTTTAACATTGGTGAGATACAATGTGTGTACAGTAGGTGTTATATAATGTGTGTTTACAGTAGGTGTGATACAATTTATATTTATATTAGTTGTGATACAATGTGTGTATGGTAGTGATACAATGTGTGTTTACAGTAGTTGTGATACAATGAGTGTTTAAAGTAGGTGTGATACATTGTTTGGTTATATTAGTTGTGATACAATGTGTATTTAGAGTAGGTTTGATAGAATATGTGTTTAGAGTAACAGTGGTGCACTTTGTGATTAGAGAACATGTGATACAATGTGTGTTTACAGTAGTTTTGATACAATCTGTGTTGAAAGTTGGTGAGATACAATGTGTGTACTGTAGTTGTGATACAATGTGTGTTGACAATATGTGAATACAATGTTTGTTTTCAGTAGTTGTGATACAATCTGCATGTACAGAAGGTATGAGACAATGAGTGTTTACAATAGGTGTGATACACTGTGTGTTTAGAGTAGTTGTGGTAAAATGTGTTTAAAGTAGTTCTGATACAATGTGTATTTACAGTAGGTGTGATACAATGTGTGTTTACAGTAGTTGTGATGAAATGTGTTTAAAGTAGTTGTGATACAATGTGTGTTTACAGTAGTTGTGATATAATGTTTGTTTACAATACTTGTGATACAATGTGTGTTTAGAGTAGGTGTGATACAATTTGTGTTTACAGTAGGTGAGATACAATGTGTGTTTACAGTAGTTGTGATACAATGTGTGTTTACAGTAGGTGTGATACAATGTGTGTTTACAGTAGTTGTGATACAATGTGTGTTTACAGTAGGTGTGATACAATGTGTGTTTACAGTAGTTGTGATACAATGTGTTTTACAGTAGTTGTGATACAATGTGTGTTTACAGTAGTTGTGATACAATGTGTTTTACAGTAGTTGTGATACAATGTGTGTTTGCAGTAGGTGTGATACAATGTGTGTACGGGAAGTGTGATACAATGTTTGTTAATTGTAGTTGTGATACAATGTGTGTGTGCAGTAGGTGTGATACAATGTGTGTTTACAGTAATTGTGATATAATGTGTTTTTACAGTAGATGTGATACAATGTGTGTACAGTAGTTGTGATACAATGTTTGTTTACAGTAGTTGTGATATAATTTGTGTGTACAGTAGTTATGATAGAATGTATGTTTAAATTAGGTGTGAAGCAATGTTTGTTTGCAATAGCTGTGATACAATGTGTACAGTAGTTGTGATACAATGTTTTTTTACAGTAGTTGTGATACAATGTGCGCATACAGTAGGTATGATAAAATGTGTTTTTACAGTAGGTGCAATACAATGTGTGTTTACAGTAGGTGTGATACAATGTGTGTACAGTAGTTGTGATACAATGTGTGTTTACAGTAGGTGTGATATAATGTGTTTGTACAGTAGGTGTGATAGGATGTTTGATTCCAGTAGGTGTGACACAATGTGTGTTTTCAGTAGGTGTGATACAATATGCGCTTACAGTAGGTTTGATATAATGCGTGTCTGCTGTAGGTTTGATACAATGTGAGTTTCCAGTAGGTGTGACACAATGTGTGTGTTTAGAGTAGATGTGATACAATGTGTTGACATTAGCTGTGATAAAAGTGTGCTTACAGTAGGTGTGATATAATGTGTTTATACAGTAGATTTGATACAATGTGTGTGTACAGTAGGTGTGATACAATGTGTTTCTGCAGTCAGTATGATAAAATGTGTGTCTACATTAAATATGATACAATGTATGTTTCCAGCACGTGTGACACAATGTGTGCGCTTAGAGTATGTGTGATACAGTGCGTTTATATTTGCTATGATACAAGGTGTGTTTACAGCATGTGTGATGCAATTTGTGTGTACAGTTGTTGTGATACAATGTGTGTGTACACTCGGTGATACAATGTGAGTAAAGTTGCTGTGATGAAATGTGTGTACCATAGGTAAGATACAATATGTGTACAGTATGTGGGATACAATGTGTGTACAGTAGGTGTGATACAATGTGTGTTTACAGTAGTTGTGATACCATGTGTGTTTACAGTAGGGGTGATACAATGTGTGTTTGCAGTAGGTGTGATACAATGCATGTTTACAATAAGTGTGATACAATGTGTGATCTGTAGGTGTGATACAATGTTTTTACAGTAGTTATGATACTATGTGTGTACAGTAGATGTGAGACAATGTGTGTGTTTAGAGTAGGTGTGATATAATGTGGGTTTACAGTCATTGTGATACAATGTGCGTTAGCAGATGTTGTGTTACAATGTGTGTTTACAGTAGTTGTGATACAATGTGTGTACAGTATGAATGATACAATGTTTGCTTACGGTAGGTGTGATACAATATTTGTGTATATTAGGTTTGATACAATGTGTGTTTAGAGTAGGTGTGATACAATATGTGATAAGAGCAGGTGTGATAAAATGGGTGTTTAGAGTTGTGATACAATGCATGTTTACAGAAGTTGTGAAACAATGTTTTTACAGTAGGTGTTGTACAATGTTTGTTTACAGTAGGTGTGATACAATGTGCGTTTACAGTATTTGTGATACAATGTGTGTACAGTAGGTGTGATAAAATATGTGTACATTAGTTGTGATACAATGTGTGTTTACAGTAGTTGTGATAAAATATGTGTTAACAGTAGGTGTGACACAATGTGTGTACAGTAGCTGTGATACAATGTTTGTTTACAGTAGATATGATACAATGTGTCTGTTTAGAATAGGTGTGATACAATGTGTGTTTACAGTAGGTGTGATAAAATGTTTGCTAACAGTATTTCTGATACAAAGTCTGTGATTAGAGTACGTATGATACATTGGTCCAGAAATTTGGGTCGGGGGCTTCCCGCAGGTATAAGCCCCCGACCTGCACTTACCTTGCATGCCGGCCTTTGAGCTGTGAGCCCCCATGGAATTATGATCTGGGACCTGCTCCAGCTGCCGGCACGCAGTGCTTGCATATCCCAGGGGCGCAGTTAGTTTGATACGTTCCCTGGGATCATGTGGGACATGAAGAGCCAATCAGAGCAGGAAATGCTCCATTCATAAGATTGACAGGAAGAGCTGTCAAACTTATAAATACTACAGCCCAAAAACAGCGCTAGCTTTTCAAATACATTTTTTAATCACATTTTTTAAATAAACTATAAATTACATGAAATAACTATTTTAAACAATAATTTAAATTTTTGAAAAAAGTATTTTTATTTTCTAACGGGGCTAAAAATAAACTTACCTTGTTTTAAAGTATTTAAAAATAATAAACCTGTGGAAAAAATGTTTTAATTTTAATTAATTGACCACTTACCTTGTAAAAAGCAGGCCTTACACCTGCTTTTTACATGTCTAACTTCTGGAGACTTACCCTCCCGGGAAAACCTGCAAATAAAACATAAGTTTGATGCGCACACGCAGCCTCTCCCACGCACGTGTTCGACCTCTAAAGCCCTTCGTTCAGGAGAACGGAATTGCCGGTTTCCCATGCATGCGCAGTGCATGCAGGAAACCGGCACTTCCATTGGGCCTACGGGTGAGTACCCCATGCGTACTCACCACTGGAGACCCAAATTTCTGGGCCAATGTGTTTCAGTACGTGTGATACAATGTGTGTTTGCAGTAGTTGTGATACAATGTGTGTTTTCAGTAGGTGTGATACAATGTGTGTTTACAGTAGGTGTGATACAATGTGTGTTTTCAGTAGGTGTGATAAAATGTGTATTTACAGTAGGTGTGATACAATGTGTGTTTGCAGTAGGTGTGATACAATGTATCTTTACAGTCGTTGTGATACAATGTGTGTTTACAGTAGTTGTGATACAATGTGTGTTTTCAGTAGGTGTGATAAAATGTGTATTTACAGTAGGTGTGATACATTGTGTGTTTACAGTAGTTGTGATACAATGTGTTTTACAGTAGGTGTGATACAATGTGTGTTTACAGTAGGTGTGATACGATGTGTGTACAGTAGGTGTGATACAATGTTTGGTTACAGTAGTTGTGATACAATGTGTGTTTAGAGTAGGTGTGATACAATGTGTGTTTACAGTAGTTGTGATACAATTTTTTTACAGTAGTTATGATACAATGTGTGTACAGTACTTGTGATAAAATGTGTGTTTACAGTAGGTGTGATAAAATGTGTGTGTACAGTAGGTCAGATACAATGTGATTTTACAGAAGTTGTGATACAATGTGTGTACAGTAGTTGTGATACAATAAGTGTTTACAATAGGTGTGATATAATGTGTGTGTACAGTAGGTGTGATAGAATGTGTGCTACAGTAGGTGTGATACAACGTGTGTTTTCAGTAGGTGTTATACAATATGCATTTACAGTAGGTGTGATATAATGGCCCAGAAATTCTGGTCTCCATGGGTGAGTATGCACAGGGTACTCACCCGTAAGCCCAATGGAAGTGCCGGTTTCTTGCATGCACTGCGCATGAATGGGAAACCGGCACATCCATTTCCCTGAAAGAAGGGGTTCAGAAGTCAAACACATGTGCAGGAGAGGCTGCGCATGCGCATCAAACTTACATTTTTTTTGCAGGTTTTTCTGGGAGGGTAAGTCTCCAGGAGTTACACATTTAAAAAGCAGTCTCAAGGCCTGCTTTTTACAAGGTAAATGGTGAATTAATTAAAATTAAAACATTTTTTCCACAGGTTTATTATTTTTAAATACTTTAAAGAAAGGTAAGTTTATTTTTAGCCACGGTAGAAAATTTAATTAAATTTTTCAAAAATTTAAATTATTGTTTAAAACTTTTATTTCATGTAATTTATATTTATTTTGAAAATGTGATTTTTAAAACATTTATTTGAAGGTTTAGTTATGTTTTGGGGCTTATAGTATTTATAGGTTTGACAGCTCTTCCTGTCAAACTTATGAATGAAGCATTCCCTGCTACCATTGGCTCTCCATAACCCACGTGATCCCAGGGGATGCATCGAACTAACTGCGCCCCTGGGATACACAAGCACTGCACACCAGCAGTTGTAGGATGCCTGGGACCGGAATCCCAGGCAGGCCCACATCTCAACGGCCGGCATGGTAGGTAAGTGCAGGTCGGGGTCTTACAGCCGCGGGAAGCCCCCGACCTGAATTTCTGGGCCATTGTGTGTCTGCAGTCGGTGTGATAAAATGTGTGTCTACAGTAGGTGTGATACAATGTGCTTAGAGTGGGTGTGATACAATGTGTGTTTACAGTAGGTGTGATGCAATGTGTTTGTACAGTTGGTTTGATAGAATGTGTTTGTACAGTAGATTTGAAACAGTGTGTGTGTTTGCAGTAGGTGTGATAAAATGTGTGTGTACAGTAGTTGTGATAAAATGTGTGGTTAGAGTAAGTGTAATATAATGTGTGTTTAGATTAGGTGAGATACAAAGTGTGTTTACAGTAGGTGGGGTACAACTTGTGCTTAGAGTAGGTGTGATAAATTGTGTGTACCGTAGTTGTGATAGAATGTGTTTATAGTTGTGATACAATGTGTGTACAGTAGGTGTGATACAATGTGTGTTTACAGTAGCTGTGATACAATGTGTATACAGTAGCTGTGATGAAATGTGTGTTTGCAGTAGGTGTGATACAATGTGTGTGTATACTAGGTGTGATACAATGTGTGTATAGTTGCCATGATGCAATGTGTGCACCATAGGTGTGATAAAGTGTGTGTACATTTGGTGTGATACAATGTGTGTGCAGTAGGTGTGATACAATGTGTGTTTACAGTAGGTTTGATACAATGTGTGTGTGCAGTAGGTGTGATACAATGTGTGTGCAGTAGGTTTGATACAATGTGTGTGTACAGTAGGTGTGATATAATGTGATTTTACAGTAGGTGTGATACATAGTGTGCATAGAATAGGTGTGATACAATGTGTCTTTACAGTAGTTGTGATACAATGTGTTTACAGTAGCTGTGATACAACATGTGTGCAGTAGGTGTGATACAATGTGTGTGCACAGTAGGTGTGATACAATGTGTTTTTAGCATAGGTGTGATAAAATGTGTGTATTGTAGGTGTGATACAATGTGTGTGTAATGTAGATGTGATACCGTATATGTTTACAATAGGTGTGATACAATGTATGTGTATAGTAGTTGTGATACAATGTGTGTTTACAGTAGTTGTGATAAAATGTGTGTTTACAGTAGGTGTGATACAATGTGTGTACAGTGGGTGTGATACAATGTTTGTTTACAGTAGATGTGATACAATGTGTCTGTTTAGAGTAGGTGTGATACTATGTGTGTAACGTAGGCGTTATAAATGTTTGTTTACAGCATATGTGTTACAATGAGTCTGTTTAGAGTAGGTGTGATACAATGTGTGTTTGCAGTTTGTGTGATACAATGTGTGTACAGTAGGTGTGATAAAATGTTTGCTAACAGTAGTTCTGATACAAAGTCTGTCTTTAGAGTACATATGATACAATGTGTTTCAGTATATGTGATACAATGTGTGTTTGCAGTAGGTCTGATACAATGTGTGTACAGTAGGTGTGATACAATGTGTGTTTACAGTAGGTGTGATACAATGTGTGTACAGTAGGTGTGATGAAATGTGTGTTTGCAGTAGGTGTGATGCAATGTGTGTGTATACTGGGTGTGATACAATGTGTGTATAGTTGCCATGATGCAATGTGTGCACCATAGGTGTGATACAGTGTGTGTACATTTGGTGTGATACAATGGCCTAGAAATTCGGTGGCACCCCGTTTAGGGTGCCAGTCTTGCCAGGGCGCCAGAAGTACTGCCCCAGAAGGAGTCGCGAGTGCCCGCCGGAAATTCAGTTTGAGCGCCCCAAACGGAAGCACGGCGCTACTCGAGGCGCCCCCAATCCATCTTGGGGCGCTGCAACTGAAAATCGCAGCGCAACGTGCCGCAGCACCACACGCTGCGGCACGGCACGCTGCAGTACTGCAGGCCCTCCTCCCCTTCTTAAATGGGAGGGGCCTGCTGCAGCACGATCTGAGATCATGAGTGCCAGCAAAAGAGCCCGGCACCGAGGAGAAGTGCCGGGCTCTTGGGAGACAGCCGGCACAACGCGGGCAGGGGGGGTGCTCAGGAGGCCGGGGACGGCAGCGCGGAGAGGTGCTGGCAGGCGGCCAGCAAAAAAAATGGCCACCCCGCACCTCAGCACCTCTACCGCCGCAGGTAGGCCCCCCTGAACCGGTCGCAAATTGCGACCGGCGTTACAGCGGGGGGCGCTACCAAATTTGGCAATCTAGGTGGTAGCGGGGCTCTGCATACACCGATGACGTCTTCGGTGGCGGCGCAGCGCTACCGGCTAACGCCGTCATTAGCGCCCCGATACATTTCGCAGGAGGCGTGTCCAGTGGCGCTAAACCCACTAAGTGCCCTCTTTGGGTGCTAACTGGTGGTGCAGCCCACTGAATTTCTAGGCCTTTGTGTGTACAGTAGGTGTGATACAATGTGTGTGTACAGTAGGTCAGATACAATGTGATTTTACAGAAGTTGTGATACAATGTGTGTTTGCTGTACGTGTGATACAATGTGTGTGTACAGTAGGTGTGATACAATATGATTTTACATTAGATGTGATAAAATTTGCGTGTAGAGTAGGTGTGATACAATGTGTGTGTACAGTAGGTCAGATACAATGTGATTTTACAGAAGTTGTGATACAATGTGTGTTTGCTGTACGTGTGATACAATGTGTGTGTACAGTAGGTGTGATACAATATGATTTTACATTAGATGTGATAAAATGTGCGTGTAGAGTAGGTGTGATACAATGTGCCTTTACAGTAGGTGTGATACAAAGTGTGTGTACATTAGGTGTGATATAATGTGATTTTACAGTAGTTGTGATACAATGTGTGTACAATAGGTGCGATACAATGTGTGTGCAGTAGGTGTGATACAATATGTGTGCAGTAGGTTTGATACAATGTGTGTGTACAGTAGGTGTGATATAATATGATTTTACAGTAAGTGTGATACATTGTGTGTGTAGAATATGTGACAGTAGTTGTGATACAATGGGCTAGATTTTCAGTATAGGCAGTTTTGGGGCGCTAACCTTAGCGCCCGCCCGAAGTTAGCGCCCGCCCCAAAGTAGCGCCCCGTTGCCGGGAATTCAGTGGCTTCGCCCTAAGAGGTTGGTGGAGCGCTAAAAGAGGCGTTCCACTACTCTCTTTAGGCGCTAAGCCGGCGGTCCAGAGGGATAGCGCCCAGGCGGGGCGCAGCACGGGTGCGGTCATTTTTGCACTGACAGCAGACCCCGTGGTGCCGACCAGCTCTTAAAGGGGGAAGGGACGAATTGGTCTGCTGCCACGCCCTGCACACTGCAGCCTTGCAAAGAGGCCTCAACACTACTGCTCAGCCCCAGGGAGTCATGGCAACGCCAGAGAAGGCCCGTCAGCGTGCCCTGCGCTTCTCAGAGGGTGATCTGGACATAATGGTCACAGCTCTGGAGGTGAGGCGCAAGATCTTGTTTCCAGAGAGTGGGAGGAATCCAACCCACCACGACTACACCAAAGCCTGGAAGCAGATCGCCCAGAGGGTGACGTTCACCGGCGAGGCCCCCAGGACCCACACACAATGCCGTAAGAAATACAACGATCTGACCAGGATTGTGAGGGTGAGTAGCCTTTCCAGTCTCCTCCTCATTCTTGCATGTACACCTGACATGATGGGCAAAGGGACCTGAAAGTCCTTTTGGCCAGCCCTCAGCCAGCAGCATTGGGACAGTCATGAGCATCAAATGGCCATTCGGCACTCTACACTTTGGCCCAGCTATTCCACCATGGGAGGCAGTGGACAGTACATCAGGGCTTCACTCTGTCCAAGCTATTCCACCATGGGAGGCAGTGCACACTACATCAGGGCTTCACTGCGCACTTACAGCCCGTCCTTTCTCTTGCAGGCTAAAGTAGCGTTTAATCGCCAGGCCCGTGCCAGGGGTGGCCGCGCCAAGCTGCAGAAGCTCACTCGGCTGGAGGAGCGCGTGTGTGTGCTCATGGGAGCCCGTGTGATTGTCCCCACAGCGTGCGGTGTATCCGACCCTCCACTGCCCGGCAATGGTAAGGACCTCGCCTTTTGGCCCTCTCGCGTCGCACTGGCCCATCCGAGCTACCTCCTTTGCCACTGTCCCACCAATGCGCTGAATCCCACCAGTCCTAACTCCCTCGCTGACGCCGTCTCCTCACTCTGAAGCTACTCTTGTGCATTCCTGCTTTCAGCTGGTGACGACCAGGACCCTGAGGCTGCCAGTGACAGCACCTCCAACCAGGAGGAGCAGGAGGAGCAAGCCGGACCTTCGGGGGAACAGTCACGTCCCGCAGGAGAGGAGGAAATGCTCGACACCTCCTCACTGGACGAGTGCCTGGAGGAACTGTCGCAGGGCAATGCAGCTTCTGGGACCAGTGGCGTCCAGCCACCCAGCAGCCGTGCGCGTGGCCCGCGGCCTTCCCCCCAAAGGGGGGAAGGATCAGAGGGGAGTGCTGCTGCTCGGCACACTCGCCGTCACCAACGCGGCAAGGGTCCCCTAGTTCGGCCCCCTCCTCCCCAGCGGGAGAGTCGCGACTCCAGTCCGGACACCTTCACTTCGGAGGAGGTGCGGAAGCTCGATCAGATGGCCGACGACTCGGACCGGCGCCACACGGAGCTCATGAGCATGGTGGGGCGCATGCCTGAGGCCATCGAGTCGCTGGCGACCAGTGTGCGTGAGTTCGGGGCAGCAACTGCCGCGACTGGCCGCATGCTAACTGATGCCGTCAAGACCCTGGCGGATGTGATGCGCGCGCACACCAGGACCACAGGGCCACTCACTGCTGCCACACGCGCTGTCTCAGGCAGGCATCGCCAGGGCAGGCGCCGCGCTGGACCATCCCAGCAAGCCGGCCGTCGGCTGATTGCTGCGGATCCTGCAGTGCGGGCCCGGCCGAGTGCCACCGCGCCACAGCACCAGCCAGCGCATCCCAGACGCCAGCTGGCCCACATTGCGCCATCCGTCGCCGCCATTCCCCCTCTGGGGCGTCAAGGGCAAGCGGCTGCAGCTGATGGTGGCCAGGCTCAGGTGCGCCACTCAGGAGACGGCCCCTCGAGGCCCAAACGCCGTGTAGGCCGCCCCCCAGCGGCATCTGGCGGAAGGGCATCTGAGCCTCAGGCGCCTTCCCCCAGCCTCGCAGCAGCCACTGGGCAGAGCTTGCAAAGGAGCAGCAGGCAGGGCAGGGGAGGCAAAATGCTGGCCAAGGTCTCGCCCTCGCGGGCCACTCAGTAGAGGGTGTGGCCAGCTTTCCTTTAATATGGCGGTGGCCATCTTTATTTTGCCCATGGTTGTGCTTTTGGAGGGCTTTTTTTTTGCGTTAGGCCGACGTTGAGGCCCGGTTTCAATAAAGGTGGAGTGGCTCCTCCCCAGTTTGTGGGAGTGAGTCGTTTGTTGGGCTTTTTGTGGGGCCCGTTTATTGTTTTTGGGGATTCATGTGGGAAGGGCTTTTCATTTTTGTGCAATAAAAAATTATCTTTATTCATGCAGTCTCCATGGTTGTTCTTCTTAGTGTTTGTTGGCTTCGCCGGCTGAGGGCTTGCGGAGCGGCTGCATTCATCTTCCCTCATGGCCCCTGGCCATTCCCTGACAGGGGGCTTAGAAGTACCGTGTAATAAGGTGGCGTCGTGCGGCCCTTGGCCCTGGTCGCTCCCTCCTGGGAACGTACTCCTGCTCCTCCTCCTCCTCCTCCTCCTCCTCCTCATGCTCCTCCTGCTCCTCCTCCTGAGGTGCTGGTCCAACGTCAGGTGGCAGTGCCTGAGTCCTGCGGATAGCCAGGTTGTGTAGCATGCAGCAAACCACCACAAATTGGGAGACCCGGTCCGGCGAATACTGGAGAGCTCCTCCGGAGCGATCAAGGCAGCGGAACCGCTGCTTGAGGACCCCAATAGTTAGCTCGATGATGTTGCGGGTGGTTTGATGGCTCTCGTTGTAGGCCTCTTCAGCAGCGGTCCTGGGCGCGCGGAGCGGGGTCATGAGCCAGGTGCACAAAGGATAGCCTTTGTCCCCGAGTAGCCATCCTCTTGGGGGAGGCTGTGCCTGGAACATGTCATGCACATTAATCTGCCGCAGGATAAAGGCATCGTGGCTGCTGCCTGGGAAGCTGGCATTGACTGCCATGATGCGCTGCTTGTGGTCACAGACCAGCTGCACATTCAGAGAATGGTAGCCCTTCCTGTTGCGATACTGCTCGCCATGCTCCAGAGGGGCCCGCAAAGCCACATGCGTACAGTCAATGGCGCCCTGCACCAAGGGGAATTCCCCGAGTCTGGAAAATCCCAATGCGCGCTGATGCTGGCTCTCCAGGGCCATGGGGAAGGAGATGAATTGGCTTCTCCTTCTGAACAGTGCTTCGGTCACCTGGCGGATGCAGCGATGCGCGCCGTACTGGGAGATGTTTGCTATGTCCCCAGCAGCGTATTGGAAGGAGCCGGTGGCATAGAAGTTCAATGCCACCGTCACCTTCACTTCCACCGACAGAGACGTCCTGCACCTGAGCTTTGGCCGCAGATCTCGGCGAAGCAGGTGGCAGATCTCTGCAATCACCCCCTTTCGGAATCGGAGCCTTTTAACACATCGCGCGGCACTCATGTTTAGGTAGGAGCGCTGCTGGCGGTATAGCCTGACTGGGTAAGGCCTACGTGGCCGACGCCTGTAGCCCCCTCTGCCTCTAGCCAGGGCTGCCCCTCTCACAATGCGTCTGCGAGCCCTACGGACATGGAGCTGCAGCTCCGCGTTGGCACCCCATGCAACCCCCATCAAATCCTGGAAAACACTCTAATTTCCAAATGGCCACTTGCAGCGCTGTTGCCTGAGTCCAAAAATACCTGGCTCTTGCTGCTTGAAACCAGTTAGCTATCCTCCTTGTTGTGTCTCCAGAAATGCGTTGCACAAGACTGTTTTCTGAAAAAAGGATGGCCTTTATACTGGAGAGGACGTTCCCTTTAATTAGCGCCCCCCGGGGCCCGCGCTGGTTGTGTTGCGTTCCTTTTTCCAAACGCTCCGGCCGCCCGCCGCACAATGGGGCGGTCCGACTGAAGTTTGCAATCGGGGCGGCCAAAGGGCGTTGCACGAGGATGTGACGTCATTTTCTGCGCGCGCATCCGGGCGGGCGCTAAACTTTGCGCCGGCGCTAACGGGCAACTTAATTTGGGGCGGGGCGCAAACTGCGCTGCGCCCGGGCGCTACACGCATAGCGCCCGGAAATCACTTCTCTTAAGGCGCTAACTGCTGGCGCAAGCAACTGAAAATCTAGCCCAATGTGTTTACAGTAGGTGTGATACAAAGTGTGTGCAATAGGTGTGATACAATGTGTGTGCACAGTAGGTGCGATACTATGTGTGTTTAGCATAGGTGTGATACAAAGTGTGTATTGTAGGTGTGATACAATGGCCTAGAAATTCAGTTGGTTGCGCCAGCCGGTAACGCCATAAGAGGGGTATATTTCCAGCGCTAGGCACTTAGCGCCCGGGCGCAGACCGATCTGCGGCAACGCCCAAATTCAGTTGACATTTAGCGCCGGCGCAAAGTGTTTGCACCCGCTCAGCTGCGCGTGCAGCTTATGACATCATCTCGTCGTGCAACGCTGTTTGTGCGCCCCAAACCGGAAATTCAGTGGCGCCCGTCCAATGTGGGCGTGGCGCTGCTAAGAACTGTGAAGTGGAACGCAACAGAGGACCTGTGGGCCTCGGGGAGCGCTAATTAAAGGGCACTTACACTGACCTATAAAGCCCAGCCATTTTGCTGCAATGACTTTACTGCTTTGGATTTCTGGACAGAGACCAAGGGACAGAGCTTACTGATTTGGGACAACATAGGAGAGGTATTTTTGGCTTCTGGCCAGTGCTTTGACATTTGATTCATTTGATTTCACTGTTTTCAACTTTATTATGGGGGCTGTATGGGGGTCCAACCCTCAGTTGCAGCATTATGTGCGAAGGGCTCGCAGACGCTGTGAGAGAGGGCCAGCCATGCCTAGACGCAGAGGGGCCATCAGGCGTCGGCAACGTAGGCCTTACCCACTCAGGCAATACTGGCAGCAGGTGTCCTATCTCACCATGACTGCGGCGCATTGTGTTAAGAGGCTGCGCTTCAGAAGGGAGGTGGTTGCAGAGATCTGCCAGCTGCTTCACAGAGATCTGCGTCCACAGCTGATGTGCAGGACGTCTCTCTCGGTGGAAGTGAAGGTCACGGTGGCTCTGAACTTTTATGCAAGCGGCTCCTTCCAAGCCGCTGCTGGGGACATAGCGAACATTTCCCAGTTCGTCGCGCATCGCTGCATCCAGCAGGTCACCGATGCACTTTTCGCGAGGAGACACCAATTCATCTCTTTCCCCATGACCCGACAGAGGCAGGAGCAGTGTGCAGTCGGATTTGCCAGGATCGCGCGCTTCCCCATGGTGCAGGGCGCCATTGACTGCACGCATGTGGCTATGCGGGCACCTATCCACAATGCCGAGGATTACCGCAACCGGAAGGGCTACCATTCCCTAAATGTACAGCTGGTGTGTGACCACAGGCAGCGCATCCTAGCTGTCAATGCCCGCTTCCCAGGAAGCAGCCACGATGCATTTATCCTGCGCCAGACTACTGTGGCTGACATGTTCGAGGCACAGCCTCCACCAAGGGGATGGCTTATCGGGGACAAGGGCTACCCTTTGTGTACATGGCTCATGACCCCGCTCCGCGCGCCCAGGACCCCAGCGGAGGAGGCATACAACGAAAGCCATCAAGCCACAAGGAACATCATAGAGCAAACGATAGGCGTCCTCAAGCAACGGTTCCGCTGCCTGGATCGTTCCGGCGGATCTCTACAGTATTCGCCGGATAGAGTCTCCCAGTTCGTCGTCGTGTGCTGCATGCTGCACAACCTGGCTATCCGCAGGACTCAGGCACTGCCACCTGACATTGCACCACCACCTCAGGAGGACGAGCAGGAGGACCATGAGGAGGAGGAGGAGGAGGAGGAGTACCAGCCCAGGAGGGAGCCACAAGGTCCAAGGGCCGTCCGCCGGGGGCTTATTGACCGACACTTCTAGGCCCCCCTGTCAGGGAATGGGCTGTGGCAATGAACGCACCTGAAGGCAGCCGCACCACAAGCCCTCAGCCGATTAACGCAACAACCACTTGAAACCTGAGACGTGGACATGCTGAATAAATAAAAAGCTTTATTTCACAAACTCAGGGCCCTTCCCACATGAAACAGAAAAACAGACAAGACCCCCAAAAAACAGTCAAAAACATCTGTCACTCCCAAAACCTGGGGAGGACTAACAAAACTTGCCCATCCAAATGGCCTTCATCATCGGCCTTACAAAAATAAGCCCCCCCCTCCACAACACAAACACCCCCATAAAAACAAAAAATGCCTTGATCCTCGGCCTTACCAAAATAATGCCCCCCCAGAACACAAGCCCCCCAATATAAAAAAAAACGCTATCACCACACTCTAATGGGTGTGCCGAGAGGGCGAGTCCTTAGACAGAGTTCTCTGGCCCCTGCCCGACCTGCTGCTCCGCCTCAACCTGGGCCCTGCGGGTGTGGCAAGGCTGGGGGAAGGCTCATGAGGGCCACAATGCGTGTCGGCAGATGCCCTTGGGGGTCGGCCTAGACGAGGCCCGGCCCGGGAGGGGCCGGCTGCTGACTGCTGCAGCTGTGGCTGGCCAGCATCAGTCTCAGCAGCAGCTCGTCGCACCTTGGCTGGGGGAGTGGCAGTGTCGGCTGCACCAATGGGGGCAAGCTGGCTGATGGCAGGCGCGCGCTGCTCGCCAGAGACACTGGCACTCAGCCGGGCTGGCAGTGCAGCAAGCGCAGCAATCTGGTGGAGGCCAGACCGCTGTGCTGCAGCAGGGCGACGGGTGCCCTGGCGATGCTTCCGCGCCACAACGAGTGTGGCAGAAGTGAGTGCCCGAACTGCCCTGGTATGTGCCCGCATCAGCTCTGCCAGTGTCTGGACGGCACCACTCATCTCGCGAGTCGCGTCCTGGGCTGCCGCGAGTTGCTGGACACCCCTGTCGTGCGCTGCCGTGAGTTGTTCGACCCCCCTGGCCTGTGATTCCCCGAAAGCGACCACACTATGAGCCAGGGACTCAATGGCCTGAGGCATCTGTTGCACAACCCCCATGAACTCCTGGTGGCACTGCTCAGACGCCGCCGACATCTCATCGAGGAGGCGCACCTCCTGGGCGAGGACCGTCTCCGGACTGGAGGGCGGACTCTCCCTCTGGGGAGAAGGCCGCCGAGCTGGCCGACCCTTCCCGCGTGCCTCGAGCCCACTGGGCCCAGGATCTGCCCTCCCCTGCAACACCTCCCCCCTCTGGGGAGAAGGCCGGCGTGCTGCCGGACCCTTCCCATGTGCCTCGAGCCCACTGGGCCCAGGATCTGCCCTCCCCTGCAACACTTCCCCCTGGCTCTCCTGCAGGCCAGACGTCTCCCCTCCATTGCCATCCCCTGGCGCGGATGAGGGTTCCCCCGATGTGCCGCCTTCCTCCTGGTCCTTGTCGTCCTCCTCCTCCAAGGGCCTGGCACTCTGAGCTTTAGGGACCACCTCCTCCTCACCAGCTGAAAGCAGGAAGGCACAAGAGTAGCTTTAGAGTGAGGACAGGGCGTCAGCGAGGGAGGCCTGAGTGGTGGCATTATGCGCATTTGTCGGTCAGTGCGAAAGGATGTAGATCTGAAGCGCAAGGGCAACGACAGAGGTCCAACCGGTCATGTCCTTACCAGTGGGTCCCAGTACAGGGTCCGCATCTCCGATGGCAACAGGGCCAGTCACCCGGCCACGCATGAGTCGAGCCACGCTCTCCTCCAGCTCACTGAGCGCCTGGTACTGGGGACGGCCTCCCCCAGTGGCAGACTGGCTCCTCAAATTCCGCGCCAGCTTGGCCTGCAAGAGAAAGGACAGCCTCTAAGTACAGTGTGGTGCCCTGTTGCTGTGTGCACTGCCTCCCATGGTCGAATAGCTTGGCCAGTGTGGTGCCCTGTTGCTGTGTGCACTGCCTCCCATGGTCGAATAGCTTGGCCAGTGTGGTGACCTGTTGCTGTGTGCACTGCCTCCCATGGTCGAATAGCTTGGCCAGTGTGGTGCCCTGTTGCTGTGTGCACTGCCTCCCATGGTCGAATAGCTTGGCCAGTGTGGTGCCCTGTTGCTGTGTGCACTGCCTCCCATGGTCGAATAGCTTGGCCAGTGTGTTAAGTGCAGAAAGTGCTATTGATGATCATGCCAGTGCCATTGCTGCGGGAGGAGGGCTGCCCATTAGTCCTTTGAGGTCCCTTTGCCCATAATGTGAGGTGCACATACAAGGATGAGGAGGACACTGGAAAGGGTACTCACCTTCACCATCCGAGTGAGGTCGTTGTACTTCTTGCGGCATTGGTCCGCACTCCTGGGGACATCGCAGGTGGATGACACCCTGCGGGCGATTTTCCTCCAGGCTTTCCTGTACTGGCTCCTGGGAGCCTTCTTGCCACTGTCCGGGCACAAGATCTCTCTTTTGTTTTCGACACCATTAATCAGCACCCTCAGAGCATGCTCTGAGAAGCGCTGCGCTCGTTCACGGGCCCTCTCCATGGCTCCAGGCGCTATTTTGGCCCACCAGCAGTGTTGAGGCCTAGCTGCAGGGCTCCAGTATGCAGGGCGTGGCAGCAGTTAAAGTCGACCCTTCTCCCTTTAAGAGCTGGCCGGCGTCAGGGTGTCTGCTGTCAATCAAAACATGACCGCACCTGCGCTGCGCCCGGCCTCGGCGTTATCAGGCCGCATCGCCGGCTTAGCGCCTGAAGAGAGCATTGCAACGCCAGTTTCAGCGCTCGGCCAAACTCTTGGCCAACTCTACTGAATTTCGGCGATGTGGCCTACACTTTCCGGCGGGCGCTAACTTTAGCGAACGCCCGACTTTAGCGCCCCAAAAGTGTCCAGACTGAATTTCTAGGCCAATGTGTGTGTAATGTAGATGTGATACAATATGTGTTTACAATAGGTGTGATACAATGTGTGTATACAATAGTTGTGATACAATGTGTGTTTACAGTAGTTGTCATAAAATGTGTGTTTACAGTAGGTGTGATACAATATGTGTACAGTAGGTGTGATACAATGTTTGTTTACAGTAGATGTAATACAATGTGTCTGTTTAGAGTAGGTGTGATACTATGTGTGTACAGTAGGTGTTATACAATGTTTGTTTACAGCATATGCGTTACAATGAGTCTGTTTAGAGTAGGTGTGATACATTGTGTGTTTACAGTATGTGTGATACAATGTGTGTACAGTAGGTGTGATAAAATGTTTGCTAACAGCAGTTCTGATACAAAGCCTGTGTACGTATGATACAATGGGGGAGAAATTCAATTGGTTGCGCCACCCATTAGTGCCTTAAGAGGGCTATAAGTGGGGAGCGGCGAGACCTGCGCCTCTCGCAAAATTGAGCAGACAATTAGCGGCGGCGCCAAACCACAACGCCCGCTCAGCTGCGCACGCATATCCTGATGATATTTCAGAGTGCAATGCCCTTGGGGTGCCCCGGACTGGAAATTCAGTGGCGCCCCCCTCCTTTCTGCCTGTCGCTCCCAACGACTGGTTGACTGGAACGGTTCCCAGTCGCTGTGGGGCTGGGGGGGTGCTATTTAAAGGGGGCTCTTCCTGGCTTCTTTGTGGTAGCCATTTTTGGACCACTCCTTCTGAGAGAGAGAGAGAGATTTGCAGAGAGACAAAGGGAGAGAGCTTTCTGCATTGAGTCAGCGCTCGCTGAGGTAGTTTTGGCTTCTGACCAGGACTTTGTAGTTGCTTTGCTTTTTCACTGGCATAACTTTGAGTGGCCACATACTATGGGGGCTGCAATGGATGGGAACATTGGGCTTCTCCATTATATTGAGAGGGCACAGAGACGCAGAGATAGAGTGCCAATCATGGCCAGATGGAGGAAGGCCAACAGGCGTCGGCACACGAGATCTTACCGTCCCAAGGTTTTCCGCCAATAGTTCTCATACCTCAATATGTCTGAGGAGCAGTGTTTTCAAAGGCTGCGATTCAGCAAGGAGGTGGTCACTGAGCTCTGCCACCTGCTTCAGCCAGATCTGCAGCCTCAACTGAGGAGCAGGACGTCTCGGTCGGTGGCAGTGAAGGTAAAAGTGGCTCTCAACTTCTATGCCACTGACTCCTTTCAATCCACTACTGGGGACATTGCCAATATCTCCCAGTTCGCGGTGCATTGCTGCATCCGTCAAGTCACGAATGCCCTCTTTAAAAGGAGACATCAGTACATCTCCATCCCCATGACCCCGGACAAGCAGCAAGAGCGCGCAATGGGCTTTGAAAGAATAGCGGACTTCCCCATGGTCCAGGGCGCCATTGACTGCATGCATGTGGCTTTGCGGGCACTGCAAGAGAATGCCGAGGATTACTACAACCGGAAGGGGTTCCATTCGTTGAACGTCCAGTTGGTCTGTGACCACAGACAGCTGATAGTCACTGTCAATGCCTGCTTTCCAGGCAGCAGCCACGATGCCTTCATCCTGCGCCAGACTTCTGTGGCAGACCTTTTCGAGGACCTGGCTCACCCAGGAGGCTGGCTTCTCGGGGACAAGGGCTATCCTCTGTGCACCTGGCTGATGACCCCGCTCCATGCGCCCAGCACCCCTGCTGAAGAACGGTACATTGAGAGCCATCAAGCTACCAGGAACATCGTTGAGCACACAATCGGTGTGCTCAAGCAACGGTTCCACTGTCTGGACCATTCCGGAGGAGCCCTTCAGTACTCACCTGAGTGAGTCTCCCATTTCGTTGTTGTGTGCTGCATGCTGCATAATCTGGCAATCCTCAGGACTCAGCCACTGCCACTGTAATGATATCAGCAAATAGAGATGGTATTTGCCTATTCGATTATGATGCCTTAATAGCATGTTTGCAGGTATTGATTGCTTGTGCCTGACCAGCAGAGGTCATGTGACCGAGACAAGCAAGGCAGTGCAGTTTAGTTTCGGTTTCGTTCTACATGGATCTGTAAGATGGTGTCTCCTGTGATGCAGTTAATTTACTGAACAAACTTTAGATTAAAAGACATTCTCTTTCATAAATGTCTCGTCATTGAACCCACAAAGAAATCGATACATGGTGTCAGAAGTGGCTGAAAGAGATGAAGAGAAAAAATCTGAAGTTAAATCAGCTCTCCGCAGATTAGCAAGCCAAAAGAGAACATCGTTACTTACCATTAGAGAATAGCTAACGAAGTGAAAAATGGAAGGTTTACTCCCACTGGCGACGCTTCAGTTGACAGGTAATGTGGCTGAAAATTGGATGAGGTTCAAACAACATTTGGGGTTGTATTTATCAGCAATCGGAGCTGATGAGAAAAGTGATGAAAGGAAATCGTCACTGTTCTTACATGTCGTGGGTGATGAAGCGCTGGAGGTGTATAATAACTTCACATTCGCTGCTAATGGAGACAAAATGAAGCTAGATAAAATAATGGAACAGTTTGAGGCCTACTGCATACCTAAACGTAACGTAACATTTGAGAGGCACAGATTTTTCACATGTGTACAGAAAACGGGTGAGACTATTGATCAGTATGTGACTGAACTGAGAAACAGAAGCAAATCGTGTGAATTTGGGGGACTGACAGACTTGCTGATAAAAGACAGACTGGTGTGTGGTATTCCAGATAATGGTCTAAGGGAAAGACTGCTAAGAGAGCAAGATCTAGACCTGGGAAAAGCCATAGCACTGTGTAGGGCTACAGAAACTGTGAAGTCACAGGCAAAGGAGCTGTTCAGTGACAGTAGCTGCAACGTGGATGCAGTGAGTAAGAACGGACACAAACCGTTTAACAAAAAGAGCGCCAATGTGAAAAAAGAGGCGTGGCCAGCGAACGAAAATGAAAGGGACAATCGAAAGCCATGTAGTCGATGCGGTACACAGCATCCACCAAAAAAGTGTCCAGCATATGGTAAAAAATGCAATAGTTGCAACAAGAACAACCATTATGCCCGTTGCTGTAAGAACCAAATACAACAAAGCAAGGTCCATGCAGTAGATGAAAGCGAGATAGAGGAGTTCAATGTAGATGTTGTGTCTGAAAACAAAGAAGAAGAAAGAGACTGGATGTTGACACTAAAAGTGAATGACATACACATTCCATTTAAATTGGATACTGGAGCACAAGTTAATGTGATATCAGAGACTGATTTTAAGAAAATTAGACCCAGACCAAAGATACATGGAATAAAAGTGAAAGTGACAGGATACACAGGTACTGATATACCAGTGAAAGGAAGATGCATTGTCAAAGTAACACACAAGGACAGAGAGCACACGCTAGCATTAATCGTGGTGCCAAAGGATGTGCAAGCCATACTAGGTTTAGAAGCCTGTGAGAGACTGAACCTGGTAAAGAGAGTCCTCGTTGTGAAAGCGAAGGAGAGACAGTCTATGATGAACTGAATGTTGCGTACACACCGGGTAAGCTGATGTATACAGCAGACACGTTGCCCAGGGCTGTTGACCCAGGAGAGCCCGCAAACACAGTGAAAAGACTGAAGTACAAGGCAAAAGACAGTGGAACTGACTTCTACCAGAGCATGCTTGTATACCGCACAACGCCGCTCGAGTGTGGTAAGTCACCAGCCCAACTCCTGATGGGACGTCGGCTAAGGTCAAACCTACCCATCCTGGAGAACCTCCTGAAAACAAAAGAGGGGGAGAAAGTGAGGAAGTTCAAAGAGCAACAGAAAGAAAAGCAAAAGTACTACTATGACAGAGGAACACAAAACCTACCTGAACTCCACACTGGTGACCAAGTAAGGTTCAAAGACAAAACAAACACATGGACTCAGAAGGGAACTGTCCTGAGTGAAGTTCAACCAAGATCATACACCATTCAGACAGATGAGGGTGCTGTTCTGAGAAGAAATCGTCGAGATCTTCTCATGGGACCAGCCACAGCAGGTCAAGAGACTAATACTGTTGAACAACCTGATCACACAGCTGAGAACCAATCATCTGAGGCAACAACTCAGATTCAAGGACAATCAATCAGAAAATCCTCAAGACACGTGAAGCCTCCTGAGAGACTCATTGAGCAAATTTAAGGACTATTGTTATAGAAGGAAGTAATGTTATCTTATTCTTTCTTCAAGTTCTAGTGTATTGACATATTTCATGTGAACACACAAAGCAAGGTTAAAAAACCTTGATCATGATAATGATAATGTAAGTTCATTAAGTGTTACAGTTAAAATGCAGATTAATACAAAGAAAACATGTTGTTAGTTAAAAGTAAAATACTTTTGTTTTAAGGAAAGGAGATGTAATGATATCAGCAAATAGAGATGGTATTTGCCTATTCGATTATGATGCCTTAATAGCATGTTTGCAGGTATTGATTGCTTGTGCCTGACCAGCAGAGGTCATGTGACCGAGACAAGCAAGGCAGTGCAGTTTAGTTTCGGCTTCATTCTACATGGATCTGTAAGATGGTGTCTCCTGTGATGCAGTTAATTTACTGAACAAACTTTAGATTAAAAGACATTCTCTTTCATAAATGTCTCGTCATTGAACCCACAAAGAAATCGATACAGCCACCAGACATTGGAGCACCAGCAGAGGAGGAGGAGGAGGAGGAGCAGCAGCACCAAGATGGGAGGGAGGCACAAAGTGCAAGGGCCGTCCGTCAGAGGCTTATAGCAAGTTGCTTCTAGGCCCCCTCTGAGGGAATGGCTTCTGCCATTCATAGAACATGAATGGAACTGTGCCACAACCCCTAAGTCAGTCAAGGCAACAAATAATTCAAAGAGCAAACATGCACATTCTGAATAAAGACACTTCTTTATTTCACAAACTATGTGCCCTTCCCGCATGACAAAGTAACAGAGAGAAACCCCCCCCCAAAAAAGTCAGTCACATAACTGGCTCTCACAACCTGGAGACAATGACCAAAACAGTAACAAAAATATGACCACGATCCTCGGCCTTCAATTAAACAATTAACAACATTTTGCCACACCTCCTACTTTTTGCCCTTCGAGGGTGATCTGCTTCGCTTGCGAGATTGTCCCCTTCCCAACCTGCAGCTCCTCCGCAATGGGGCCCCAGTGGCTGCAGCAAGGCTGGGGGAAGGCTGCTGAGTGTCAGAAACTGAGACTGCAGATGCCCTTGAGGGACGGCCTGGACCAGCTCTGGGCCTGGAGGGCCCAGCTGCTGACTGCTCCAACTCTGCATGGGCGGCACCAGTCTGTCCTACAGGTGGTGGCAGCTGCAGTGGAGAAGTGACAGTGCTGGCAGCAGGAATGCTGTCATCGTGAGAGAGGACAGCAACTCCCTGTTTGGCCGACACACTGGCACTCCCACAGGGCAGCACTGCAGCATGCGGAGCAATCTACTGAAGCACAGATTGCTGGCCTGCTGCGGCTCGATGAGGGCCCCGGCGAATCCTGCCCGATCCAGCGAGGGTGGCAGCAGTCAGTGCTCGTGTGGTGTCTGCATGAGACCAGCCACTGACTGCATTGCAGCACTAAGCAATTGCTTGGCAGCCGTCTGTGCTGCGCCAAAGTCCTGGAGACTCCTTGCCTCTGCTCCGCCGAAGTCCTGGACACTCCTTGCCGGTGACTCAATGGATTCAGGCATCCTTGCCACTGCAACCATGAGCTCAGTGTACCTGTGCTCCGCCTGGGCGCTCATTTCAGCGAGGAGCCGCAACTCTTCTGCGCTCACTGTAGCAGGACTCGAGGCCAGACTCTCCCTCCGTGGAGAAGGCCGCCAAGCTTCCCTACCCCCCTCGCGTTGCTGCAGCCTGCTGGGTCCTGGAGCTTCACCCTTCTCAGACCATTCCCCCCGCTCCTCTCCAGGGAAGACGAGTCCTCATTATGGCCATGGGCTGCCTCGACTGAGGGTGGCACTGATGATCCGGCTTTCTCCTCGTCGTCGTCTTCAGAATCACTCACCGTGGCAGCTTGAGGGCCCGCCTCCTCACCTGGTGAATCAGCATCTGAAAGCTGGGAGCTACAAGAGTGGCTTTAGCGTGAGGACAGGGTGGCAGCAAGGGAGGCATGAGTGCTGCAATGTACTGATTTGGCTCGAAGGTGGCAAAGGATGCTGGTGTGAGGAAAAGTGGAAGGAGAGAGGTCAAAAAGGTGATGACCTTACCATTGCTGTCCGTAACGGGGTCGGCATCTCCAGTGGCGACAGGGCCAATCATCCGGCCTGCCATAATCTGCTGGACTCGTTGTTCCAGATTGGTCAGGGCTTGAAGGTGAGGCTGGCCTCCCCCGGTCCATTGCTGCTGCCTCCTGTTATGCGCCAGCTTGCCCTGCAAGAGAAAGGATGGGCTCTGAGTACAGTGTGCAGCCCTGATCTTGGCTGCAATGCCTCCCATGGTGGAATAGCCCTTAAAGTGTGCGACCCGGATCTTGGCTGCAATGCTTCCCATGGTGGAATAGCACGTGTGTAAAGTGCTGAATGTGCGTGTGAGTTTCCTGAAAGGGCCATAGGTGTTGGATGAGGGCTGGGCATTGGAGCTTTCAGGACCCTTTGGCCATAAAGTGAGGTCGACATGCAGGGATGAAGAGGATTCTGAAAAGGGCACTCACCTTGATGACCCAAGTGAGGTCGTTGAACTTCTTCCTGCATTGCACAGGGGTCCTAGGCGCCATGCTGCTGGAGGTCACTCTGTGAGCCACCTCCCTCCAAGCTTTTCGATATTCGCTGGGCAGTGGCCTCCTGCCACTGTCCGGGTACAGGAGAGATCGCCTGCGCTCCATCGCGCCAACCAGAACCTCCAAGGCCCCCTCGCTGAACCGCTGCGCTCGCTCCCTTGCCCTCTCCATGGTCCTTGGCTTAAGGATGTGGCAACAGGTCTGTCCAGGCCGGGATTCAGGGCTCCGAAGTGCAGGGTGTGGCTGCAATTCCAGATCGACCCTCACCTTTAAGAGCTGACCGGCGCCAGCGTGTCTGTGTCCAATCGCTAACTGGCCGCAACTGCGCTGCGCCTGCCCTCGGAGGTAGTGCCTCGCTCATCCGGCTTAGTGCCTTAAGACAGTCGTGCAGCGCCTGTTTTAGCACACCAAGCACCTCCTGGGGCGAAGCAGGCCAATTTACCAGTAGGTGGCAATAATTCCCGTCGGGCGCAAAATTTTGTGCCCGGCCGATTCTTACGCCCCAAACGGGGTGATACCGAATTTCTCCCCCAGTGTGTTTCAGTACATGTGATGCAATGTGTGTTTGCAGTAGGTGTGATATAATGGCCCAGAAATTCGGGTCCCAACGCGTGAGTACGGACGGAGTACTCACGCGTGGACCCAATGGAAGTGCCGGAATCTTGCATGCACTACGCATGCGTGGGAAACCGGCACTTCTGATCCTCTGAACCAAGGGGTTCAGAGGTCGAACGCGTGCGTGCGGGAGTCTGCGCGTGCGCGTTGAACTTCCTTTTTTTTTCAGGTTTTAACGTGCGGGTAAGTCTGTACATTTTAGAAATGTAAAAAGCAGCCGTAAGGACTTCATTTTCAAAGGCAAGTGGTCAATTATTTAAAATTAAAACATTTTTTCCACAGGTATTTTACTTTTAAATACTTTAAAGCAAGGTAAGTTTATTTTTAGCCCTGTTTATTTATAAAATTATTTTTTTCAAAAATTTAAATTTGTGTTTAAAATAGTTATTTAATGTCATTTATAGTTTATTTACAAAGTGTGATTTAAAAAAAAATTTATTTGAAGGTAAAGTACAGTTTTACAGCCTTAGCATTTATACGTTTTGGCAGGTCTATCTGTCAAGACTTATGAATGGAGCATTCCCTGCTCCGATTGACTGCCTGCTGCTCATGTGATCCCAGGGGACGCTTCGCACTAACTACGCCCCTGGGACACGCCAGCATAGCGCGCCGGCCTCTGGGACAGGCCTCGGAGAGGAATTCCACGCAGGCCAAGAGTTCAACTGTCGGCGCGCTAGGTAAGTGTAGGTCAGGAGCCTGCACCCGTGGGAAGCCCCCGACCCGAATTTCTGGGCCATTGTGTGTTTACAGTCATTGTGATACAATATGTGTTTACAGTAGCTGTGATACAATGTGTGTACAGTAGTTCTGATACAATATGTGTTTACAATGGGTGTGATATAATGTGTGTGTACAGTAGGTGTGATAGAATGTGTGCTACAGTAGGTGTGATACAATGTGTGTTTTCAGTAGATGTGATACAATGTGTGCTTACTGTAGGTGTGATATAATGGCCCAGAAATTTGCATATCCACGGGTGAGTACGCACGGGTTACTCACCCGTAAGCCCAATGTAAGTGCCCGTTTCTTGCATGCACTGCGCAGGCGTGGGAAACCAGCACTTCTGTTCCTGTGAAAGAAGGGGTTCAGAAGTCAAACACATGCGCAGGAGAGGCTGCACGTGTGCATTGAACTTACATTTTTTTTGCAGGTTTTTCCGGGAGGGTAAGTCTCCAGGAGTTACACTTTTAAAAAGCAGCCGCAAGGCCTGCTTTTTACAAGGTAAGTGGTGAATTAATTAAAATTAAAACATTTTTTCCACGGGTTTATTATTTTTAAATAATTTAAAGAAAGGTAAGTTTATTTTTAGCCCTGTTAGAAAATCTAATTAAATTTTTCAAAAATTTAAATTATTGTTTAAAATAGTTATTTCATGTAATTTATATTTATTTTAAAAATGTGATGCTTTTTAAAATTTATTTGAAGATTTAGTGATGTTTTGGGGCTTATAGTATTTATAGGTTTGACAGCTCTTCCTGTCAAACTTATGAATGAATCATTCCCTGCTACCATTGGCTCTCCATAGCCCATGTGATCCCAGGGGATGCATCGAACTAACTGCACCCCTGGGATATGCAAGCACTGCGTGCCAGCAGTTGAGCAGTTGTAGGAGGCCCAGGACCGGAATCTTAGGCAGGCTCACAGCTCAACGGCCAGCATGGTAGGTAAGTGCAGGTCTGGGGCTTGCACCCGCGGGAAGCCCCCACCCAAATTTCTGGGCCATAGTGGGTCTGCAGTCGGTTTGATAAAAGGTGTGTCTACAGTAGGTGTGATACAATGTGTTTAGAGTGGGTGTGATACAATGTGTGTACAGTAGCTGTGATACAATGTGTGTGCAGTAGGTGTGTTACAATGATTGTGTACAGTAGGTGTGATACAATGTGTGTTTAGATGGAGGTGTGATGGAAAGTGTTTTACAGTAGGTATGATACAATGTGTGCAGAGTAGTTGTTATATAATCTGTGTTTACAGTAGATGTGTTACAATGTGTGTACAGTAGGTGTGATACAATGTGTGTGTACAGTAAGTGTGATACAATCTGCGTGTACAGTAGCTGTGATACAATGCGTGTGCAGTAGGTGTGATACAAAGTTTGTGGACAGTAGGAGTGTTACAATGTCTGTTTACAGTAGGTGAGATACAATGTGTGTTTACAGTAGGTGTAATACAATGTGTGTTTACAGTAGGTGTGATACAATGTGTGTACAGTAGGTAAGATACAACATGTGTTTACAGTAGGTGTGATACAATGTGTGTACAGTAGGTGTGATACAATGTGTGTACAGTAGGTGTGATACAATGTGTGTTTACAGTAGGTGTGATACAATGTGTGTGCAGTAGGTGTGATACAATGTGTGTGTACAGTAGGTGTGATACAATGTGTGTACAGTAGGTGTGATACAATGTGTGTACAGTAGGTGTGATACAATGTGTGTTTACAGTAGGTGTGATACAATGTGTGTTTACAGTAGGTGTGATACAATGTGTGTACAGTAGGTGTGATACAATGTGTGTACAGTAGGTGTGATACAATGTGTGTTTACAGTAGGTGTAATACAATGTGTGTTTACAGTAGGTGTGATACAATGTGTGTACAGTAGGTGTGATACAATGTGTGTACAGTAGGTGTGATACAATGTGTGTACAGTAGGTAAGATACAACATGTGTTTACAGTAGGTGTGATACAATGTGTGTACAGTAGGTGTGATACAATGTGTGTACAGTAGGTGTGATACAATGTGTGTTTACAGTAGGTGTGATACAATGTGTGTGCAGTAGGTGAGATACAATGTGTGTTTACAGTAGGTGTGATACAATGTGTGTACAGTAGGTGTGATACAATGTGTGTTTACAGTAAGTGTGATACAATGTGTGTACAGTAGGTGTGATACAAAGTTTGTGGACAGTAGGTGTGTTACAATGTGTGCTTACAGTATGTGAGACACAATGTGTGTTTACAGTAGGTGTGATACAAAGTTTGTGGACAGTAGGTGTGTTACAATGTGTGCTTACAGTATGTGAGACACAATATGTGTTTACAGTAGTTGTGATACATTGTGTGTTTACGATAGATGTGATACAATGATGGGACAAGATGGCTCCTGAGCCGGCAGTTCCCCAGGGAGCTCCTTTGCCATCCTTGGCCATCCGTTGCCATCCTTTGCTCTTCCCCCCACTCACCCCAGTCTCCTCACTTCTGCTGTTTAATTTCCCCTGGCTCTATTAGGGTTGCATTTTTATCCCTAACTGCAAGTTCAAGCTGCAAGTTTAAAGTTACCTGCGTCCACTGCCCATCCCCCGACCATGCCTGGTCTTTGTTCTCAGTGAGCACTGGCTCTTCACTTTAACTAAGCTCCCAAATTCCCAGACCGCTCTGCCGTCAAGACTATGCTTCTCCACTAGACTAGTGATCTAGTGACTAGTGGATCACGAGTGGAGTTCGGGGCCAGGGATTACGAGAATATCAGTGCTAATTTGATCCTGTGAGAGACAACATCATTCATGTCTGAGGTCGGGAGCCAGGAGCGAGGATGAGTCCAACAGCGAGGTCAGGCCCAGGAGTGATGAAGCGTGGACCAGCAGCGGGGTAAGGGACCAGGGAAGGTGCGGCAGGGTCCAACAGGGAGGTCAGGTGGACCACAATACATCCTACGAAATCCAGGCAGAGAGGATCTGCGGGAAGGAGGGAGGAGGACAGTAGCATTATGTTTATATGTGTGTGCTAGGCCGTTGTAGCAGAGCCTGGTCTCCAATCGTTTTGGATCCCCTTGCCATTGGACCAAGACTTTGCTCTGTCAAGCCCATGTGGTAGCTGGTGTGCAACGGCCACCCCACGTTAAAAGAATTCATGCACAGGCATCTTCCACCCTTTAAAATGAAGTTTGGGACCTGGAACATCAGGACCCTCATGGAGAACCCCAACAGTGACAGACCGGAACGCCGTACTGCTATCGTTGCCCGGGAGCTCAGACATTTCGACATTGACATCGCCGCCCTAAGTGAGACCCAGCGGGCAGGGGAAGGCCAGCTCAAAGAGCAAGGCGATGGCTACACCTTCTTCTGGAAAGGCAAACCTGAAGAAGAACGCTGCCTCCATGGGTTAGGCTTCGCCATAAAAATGAACTAGTTGGGCATCTTAGAGACTCCCCTAGCAGTATAAACGAGCGCCTCACGACTCTTCGGCTCACCCTAACCTGGAACCAGTGCGCTACGGTCATCATTGTGTACACCCCAACACTGGAAGCCACATCGAGACCAAAGAGGAATTCTACTCCAGCCTCGAACAATCCCTGTCCCGAGTCCCAACAGGCGGCAAGCTGATCCTCCTTGGAGACTTTAACGCCAGAGTTGGAATGGACACTGACCTCTGGGGAGGTGTGATCGGCAGAAAGGGGGTAGGGAAAGCCAACTCCAATGGTACCCACCTCCTGTCGAAATGCTTAGAACATGGCTTTGTCATAACCAACACTTTGTTCCATCAGAGAGACAAGTACAAGGCTTCATGGCAGCACCCTCGTTCCAAGCACTGGCATCTGCTGGACTATGTCATTGTCCAAGCGAGGGACCGCAAGGATGTCCGCATCACCCACGCCATGACAGGAGCTGATGACTGCTGGACAGACCACCGCCTAATCTGCTCTGTCATCTCCATCAATGTAGCCCCAAAAAAGCGGTGGCAACAGAAACAATGCTGCCGGAAAATTAACGTTGGAGCACTCAAAGACCCCGCTAAGAAAGCCCTATTCAGACTGTGCCTCACAAACAACCTGATGACTCCCAGTGATGCAGAGACACAGAGTGCCCACAGTGTCTGGTCTGCACTCAAGGCCTCCATAATCAGCACCTGTGAAGAGGCGCGCGGTCACTTGACCAGGAAACTCCAAGACTGGTTCGACGAGAACGACTAGGAGATCCAGGAGTTAATTAGTCGCAAGCGCAAGGCATTCCTGATCTGGAAACAGGAACAGAACTTGAGAGCAAGAAAGCAGCTCTACAGAGGTCTGAAGGCTGAGGTCCAACAAAAAACTCGCGACCTAAAGATAAGATGATGGGTGGAGATAGCGCAGGAGATCCAGCAGCTAGCTGACAACCACGATGTGCGTGGATTCGTTAGCGCAGTCAAGGGGTAAGCCATTTAGGACTGAGATGAGAAGGAATTTCTTCACCCAGAGAGTGGTGAACCTATGGAATTCTCTGCCACACAGGGCAGTTGAGGCCAATTCATTAAATATATTCAAGAAGGAGTTGGATATATTTCTTGAGGCTAAATGGATCAAGGGATATGGGGAGAAAGCAGGGACAGGGTACTGAATTTGGATGATCAGCCATGATCTCATTAAATGGCGGAGCAGGCTCGAGGGACCGAATGGCCTACTCCTGTTCCTATCTTCTATGTTTCTATGTTTAAAAACATCTACGGCCCAAGCACCCAAGGCCCTACCCCACTGCGGGCCAAGAATGGAGAGGTACTCATCAAGGACAGTGAGGCAGTCAGTGCCCACTGGAAGGAGCACTTCGAAGATCTCCTTAACCGCGACTCTGTCTTCAATGCGAGTGTCCTCAACTCCATCCTGCAGCATGCTACCCAACACCATCTCAACACAACCCCAGCCCGGCATGAGGTTGAAAAGGCTGTCCACCAACATAAGAACAACAAGGCCTCAGGAGCAGATGGAATCCCTGCCAAGTTACTAAAGCATGGCAGAGAAGCACTACTGGTGCGAATTCATGAACTCATTTCTCTTATCTGGAAGGAGGAGAGCATGCCAGGGCATCTCAGAGATGCCGTAATTGTGACCAACTTCAAGAAAGGTGACAAGTCCGATTGCGGTAATTACAGGGGAGTTTACCTGCTGCCTGCCACAGGGAAAGTCATTGCAAGAATCCTCCTCAATCGCCTTCTTCCAGTGGCCGAAGAGCTCCTCCCAGAGTCGCAATGTGGATTCCGCCCACTAAGGGGCACAATGGACATGATCTTCACCACACGCCAATTACAAGAGAAATGCAGAGAACAGAATCAACCACTGTACATGGCCCACTTTGATCTCACAAAGGCCTTCAACACTGTCAACCGTGAGGGATTATGGAGTGTCCTCCTCAAATTTGGCTGACCTCAAAAGTTTGTCAACATCCTACGCCTGCTTCATGACAACATGCAAGCTGTGACCCTGACCAACGGTTCCACCACAGATCCAATTCATGTACGAACTGGGGTCAAGCAAGGCTGTGTCATCGCACCAACGCTCTTCTCGATCTTCCTTGCTGCAATGCTCCATCTCACCCTCAGTAAACTCCCCGCTGGAGTGGATCTAATTTACAGAACAAATGGGAAACTGTTCAACCTCCGTCGCCTCCAGTCCAGATCCAAGGTCGTCCCATCCTCTGTCGTTGAATTACAGTATGCAGACGATGCTTGCGTCTGCGCTCACTCGGAGGTCGAACTCCAAACCATTGTCAACACCTTCACTGAAGCATACGAGAGCATTGGCCTTACACTAAACATCTGTAAGACAAAGGTCCTCTACCAACCTGCCGCCGCTACAGAGTACTGCCCCCCAATTATCAAAATCCACGACAAGGCCTTGGACAACATGAACCACTTTCCGTACCTTGGGACCCTACTGTCCACAAGGGCAGATGCCGACGACGAAGTCCAACGCTAACTTCAGTGTGCCAATGCAACCTTCAGTCACCTGAGGAAGAGAGTGTTTGAAGACCAGGACCTCAAACCCGGCACTAAGCTCATGGTCTACAGAGCAGCGGTGATACCCGCCTTGCTGTATGCCTCAGAGACATGGATCATGTACCCAGGCACCTCAAAGCACTGGAGAGATACCAGCAACGCTGCTTCCGCAGGATCCTGCAAATCCATTGGCAGGATAGGCGCAGCAATGTCCGTGTTCTTGCTCAGGCCAACATCCCCAGCATCGAAGCTTTGACTATGCTCAATCAGCTCTGATGGATGGGTCACATTGTCAGCATGCCCGATACGAGACTCCCAAAACAAGCGCTCTACTCGGAGCTCTGGCACGGCAAGAGAGCCCCAGGTGGGCAGAGGAAATGCTTCAAGGACACCCTCAAAGCCTCCTTGAAAAAGTGTAACATCCCCACTGACACCTGGGAATCCCTGACCCAAGACCGCACAAAGTGGAGCAGAAGCATCCGAGAAGGCGCCGAACACCTCGAGTCTCTTCGCCGGGAGCAAGCGGAAGCCAAGCGCAGGCAGCGCAAGGAGCGCACGTCAACCCAGGCACCCAACCCACCCGCCTCTTCAACCACCGTCTGCCCCACCTGTGACAGAGACTGTAGGTCCCGCATTGGACTCATCAATCACCTGCAAACTCATTAGAAGCAAGACATCCTCGGTTCCGTGGGACTGCCTAAGAAGAAGAAAATACAATGTGTGTTTACAGTAGGTGTGATACAATGTGTGTATACAATAGGTTTGGTGCAATGTGGGTCTAGTAGGTGTGATGCAATGTGTTTACAGTAGGTGTGATACAATGCTTGTTTACAGTAGATGTGATACAATGTGTGTTTACATAGAAACATAGAAGATAGGTGCAGGAGTAGGCCATTCGGCCCTTTGAGCCTGCTCCGCCATTCAATGAGATCATGGGTGATCATCCAAATTCAGTACCCTGTCCCTGCCTTCTCTCCAAATCCCTTGATCCCTTTAGCCTTAAGAAATATATCCAACTCTTTCTTGAATATATTTAATGAACTGGCCTCCACCGCCCTCTGTGGCAGAGAATTCCACAGGTTCACCACTCTCTGGGTGAAGAAATTCCTCCTCATCTCAGTCCTAAATGGCTTACCCCTTATCCTTAGACTATGACCCCTGGTTCTGGACTCCCCGGCCATCAGAAACATCCTTCCTGCATCTAGTCTGTCCAGGCCTGACAGAATTTTATAGGTTTCGATGAGATCCCCTCTCAATCTTCTAAACTCCAGTGAGTATAAGCCCAATCGACACAATCTCTCCTCATACAGTAGCTGTGATACATTGGCCCAGCAATTCGGGTCAGGGGCTTCCCACGGGTGCAAGCCCCCAATCTGCACTTACCTTGCGTGCCAACTGTTGAGCTCTGGGTCCCCGTGGAATTCCGATCTGGGGCCTGGTCCAGCTGCTGGCGCGCAGTGCTTGCGTATCCCAGCGGCGCAGTTAATTCGATGCGTCCCCTGGGATCACGTGGGCCATGGGGAGCCAATCGGAGCAGGGAGTGCTCCATTCATAAGTCTGACAGGAAGCGCTGTCCAGACTTATAAAGACTACGGCCCTAAAACAGCACTAAATCTTCAAATAAATCTTTTTTAAAATCACATTTTTTAAATGAACTATAAATTACATGAAATAACTATTTGAAACAATAATTTAAATTTTTGAAAAAAATAATTTTATTTTCTAACGGGGCTAAAAATAAACTTACCTTGCTTTAAAGTATTTAAAAATAATAAATCTGTGGAAAAAATATTTTAATTTTAATCAATTCACCACTTACCTTGTAAAAAGCAGGCCTTACGCCTGCTTTTTACATTTCTAAATTCTGGAGACTTACTCTCCCGGGAAAACCTGTTAAAAAAATTGAAGTTCGATGCGCACGCGCAGCCTCTCCCGCGCACGCGTTCGACCTCTGAACCCCTTCGTTCAGAGGAACGGAAGTGCCGGTTCCCGCACATGTGCAGTGCATGCAGGAAACCGGCACCTCCATTGGGCCTACGGGTGAGTACGCCGTGCGTACTCACCCGTGGGGACCCGAATTTCTGGGCCAATGTGTGCTTACAGTAGGTGTGATATAATGTGTGTGTACAGTAGGTGTGATTCAATGTGTGTGTTTAGAGTAGGTGTGATACAATGTGAGTGTACAGTTGGTGTGATACAATGTGCGTGTACAGTAGATGTGATACTGTGTGTGTGTGTGCAGTAGGTGTGAAATAATGTGTGTGTACAGTAGGTGTGATTCAATGTGTGTGTTTAGAGTAGGTGTGATACAATGTGAGTGTACAGTTGGTGTGATACAATGTGCGTGTACAGTAGATGTGATACTGTGTGTGTGTGTGCAGTAGGTGTGAAATAATGTGTGTGTACAGTAGGTGTGATACAATGTGTGGTTAGAGTTGGTGTAATACAATGTGTGTTTACCGTAGGTGTGATAAAATGTGTGTGTGCTACAATGTGCTTGTACAGTAGATGTGATACTGTCTGTGTGTGTGCAGTAGCTGTGATATAATGGCCCAGAAATTCGGGTCGGGGGCTTTCCGCGGGTGTAAGCCCCCGACATGCACTTACCTTGCGCGCCGGCAGTTGAGCTGTAGGGCTACGTGGAATTCCGCTCCGGTGCCTGGCCCAGCTACTGGCGCACTGTGCTTGCGTGTCCCAGGGGCGTAGTTAGTGCGATGCGTCCCCTGGGATCACGTGAGCCATGGGCAGCCAATCGGAGGAGGGAAAAGCCCATTCATAAGATTGACAGGAAGGCCTGTCAAAACTTATGAATACTACGGGCCTCAAAATAGCAGTAAACCTTCAAATAATTTAAAAGAAACATCACACTTATTAAATAAACTATAAATTACATTAAATATCTATTTTAAACAATAATTTAAATTTTTGAAAAAAATAACTTTATATTTCAACGGGGCTAAAAATAAACTTACCTTGCTTTAAAGTGTTTAAAAATAATAAACCTGTGGAAAAAATGTTTTAATTTTAATTAATTGACCACTTACCTTGCAAAAAGTAGGCCTTACGCCTGCTTTTTAAATGTGTAAATACTGCATGCTTACCCTCCCCGGAAAACCTGCAAAACAAACCTAAGTTCAAAGCACATCCCCTGTGCGCACATTCGACCTCTGAACCCCTTCGTTCAGAGGATCGGAAGTGCCGGTTTCCCGCGCATGCGCAGTGCATGCAGAAAACCGGCACTTCCATTCGGCCGACAGGTGAGTACCCTGTGCGTACTCACCCGTGGAGACCCGAATTTCTGGGCCATCAATTAGGTGTGTTACAATGTGTTTACTGTAGTTGTGATACAATGTCTCTACAGTAGTTGTGATACAATGTGTGTACAGTATGTGTGTTACAATCTGTGTTTAGAGTAGGTGTGATGCAATGTAGTCGAGTAGGTGTGATACAATGTGTGTTTACTGCAGGTGTTAAAATGTGTGTGCTCAGTAAGTGTCATGCAATGTGTGTCTGAAGTAGGTGTGATACAATGTGTGTATTGTAGCTGTGATACAATGTGTGCTTACAGTAGGTGTGATACAATGTGAGCTTACAGTAGTTGTGATACAATGTGTGTGTTCTGGAGTTGTGATACAACGTGTGGGTTCCGGAGTTGTGATACAATGTGTATTTACAGTAGGTGTGATGCAATATGTATTTACAGTAGGTGTGATACAGTGTGTGTACAGTGGGTGTGATACAACATGTGTGTATCATAGTTGTGATACAATGTGTGTTTACCGTAGTTTGATACAATGTGTGCGTACAGTAGGTGTGGTACAATGTGTGCTTATTGTAGTTGTGATATAATGTGTGTTTACAGTAGATGTGACACAATGTGTGTTTACAGTAGTTGTGATACAATGTGTGTGTACAGTAGTTGTGATATAATGTGTGTTTACAGTAGGTGTGACACAATGTGTTTTACAGTAGTTGTGATACAATGTGTGTGTACAGTAGTTGTGATACAATGTGTGTTTACAATTGTAATGTGTGTACCTTTAAGGGGGGATCTACTTTCTACAGCTCATGTATACTGTAGTACTGGCAGTGACCACACCTGTATATAACGCTGAGTAGTAATCTGTTTGTTTAGTTGCAGTTTGAGCCACATTGAGTAAACACCTGTTGTACCATTCTCTGCAGTCCTTTTCTTATTATTACACGGACGTAACAGTAGTGATGAGCAAGTTCGAACCTACCTGCAACTCTGCATCACCTCCCAGGGATTCGCTCCTGGAGAACAGTGAAAGAAGGTCGAGTCCAGAAACACGGGTGTCGACCACGGGCAACCGCCCAGTCATCCAGCGGAGATTTGAGCATCGCAGGGGAGGCTGTTGAGAGCCAGGCTTGGCTTTCCAGTCACGGTGGTCCAGCGAAACGGGCTGGCAACAGGTACTGCGCAGACCCTTCCCGGACAGCGACGGGCTAGAGCCCGACTGAGTGGCACAAAAAAAGGCCGAGCAGCGTCGACGGGGGAGAGAGAGAGGGCAGAGCGCACAGGGCGCAGCCGGTGTTCAGGACTGAGTGGCGTCAACAGGGGAGAGAGGCGAGAGAGAGCAGAGCGCAGCCGGTGGTCAAGGGCCAAGCAGCGTCAACAGGGGAGAGAGGCGTGCAGGAAAACGCGAGGCGCTGCCATTGCCACGAGGACCACAGAGAGCGGCGTTGGCAGCAGTGCAGGAGCAGCACACGAAACCCACAGGGCATCGCCGTTTGCACCGAGGACCGCCGAGAGCGGCATTGGCAGCAGCGCGAGTGACGCCATTTTAAGCTGCAGCAGGGAAGAAAGGAAAGTGTGGGAGACGCCATTTTAAGCCAGTCTAACCACACCCAAAAAATGCTGAAGTGTGGCAGTATCACAGCGTTCAACAATGAAGTCGAAGATTGGATGACATATGTCGAACGCATAGAAGTATACTGCAAGGCGAATGAAGTGCCAGATGACAAGAAAGCGCTGGTATTGTTGAATTCAATGGGTGCAAAAACGTATGGCTTACTACGAAACCTAGTAACCCCAGAGAAGCCAGTAGAAAAGGATTTTGAAAACATAGTGTCAATCCTACAGGACCACTTAAACCCCACACCACTGCTGATAGCAGAAAGATTTAAATTTCACAAAAGGAACCAGCATAAAGATGAAAGTAATGCTGAGTATTTAACGGAACTGCGCAAGCTATCGAAACACTGCCAGTTTGGAACGGGACTAGCAGATACTTTAAGGGACAAGCTTGTGTGTGGGCTTCAAAGTGAAGGAACCCAGAAACGGCTTTTATCAGAAAAGGATCTTACGCTGGGCAAGGCTTTCAGCATTGCAGTATCACATGAAGCAGCAGCACGGGGCGCTGCAGAGATACAACGGAGACCACAAGAATATGGCACAAATGAAATGTCATACGGAACAGTGAAGTGCTATCGCTGCGGCAGAACAACACATGACCATAATGATTGCTGGTTCAAGGACAAAGTGTGCAGACAGTGTGGAAAAGTAGGACACATAGCAAGAGTCTGCAGGTCGGGAAAGAAAACCAGCAGCAAGAAATCTCCACAGGAGAAGTACAAGAAGGTACATAAGGTGACGGAGAGTAGTTCAGACGAACAGAAGAGTGATACAGACTCCGGAAGCAAGGAGCTGGGTTGCCTGAAACTACATAATGTGATCAAAACGGAGGATCACCAAACTACCTGGGTCACGCTCAAGATAGCAGGAGTCCAGGTGAAAATGGAATTGGACACAGGATCAGCCCTAACAGTCATAAACCGAAGGGACTGCAAGCGGCTATTCTCACATATAACCTTGAGAGATACAAAGATTGTCTTGAACACGTACACGGGGCAAAAAGTCTACCCCAAAGGAAAAATAAGGGTGAACGTTATATATAACGGCAAGGAAACACCAAAAATGGACCTATATGTATTGCCAGATGGAGGACCACCACTACTAGGACAAGAATGGATCCGGAAGATACAGCTAGATTGGCATTCCATACAAGCACTGACTGTAGATGCCAAAAAGGATGACGATGTCACACCTGGACGACTGTCAAAAATGCTAACTGACGCACAAGAAGTGTTCCAGCAGGGACTCGGAACACTAAAAGGCATAACAGCGACGATCAAAATAGAGGAAAATGCAAGCCCAAAGTTTTTAAGGCCAGACCGGTACCTTATGCAATCCGCCCAGCCGTCAAAGCAGAGCTGGAAGGTTTGGAACGTTCAGGAGTACTGTCCAAAGTGGACTGGAGCGAGTGGGCTACACCCATCGTTCCTGTAATGAAGAGGTCGTTGAGTAATACGCCTGGGGAACCAAAGAAGGTTCGCATCTGTAGGGACTTTAAGGTGACAGTGAACCCAGTCTTTCACACTGTAAAATATCCGCTTCCGCGGATTGAATATATTTTCGCCTCGCTATCTGGAGGGAAATGCTTCACTAAGATTGATCTGGCCCAGGTGTACCTGCAAATGGTGGTAGAAGAAGCCTCGAAACAGTACCTCACGATCAACACTCATAAAGGTCTCTACCAATACAACCGGCTGGTGTTCGGGGTAGCATCAGCTCTGGCTATTTGGCAAAGGGCAATGGAACAAGTCCTGCAAGGGATTCCAGGGACCCAGTGTTATTTGGACGACATCCTGGTCACGGGTGAAAATGACAGTGATCACCTCGCCAACCTGGAGCAGGTGCTCACTAGATTGAAGGAATATGGGTTCCGAGCTAATCGCCACAAATGCGAGTTTTTCCAGAAGCAGATCTCGTATTGTGGCCACGTTATTGATAAAGAGGGTTTACATAAGTCCCCTGAAAACATTGAGGCAGTAGTCAAGGCTCCAGCACCGGAAAATGTGTCACAACTGAGGTCGTTCCTCGGGCTGGTGAACTACTACCATAAGTTCTTGCCGAATTTGTCCACCGTACTACAGCCACTGAACACCCTACTGCAAACGGGGGTACCATGGAAGTGGAGTGACGAATGTAAACGAGCTTTCCAGAAGAGCAAATCATTGATCACATCAAAAGAGGTGTTGGCTCATTTCAACCCAGCACTACCAATTCGGTTGGCGTGTGATGCATCACCCTATGGCATTGGAGCAGTGCTGTCGCAGAAATTCCCGGACGGCTCGGAGAGGCCAGTAGCCTTTGCGTCTCGGTCACTAACCTCAGCCGAGCGTAACTACGCCCAGATTGACAGGGAGGCCTTCAGCCTAGTGTGGGGAGTGAAAAAGTTCAATCACTATCTGCACGGGCAGAAGTTCACCTTGCTGACTGACCACCAACTACTTGTCTCCATCTTTAATCCAAAGAAGGGCGTTCCGGTGATGACTGCGCAACGGCTACAAAGATGGTCCCTTTTTTCTAGGGGCGCACCAATATAAAATCGAGTATAAGGGCACGAAACAGCATGGAAACGCTGATGGGCTTTCACGCCTGCCACTGCCTACTGCGGAGGAAGCACCAGCAGTGGATCCTGTCGAAATATGTCATTCGACTATAATTGAATGCTTGCCAGTAACTAACGCTGGTATAGAGAAGGAGACCCGAAATGACCCGACACTGTCTCGGGTATATGATTTGGCGGTGAAGGGATGGCCAGCACATGGCGACTCACTGTTGCCAGCATTCTCATCCAGAAGAGAACAGCTGTCAGTATGCCAGGACACCTTGATGTGTGGATCCCGAGTGGTAATTCCACCCAAGTTAAGGGAGAGAGTGCTCAATGAGCTTCACAAAGGTCATCTGGAAGGGGTGAAAATGAAAAGCCTTGCTAAGGCTTATGTGTGGTTGCCGGGGATTGATCAGCAAATCGAGGACCTGACAAAGAGCTGCTCAGGATGCCAGAAGGTCCAAAATGCACCATCACATGCCCCTCTACACCCATGGGAGTGGACCTCCTCTCCATGGCAATGGGTGCATATTGATTTTGCTGGTCCATTCATGGACTCAATGTTTTTAATAGCCGTGAATGCGCACTCGAAATGGCCTGAGGTGATCAAAATGTCCTCCACCACCACGGAGAAAACTATTGCAGTCCTACGGACCATTTTTGCCAGGAACGGCTTGCCAGAGCAGATTTACTCTGATAACGGACCACAGTTTGTGTCCGATAAGTTTCGAAGATTTATGAAAAGGAATGGGGTAAAGCATTACACATCCGCCCCGTATCATCCAGCCACAAATGGATTGGCTGAGAGGTTTGTACAAACCTTTAAAAAAGCAGTAAATGCCATGTGCGATGATGACATTCCACTGCAGCATAAGGTGGACAATTTCCTGTTCGCCTACCGGAATGCGACACATGCAGTCACCAACCAGGCCCCAGCCATGATGTTCTTTAACTGAAGGTTGAGATCTCGTCTGGATTTGCTCAGGCCAAATGTACAAAGAGATGTTGAGAGTAAGCAATTCCAGCACATCAATGAGAAGCCGACAAGGAGCTTCAATGTAGGGCAACCAGTCTTGGCCCGCGACTACCGAACAGAGAAATGGCAACCAGGAACGATATGCACACGGCAGGGGCCACTAATGTACACAGTGGACGTTGGGGAGAGCATCGTGAGATGCCATGCTGACCAGATCCTAGATTCACAGGAACGAGTCAACCCCATGCCTCGCCCATACGTACCTGGTGATGAACCCGACGTACAGGTAGCATCTACCCCAGAAACAGTAGCATCAGAAGCTGATGAACCAACCGACGACAGGGGGCCAGAATCGCCTCCGCACCAAGAGCAAGACACTCGGGAAAGGTGCTATCCAGAAAGGATCAGGAAGCCTCCCCAAATGCTGAATTTATAAATAGACTATTTTCAGCTAATGTTGAATGTTAAAAGTGTTAATTGTAATTAGTTTGATATTTAATTGTTAAATGAGTGTTATGGTACTGTTAATCAGAAAGGGGAGGAATTGTAATGTATGCTCCTTTAAGGGGGGAACTACTTTCTACAGCTCATGTATACTGTAGTACCGGCAGTGACCATACCTGTATATAACACTGAGTAGTAATCTGTTTGTTCAGTTGCAGTTTGAACCACGTTGAGTAAACACCTGTTGTACCGTTCTCTGCAGTCCTTTTCTTATTATTACATGGACGTAACAACAATAGCTGTGATAAAATGTGTGTGTACAGTCGTTGTGATATATTGTTTTTATGTTAGTTGTGATACAATGTCTGCTTACAGTAGTTTTGATATAGTGGCCTAGAAATTCGGTGGGCTTTGCGCCCAGTTACAGCCCAAAGAGGGCTTCTGCGCCAGTAGGGGTGGTAGCGCTGATTTTGAGAGCCGCGGTAATGGCGGCGGTAGCCGGTAGCGCTGCGCCGGCACCGATGACGCCATCGGTGTGCGCAGTGCCTCGGTGCCGCCCCGATACCGCCCCGAACCCCATCTTCAGTTGCCGCCGCCTCCTCCGTGGCGGCCGCTAACAACATCGGGAGACCGGGTCCTTACTGCAGCCTTAGCGGGGCGCTTTAAGGTGGAGGTGCGGCCGGCCGCTTTTTCGGCGGCTGCCTGCCCGCACCTCCTTCCCCGGCCTCCTCCCCCCCCCGCGGCATTGCCGGCTGGTTTCCGTGAAGCCCGGCACTTCTCTGTTGTGCCGGGCTCTTTTGCCGGCACTCGCGATCGGGGCTCCGGCCGTTGCAGGCACCTCCTCCTTAAGAGAAGGAGGAGGCCTGCAGTACAGCAGCCTGCCGCACCGCATCGGGTGGCGCAGTGGCACCGGGAGCGCTGAAATTCACTTACAGCGCCCCAAGCGGGGGCGGGCACACCCTGGAACAGCGCCCGGTTCTGCCTTGGGGCGCTAAAAGTGAATATGGGACGGGCGCAACTGGCTCTGCGGCCAGCGCAAAATTTTCGGCGCAAATGAGCTGGCGGGGCTATACCCAATTTCTAGGCCTATGTTTGTTTGAAGTAGGTGGGGCCCAAAGTGTGTGTATAGTAGTTATGATATAATGTGAGTTTACAGTAGATGTGAGACAATTTTTGTTTAGTGTAGTTGTGATTCAATGTATGTGTACAGTGATTGTGATATAATGTGTTTACAATAGTTGTGATAAAATGTGTGTTTACAGTAGTTGTGATACAATATGTTTGTACAGTAGGTGTGATACAATGTGTGTACAGTAGTTGTGATAAAATGTTTGTGTTTACAGTAGGTGTGATACAATGTGTCTTTACAGTAGGTGTGATGCAATGTTTGTTTACACCAGGTGTGATACAATGTGTGTTTACAGTAACTGTGATACAATGTTTTTATAGTAGTTGTGATGCAATGTGTGTGTACAGTAGTTGTGATACAATGTGTGTTTAGAGCAGGTTTGATTCTATGTGTGTTTACAATAGCTGTGATACAATGTATGTTTACGGTAGGTGTGATACAACATGTGTTTACTGTAGGTGTGATACAACATGTGTTTACTGTAGGTGTGATACAACATGTGTTTACTGTAGGTGTGATACAATGTGAGTGTGCGGTATTTGTGATAAAATGTGTGCATACAGTAGGTGTGATACAATGTGTGTTTATAATAGTTATGACACAATGTGTGTTTACAGTAGGTGTGATACAATGTGTGAGTACAGTAGTTGTGATATAATGTGTGTTTACAGCAGTTGTGTTACAATGTGTGTACTGGAGTTGTGATACAATATGTGTTTACAGTAGGTGTGATACAATGTGTGTTTACAGTGGGCATGACAATGTTTGTTTACAGTGTGCGTGATACAATGTGTGCTTATGGTATGTGTCATACAATCTGTGTATAGTAGGTGTGATATAATGTGTGTTTAAAGTAGGTGTGATAAAATGTGTGTTTACAGTAGGTGTGATACAATGTGTGTACAAGAGGTTTGATACAAGGTGTGTGCTGTAGGTGTGCTACAATGTCTGAGTACAGTAGGAGTGTTACTATGTGCATGCACAATAAGTGTGATGCAATGTGAGTATGAAGAAGGTGTGATACAATTTGTGTATAGTAGCTGTGATACAATGTGTGTTTACAGTAGGTGTGATTCAATGTGTGTACACTAGGTGTGATACAATGTGTGTTTACAATAATTGTGGCACAATGTGGGTTTACAGTAGGTGTCATACAATGTGTGAGTACAGTAGTTGTGACATAATGTGTATTTGCAGTAGGTGTAACACAATTTGTGTTTACAGTAGTTGTGATATAATGTGTGTACTGGAGTTGTGATACAATATGTGTTTACAGTAGGTGTGACACAATGTGTCTTTACAGTAGGTGTGATGAAATGTGTGTTTACAGTAGGTGTGATACAATGTGTGTTTACAGTAACTGTGATACAATGTTTTTACAGTAGTTGTGATACAATTTGTGTGTACAGTAGTTGTGATACAATGTGTGTTAACAGCAGGTTTGATACTATGTGTGTTTACAATTGTGATACAATGTGTGTCTACAGTAGGTGTAATACAACGTGTGTTTACTGTAGGTGTGATACAATATGAGTGTGCAGTATGTGTGATTAAATGTGTGCATACAGTAGGTGTTATACAATTAGTGTTTACAGTCATTGTGATACAATATATGTGTACAGTAGTTGTGACATAATGTTTGTTTACAATAGTTGTGACACAATGTGTGTTTACAGTAGGTGTGATACAATGTGTGAGTACAGTAGTTGTGATATAATGTGTGTTTACAGTAGGTGTTACACAGTGTTTACAATAGTTGTGATAAAATATGTGTGTACAGTAGTTGTGATATAATGTTTGTTTACAATAGTTGTGACACAATGTGTGTTTACAGTAGGTGTGATACAATGTGTGAGTAAAGTAGTTGTGATATAATATGTGTTTACAGTAGGTGTGATACAATGTGTGTTTAGAGTAGTTGTGCTACAATGTATATTTACAGTAGGTGTGATACAATGTGGGTTTAAAGTAGGCGTGATGCAATGTGTGTTTACAGTAACTGTGACATAATGTGTTTATAATAGGTGTGATACAATGTATGTGTACAGTAGTTGTGACATAATTTGTGTGTACAGTAGGTGTGATACAATGTGTGTGTATAGTAGTTATGATATAATGTGAGTATACAGTAGATGTGAGACAATGTGTGTTTAGCGTAGTTGTAATTCAATGTGTTTTTACAGTAGTTGTGATAAAATGTGTGTACAATAATTGTGATAAAATATGTGTTTACAGTAGTTGTGATACAATGTCTGTGTACAGTAGGTGTGAGACAATGTGTGTTTACTGTAGTTGTGATAGAATGTTTGTGTTTACAGTAGTTGTGATACAATGTGTGTGTACAGTAGTTGAGATACAATGTCTGTTTACTGTAGTTGTGATACAATGTTTGTTTAATGTAGTTGTGATATTGTGTGTGTACCAGAGTTGTTATACAATATGTGTTTACAGTAGGTGTGATACAATGTTTGTTTACAGTAGCTGTGATACAATGTGTCTTTACAATAGGTGTGATGCAAAGTGTGTTTACAGTAGGTGTGATACAATGTGTGTGTACAGTAGTTGTGATACAATGTGTGTTTACTGTATGTATGATTCAATGTGTGTTTACAATAGTTGTGACACAATGTGTGTTTACAGTAGGTGTGATACAATGGGAGTGTACAGTAGTTGTGATATAATGTGTGTTTACAGTAGGTGTAACACAATGTGTGTTTACAGTAGTTGTGATACAATGTGTGTTTAGAGTAGTTGTGATACAATGTGTATTTACAGTAGGTGTAATACAATGTGTGTGTACAGTAGTTGTGATACAATGTGTGTTTACATTAGGTTTCATACTATCTGTGTTTACAGTATTTCTGATACAATGTGTGTCTACAGTAGGTGTGATACAATTTGTATTTAATGTAGGTGTGATACAATGTGAGTGTACAGCATGTTTGAGAGAATGTGTGCTTACAGCAGATGTGATACTATGTGTACAGTAGGTGTGATAAAATGTGTTTTCTGTCAGTGAGATACAATGTGTTTTTACAGCAAATGTGATACAATGTGTGTGCAGTAGGCATGACAATGTTTGTTTAAAGTTATGTGTGATACAATGTGAGCTTATAGTATGTGTGATACAATCTGTGTAAAGTAGTTGTGATACAATGTGTGTTTAAAGTAGGTGTGATAAAATGTGTGTTTACAGTAGGTGTGATACAATGTGTATACAAGAGGTTTGATACAAGGTGTGTGCTGTAGGTGCGCTACAATGTCTGAGTACAGTAGGAGTGTTACTATATGCATGCACAATAAGTGTGATGCAATGTGAGTATAAAGAAGGTGGGATACAATTTGTGTATAGTAGCTGTGATACAATGTGTGTTTACAGTAGGTGTGATTCAATGTGTGTACACTAGGTGTGATATAATATGTATGTGCACTGGTTGTGATACAATTTGTGTTTACAGTAGTTGTGATATAATGTGTGTTTAGAGTAATTGTGACACAATGTGTGTTTACAGTAGTTTTGATAAAATGTGTGTTCAGTCATTGTGATATAATGTGTGTTTACTGTAGTTGTGATACAATATGTGCTTACAGTAGTTGTGACACAATTTGTGTTTACAGTAGTTGTGATACAATGTGTGCTTACAGTGGTTGTGATACAATGTGTGTGTACAGTAGGAGTGACAATGTTTGTTTACACTAGGTGTGATAAAATATGTGTTCACAGTAGGTGTGATCCAATGAGTGCTTCCAGTAGGTTTCATATAACGTGCCTGTAAAATAGGTGTTATACAATGTGGCATTAAAGTAGGTGTGATACAATGTGTGTTTAGGGTAGTTGTGATACAATGTGTCTTTACAGTAGGCATGATACAATGTGTCTTTACAGTAGCTGGGATACAATGTGCATGTACAGTATTTGTGATACAACGTGTGGGTACTGTAGTTGTGATACAATATGTGTTTATAGCTGTTGTGATACAATGGGTGTTTACATTAGGTGTGATACAATGTGTGCATACAGTAGGTGTGATACTATATGTGTTTAGAGTAGGTGTGATAAAATGTGCATACAGTAGTTATGATACAATGTGTTTATAGTAGATGTGATACAATGTGTGTACAGTAGGTGTGATACAATGTGTGTTTGCAATAGGTGTGATACAATGTGTGCTTATAGTATGTGTGATACAATCTGTGTACAGTAGGTGTGATACCATGTGTGTTTACAGTAGGTGTGATACAAAGGTTGTACAAGAGGTTTGATACAAGGTGTGTGCTGTAGGTGTTCTACAATGTGTGAGTACAGTAGGAGTGTTACCATATGCATGCACAATAAGTGTGATGCAAAGTGAGTTTAAAGTAGGTGTGATACAATTTGTTTATAGTAGCTGTGATACAATGTGTGTTTACAGTAGGTGTGATACAATGTGTGTTTACAGTAATTGTGACACAATGTGTGTTTACAGTAGTTATGATAAAATGTTTGTGTACAGCCATGCTATAATGTGTGCTTACAGCAGTTGTGACATAATGTGTGTTTACAGTAGTTGTGATACAATGTGTGTGTACAGTAGGAGTGACAGTGTTTGTTTACAGTATGTGTGATAAAATGTGTGCTTACAGTAGGTGTGATACAATGTGTGTTTAAAGTAGGTGTGATATAATATGTGTTTACAATAGGTGTGATCCAATGTGTGCTTCCAGTAGGTTTGATACAATGTGTCTGTACAGTAGGTGTTATACAATGTGGCTTTAAAGTAGGTGTGATACAATGTGTGTTTAGAATAGTTGTGATACAATGTGTGTTTACAGTAGGCATGATATAGTGTGTGCACAGTAGTTGGAAAAAAATGTGCATGTACAGTATTTGTGATACAATGTGTGTTTATAATGTTGTGATACAATGTGTGTTTACAGTAGGTGTGATAAAATGTGTGTGTACAGTAGTTGTGACACAATGTGAGTTTTCATTTGGTCTGATACAATGTGCGTTTACACTAGGTGTGATACAATGTGTGCGTACAGTAGGTTTGATAATATATGTGTTTAGAGTAGGTGTGATATAATGTGCGTACAGTAGTTATGATATAATGTGTTTATATTAGGTGTGATTCAATGTGTGTACAGTAGGTGTGATACAATGTGTGTTTGCAATAAGTGTGATACAATGTGTGTAACGTATGTGTGATACAATGTGTGTACAGTAGGTGTGATACAATGTGTGTGGAGAGTAGGTGTGATACAATGTATGTGGAGAGTAGGTGTGATACAATGTATGTGTACATTAGGTGTGATACAATGTGAATGCAGTAGGTGTGAGACAAGGTGTGTGCTGTTGGTGTGATAAAATGTGTGAGTACAGTAGGAGTGTTACAGTGTGAGTGCACAGTAAGTGTGATACAATTTGTGTTTAAAGTAGGTGTGATACAATGTGTGTTTACAGTAGGTGTGATACAGTGTGTGTACAGCAGTTGTGATATAATGTGTGTTTACAGTAGTTGTGACACAATGTGTGTTTACAGTTGGTATGATTAAATGTTTGTGTACAGTCATGATATAATGTGTATGTACAGTAGTTGTGATATAATGTGTGTTTACAGTCGGTGTGGCACAATGTGTGTGTACAGTATTTATGATATAATGTGTGTTTACAGTAGTGGTGACACAATGTGTGCTTACAGTAGTTGTGGTACAATGTGTGTGTACAGTATTTATGATATAATGTGTGTTTACAGTAGAAGTGAGACAAAGTGTGTGTACAGTAGTTGTGATACAATGTGTGTTTACAGTAGGTGTGATACAATGTATGTTTACAGTAGTTATGATAGAATGTGTGTGTACAGTAGATGTGATACAATGTGTCTTTACAGTAGTTGTGATACAATGTGTGTGTTCAGTAGTTGTGATACAATGTGTGTTTACAGCAGGTTTGATACTATGGCCTAGAAATTCAGTATAGCCACGTTTGGGGCACTACAGCCGGGCATTCGCTAAATTTAGCGCCCGGCGCAACTTCGCGCCACCTTTGCTGATATTCTGTTGCATTGCCCCAAGAGGTTGCTGCTGTGCTAAAGCAGGCGATGCACAACTATCATAAGGCGCTAAGCCGGCGTGCCGAGGCGCTAACACCGAGGGCAGGCACAGCGCAGATGAGGCGAGTTTCTGAATGAAGTCAGACACGCTGGCGCCGGTCAGCTCTTAAAAGCGAAGGGTCGACTTGTTTGGCTGCCATGCCCTGCACACTGCAGCCCTGAAGCAAGGCATGACCATTGCTGATTCATCAGTTCTACGCCCTGGACCATGGAGAAGCCCGCTATTCTTCAAAATCCCATTGCACGTTCTTGCTGCTTGTCCAGGGTCATGGGGAAGGAGATGTACTGATGTCTCCTTCTGAAAAGGGCATTGTTCACCTGGCGGATGCAGCAATATACCACAAACTGGGAGATGTTGGCAATGTCCCCAGTAGTGGATTGGAAGGAGCCAGTGGCATAGAAGTTGAGAGCCACCATCACCTTCACTGCCACCGACAGAGACGTCCTGCTCCTCAGCTGTGGCTGCAGATCTCTGCGAAGCAGGTGGCAGATCTCAGTGACCACCTCCCTTCTGAATCGCAACCTCTGAACACACTGCTCCTCAGACATGTTCAGATATAACAACTGCTAGCGGTATACCCTGGGTGGGTAATGTTAAATCCTTGAATCTTGATATATGGTGTGTCCTTCAATCAATAGACAGAGACTGCAGAGGAACAATCAACAGGTGTTTACTGGATGAGGGTTACTCTAAAACTAACAGTACAGATCCCTACTCAGGGTTATAGACAGGTGTGGTCACTGCCGGTACTACAGTATACAGGAGCTGTAAAAAGTAGTTCTCCCCTTAAAGGTACATACACTACAATTCCTCCCCTTTTAGATTAACAGTACCATAACATTCATTTAACAATTAACACTTTTAACATGCAACATTAACTGAAAATAGTCCATTTATAAATTCAGTCTTTGGGGCGGCTTCCTGATCCTTTCTGGATAGCACCTTTCCTGAGTGTCTTGCTCTTGGTGCGGAGGCGATTCTGGCCCCCTGTCATCGGTTGGTTCATCAGCTTCTGATGCTACTGTTTCTGGTGTAGATGCTACTTGTATGTCGGGTTCATTACCAGGTACGCGAGACATGAGGTTGACTCGTTCCTGTGAGTCTAGGATCTGGTCGACATGGCGTCTCACAATGTTCTCCCCAACATCCACTGTGTACATTAGTGGCCCCTGCCGTGTGCATATCGCTCCTGATTGCCATTTCTCTGTTCGGTAGTCGCGGGCCAAGACTGGTTGCCCTACATTGAAGCTCCTTGTCAGCTTCTCATTGATGTGCTGGAATTGCTTATTCTCAACATCTCTTCGTACATTTGGTCTGAGCAAATCCAGACGAGATCTCAACCTTCGATTAAAGAACATCATGGCTGGGGTCTGGTTGGTGACTGCATGTGTCACATTTCTGTAGGCTAACAGGAAATTGTCCACTTTATGCTGCAGTGGAATGTCGTCATCGCACATGGCCCTTACTGCCTTTTTAAAGGTTTGTACGAACCTCTCAGCCAATCCATTTGTGGCTGGATGATACGGGGCGGATGTGTAATGCCTTACCCCATTCCTTTTCATAAATTTCCGAAACTCTTCGGACACAAACTGTGGTCCGTTATCAGAGCAAATCTGCTCTGGCAAGCCGTTCCTGGCAAAGATGGTCCGTAGGACTGCAATCGTTTTCTCCGTGGTGGTGGAGGACATTTTGATCACCTCAGGCCATTTCGAGTGCGCATCCACGGCTATTAAAAACATTGAGTCCATGAATGGACCAGCAAAATCAATATGCACCCGTTGCCATGGAGAGGAGGGCCACTCCCATGGGTGTAGAGGGGCATGTGGTGGTGCATTTTGGAACTTCTGGCATCCTGAGCAGCTCTTTGTCAGGTCGTTGATTTGCTGATCGATCCCCGGCCACCACACATAAGACCTAGCAAGGCTTTTCATTTTCACCCCTCCCAGATGGCCTTCGTGAAGCCCATTGAGCACTCTCTCCCTTAACTTGGGTGGAATTACCACTCGGGATCCACACATCAAAGTCCCCTGGCATACTGACAGCTGTTCTCTTCTGGATGAGAATGCTGGCAACAGTGAGTCGCCATGTGTTGGCCATCCCTTCACCGTCAAGTCATATACCTGAGACAGTGTCGGGTCATTTCGGGTCTCCTTCTCTATATCCGCGTTAGTTACTGGCAAGCATTCAATTATAGTCGAATAAAATATTTCAACAGGCTGGTGCTTCCTCCGCAGTAGGCAGTGGCAGGCGTGATAGCCCATCAGCGTTTCCATGCTGTTTCATGCCATTATATTCTATTTCATTTTGGTTCGCCCCTAGAAAAAGGGACCATCTTTGTAGCCGTTGCGCAGTCATCACCGGAACGCCCTTCTTTGGATTACAGATGGAGGCAAGTGGTTGGTGGTCGGTCAGCAAGGTGAACTTCTGCCTGTGCAGATAGTGGTTGAACTTTTTCACTCCCCACACTAGGCTGAGGGCCTCCCTGTCAATCTGGGCGTAGTTACGCTCGGCTGCTAGTGACCGAGACGCAAAGGCTACTGGCCTCTCCGAGCCATCCGGGAATTTGTGCGACAGCACCGCTCCAATACCATAGGGTGATGCATTACACGCCAACCGAATTGGTAGTGCTGGGTTGAAATGAGCCAACACATCTTTTGATGTGATCAATTCTTTGCACTTCTGGAAAGCTCGTTTACACTCGTCATTCCACTTCCATGGTACCCCCGTTTGCATTAGGGTGTTCAGTGGGTGTAGTACTGTAGACAAATTCAGCAAGAACTTATGGTAGTAGTTCACCAGCCCGAGGAACGACCTCCGTTGTGACACATTTTCCGGTGCTGGAGCCTTGACTACTGCCTCAATCCTTTCAGGGGACTTATGTAACCCCTCTTCATCAATAACGTGGCCACAATACGAGATCTGCTTCTGGAAAAACTCGCATTTGTGGCGATTAGCTCGGAGCCCATATTCCTTCAATCTAGTGAGCACCTGCTCCAGGTTGGCGAGGTGATCACTGTCATTTTAGCCCGTGACCAGGATGTCGTCCAAATAACACTGGGTCCCTGGAATCCCTTGCAGGACTTGATCCATTGCCCTTTGCCAAATAGCCGGAGCTGATGCTACCCCGAACACCAGCCGATTGTATTGGTAGTGACCTTTATGAGTGTTGATCGTGAAGTACTGTTTCGAGGCTTCTTCTACCTCCATTTGCAGGTACGCCTGGGCCAGATCAATCTTAGTGAAGCGTTTTCCTCCAGGTAGCGAGCCGAAAATATCTTCAATCTGCGGAAGCGGATATTGTACCGTGTGAAGGATTGGGTTCAGTCACCTTAAAGTCCCCACAGATGCAAACCTTCTTTGGTCCCCCAGGCATATTACTCAACGACCTCTTCATTACAGGAACGATGGGTGTAGCCCACTCGCTCCAGTCCACTTTGGACAGTACTCCTGAACGTTCCAAACCTTCCAGCTCTGCTTCGACGGCTGGGCGGATCGCATAAGGTACCGGTCTGGCCTTAAAAATCTTTGGGCTTGCATTTTCCTCTATTTTGATCATCGCTGTTATGCCTTTTAGTGGTCCGAGTCCCTCCTGGAACACTTCTTGTGTGTCAGTTAGCATTTTTGACAGTCGTCCAGGTGTGACGTCATCATCCTTTTTGGCATCTACAGTCAGTGCTTGTATGGAATGCCAATCTAGCTGTATCTTCCGGATCCATTCACGTCCTAGTAGTGGTGGTCCTCCATCTGGCAATACATATAGGTCCATTTTTGGTGTTTCCTTGCCGTTGTTTATAACGTTCACCCTTATTTTTCCTTTGGGGTAGACTTTTTGCCCCGTGTACGTCTTCAAGACAATCTCTGTATCTCTCAAGGGTATATGTGAGGATAGCCGCTTGTCGTCCCTTTGGTTTATGACTGTTAGGGCTGATCCTGTGTCCAATTCCATTTTCACTTGGACTCCGTCTATCTTGAGCGTGACCCAGATAGTTTGGTGATCCTCCATTTTGATTACATTATGTAGTTTCAGACAACCCAGCACCTTGCTTCCGGAGTCTGTATCACTTTTCTGTTCATCTGAACTACTCTCCGTCACCTTATGTACCTTTTTGTACTTCTCCTGTGGAGATTTCTTGCTGCTGGTTTTCTTTCCCGACCTGCAGACTCTTGCTATGTGTCCTACTTTTCCACACTTTCTGCACTTGGTCCTTGAACCAACAATCCTTATGGTCGTGTGTTGTTCTGCCGCAGCGATAACACTTCACTGCTCCATATGACATTTCATTTGTGCCATATTCTTGCAGTCTCTGTTGTATCTCTGCAGCGCCCCGTGCGGCTGCTTCGTGTGATGCTGCCATGCTGAAAGCCTTGTCCAGCGTAAGATCCTTTTCTGATAGAAGCTGTTTCTGGGTTCCTTCAATTTGAAGCCCACACACAAACTTGTCCCTTAAAATATCTGCTAGTCCCGTTCCAAACTGGCAGTGTTTCAATAGTTTGCGCAGTTCCGTTAAATACTCAGCATTACATTCGTCTTTATGCTGGTTCCTTTTGTGAAACTTGAATCTTTCTGCTATCAGCAGCGGTGTGGGGTTTAAGTGGTCCTGTAGGATTGCCACTATGTTTTCAAAATCCTTTTCTACTGGCTTCTCTGGGGTTACTAGGTTTCGCAGTAAGCCATACGTTTTTGCACCCATGGAATTCAACAATACCAGTGCTTTCCTGGCATCTGGCACTTCATTCGCCTTGCGTTCTACATATGTCGCCCAATTTTCAACTTCATTGTCGAACACTGTGACACTGCCACTCTGCGGCATCCCTGGGTGTGGTTAGACTGGCTAAAAATGGCATCTCCCGCGCTCTCCCTTCTTCTCCACTGGCTCAAAATGGCGTCTCCCGTGCTCTCCCTTCTTCTCCGCTGCGGCTCAAAAATGGCGTCTCCCGCACTCTCCCTTCTTCTCCGCTGCGGCTCAAAAATGGAATCTCCCGCGCTCTCCCTTCTTCTCCGCTGCAGCTCAAATGGCGTCTCCCATGCTTTCCTTTCTTCCCCCGCGGACGCTGCTCAGCCCTTGAACACCGGCCGCGCTCTGTGCATTTTCCTGCGCACCTCACTCGTTGATGCCGCTCGGTCTTCAACCCCGGCTGCGCCCTGTGCGTTTTACCCTCTCTCTTACCCCGTCGATGCTGCTCGGCCTTCCCCTGTGCCGTCGGTCGGCTCCAGCTGCCGCCGTCCGGGAAGGGTCTGCGCCGTACCTGCTGCCAGCCCGTCTCGCTGGAGTCTCCGCCGGATGGTCGACGCCCATGCCCCTGGAATCGGCCTTCTTCTGCAGAGTTGCAGGTAGGTTCGAATCAACTCGTCACCAATGTTAAATCCTTGAATCTTGATGTATGGTGTGTCCTTCAATCAATAGACAGAGACTGCAGAGGAACAATCAACAGGTGTTTACTGGATGAGGGTTACTCTAAAATGAACAGTATAGATCCCTACTCAGGGTTATATACAGGTGTGGTCACTGCCAGTACTACAGTATACAGGAGCTGTAAAAAGTAGTTCTCCCCTTAAAGGTACATAAACTACAGGTAAGGCCCCCTGTGCCAATGCCTGTTGGCCCTTCTCTGTCTGGCCATGACTGGCACTCTCTCATGGCGTCTCTGATCCCTTTGAATGCAATGCAGAAAACCAACATTTCCACCCATTGCAGCCCCCATTATATGTGGCGCTTCAAGGCTATGGCACTGAAAGTGAAATCCAAGTGCAAAGCTCTGGCCTGAAGCCAGAAGTATCTGTGCGAGTGCTGAGTCAAAGCAGAAAGCTCTCTGCCTTTGTCTCTCTCCAAATATCTATCTCTCACACAGAAGGATTGGCACAAAATGGCTGCCACTTATAATGCAGGAGGAGTCCCCTTTAAATAGCACCCCCCGCGCCCCGCAGTGACTGGGAACCGTTCCCCTCTACCAGTCACTGGGGGCGCCAGGCGCAAAGAAGGGCGGCGCCACTGAAGTTCCGGTTCGGGGCGCACCAAGGGCATTGCACCATGAAATGACGTCACGATCTGTGTGCGTAGCTGAGCGGGTGCTGTGGTTTAGCGCCGCCGCTAAATCTTGAGTGAAGTTCGCAAGAGGCGCAGATCACGCCGCACCCGGGCGCTAGCCACTTAGCGCCCCACTTCTCTTCCTCCTAAGGCGCTAGCGGCTGGCGCTAAGAACTGAATTTCTAGGCCTATGTATGTTTACAATAGTTGTGATACAATTTGTGTCTACAGTAGGTGTGATACAATGTGTGTTTACTGTAGTTGTGATACAATGTGAGTGTGCAGTATGTGTGAAGAAATGTGGGCATACAGTAGGTGTAGTGTATGTACCTTTAAGAGGAACTATGTTTTTGAAGCCCCTGTATACTGTAGTACCAGTAGTGACCACTCGGGTATATAAGCCTGTGTAGCGACTTGTGTAGTTAGTTCACCTCCAGACTTTGTTCAGTAAACACTTGTTAAATCAACTCCTGCATTCTATGTCTTCATTAACACACAGATCTAACAGTGGCGACGAGTTAGAAACGAACTTACCTGCAATTCGACAGCACCTCAAGGGGATCGATTCCTCAGACGAAGGTCGAAGCCAGAAGCAAGAAAAAAAAAACTGTGGTTTCACCAGCTAAATGGGCTGGTGGCAGGTAGTGCACTGATCCTTCCTGGGCTGCGGTGGGCTAGAGCTCAATCGGGTGGCTCTGCAACGGGGCCGGGCAGCGAGTTGGGAAGCAGAAGCAAAGAGAGAGAGTGGGTGGAGCACTCAGGGCACGGCTGGTGCTGCAAAGCAGGTCGGCGTTCGGACCGAACAGAAGGAGGGGAAAGTCCCAGAGGGTCCGCTCCACGACGGGAACGGTTCTCCAAGTAACGGAGAAACTATTGAAGAGATATATATATTAAAAAAAATAGAAATACCGCAAAAAGCTACAGGTCGCAAAGGGAACCGCAGAGAACAGCGTTGACAGCAGCGGCAGCGGCGGGAAAGCATGGGAGGCGCCATCTTAACTCGGTGGGGAAGAAAGAAAAGCACGGAAGCACCATTTTGATCCATCGGGGATGGAGGAAAAGCGCGGGAAGCGCCATTTTAGATTTTCAAGATGCCGAAGACTGGCAATATTACTGCTTTCGATAGTGATATAGAAGATTGGACCAAATATGTGGAAAGAGTGGAGGTATATTGCAAGGCGAATGAAGTAGCGGATGATAAAAAGGCATCAGTACTTCTAAATCTGATGGGCGCAAGGACATACGGACTGTTACGAAACTTGATCACTCCAGCCAAACCGATGGACAAGAATTTTAAGGAGATTGTTGATACCTTACAGGAGCACTTAAACCCAACACCGCTGCTGATAGCGGAATGATTCAAATTCTTCAGGAGGAATCAGCACAAGAATGAAAGTAATGCTGATTACCTCACCGAATTACGAAAGCTGTCAAAGCACTGCCAATTCGGGGCAGGACTGGCAGATTCTCTACGAGACAAATTCGTCTGCGGTCTCCTAAGCGAAGGAACACAGAAAAGACTACATTCTGAGAAAGATTTGACGCTGGACAAGGCTTTCAGTGTGGCTGTATCATACGAAGCAGCAGCAAGAGGAGCTGCAGAGATACAGCAAAAGCCACAGGACTTCGGCACCTATGAAATGACATGGGGTTTCGAGAGATGTTATCGCTGCAGCAGATCCACCCATGACCAGAAGGACTGCTGGTTCAAGGACAAAGCATGCAGGCAATGCGGAAAGATGGGACACATTGCACGTGTATGCAGATCTGGAAAAAAATCCGCTGACAGTAAAAAGGTCAATAAGGAAAAGTACAGAAAGGTACAAATGATGACGGACAGTAGCTCCGAAGACCAGAAGAGCGATAGCGACTCCGGAAAAAAGAGACTAAGCTGTCTCAAATTACATAATGTAATTGCCAAAGAAGATTACCAGACCATTTGGGTTACCCTCACGATAGCGGGGTCCCCAATCAAAATGGAGCTAGATACAGGATCAGCTCTGACCGTCATGAGTCGACGGGATTACGAACGGCTATTTCCGCATATACCTTTGAAAGACACATCCATTATCTTGAAGACATATACGGGGCAGAAAGTATACCCCAGAGGGAAAATTAGGGTGCCTGTTGTATACAACGGTAAGGAAATACAGAAGTTGTATTTATACATTCTGCAAGATGGTGGTCCACCGTTGTTGGGACGTGAATGGATCAGAAAGATACGCTTAAACTGACACTCCATTCAGGCACTGACGGTGACCAGTAAGAAAAAAAATGATGATGACGTCATACCTGGACGATTAAAAGACATCTTGGCTAATGCCAAAGAAGTGTTTCAACAGGAACTAGGAACCCTGAAAGGCACCACCGCCTCAATAAAAGTGGAAGATGTGGCAATTCCTAAGTTTTTTAAGGCAAGGCCGGTGCCATACGTAATTCGTCCAGCCGTCGAGGCAGAGCTGGAGAATTTGGAAAAAGCAGGCGTGTCATCCAAGGTAGATTGGAGCGAGTGGGCAACACCCATCGTCCCGGTCATGAAGAAAACGGTGAATAATAAAAAATTTGAAGAACAGAGAAAAATTCGCATCTGTGGGGACTTCAAGGTGACTGTAAACCCGGTTCTTCACATGGTACAGTATCCTCTTCCGAGGATAGAAGATATTTTCGCCTCACTATCTGGAGGGAAATGTTTCACCAAAATTGACTTAGCACAGGCATATCTACAGATGAAGGTTGAGGAGGCCTCTAAAAAGTATGTCACGATAAACACACACAACGGCCTGTACCAGTACAATCGACTGGTTTTCGGAGTGGCATCACCTCCGGCTATCTGGCAAAGAGCTATGGAGCAAGTCCTGCAAGGGATTCTGGGGCCTCAATGCTACCTAGACGACATCCTTGTAACAGGAGAAAACGACAACGAGCACCTTGCCAACTTGGAGCAGGCGCTCACGAGGCTGAGAGAACGGGGCCTACGAGCAAATCGCCCCAAGTGCGAATTTTTCCAGAAACAAATATCATATTGTGGCCATGTCATTAACGAAGAAGGGTTGCATAAGTCACCTGAAAAAATTGAAGTGGCCGTAAAGGCCCCAGCACCTGAAAATGTCTCACAATTAAGGTCGTTCCTGGGATTAATAAATTGCTATCATAAATTTTTACCAAACTTGTCGACGGTTCTGCACCCTCTTAATGCACTGCTACAATCGGGAGTAGTTTGGAAATGGAGCGAAGACTGTAAACGTGCCTTCCATAAATGCAAAGGCTTGATCACGTCCAGGGAAGTGTTGGCTCATTACAACCCATCACTGCCAATCAGACTGGCGTGCGATGCATCCCCTTACGGCGTGGGAGCGGTATTATCGCATAGATTCCCTGATGGCTCGGAGCGGCCGATAGCTTTTGCATCACGCTCATTGAACTCAGCTGAGCGTAACTATGCCCAGATCGACAGGGAGGCACTCAGCCTGGTGTGGGGGGTGAAGAAATTCAACCATTACCTACACGAACAAAAATTTACCTTGTTGACTGACCATCAACCCCTCGTCTCCATATTCAACCCTAAAAAGGGCGTTCCCATTATGACAGCACAAAGGCTGCAGAGGTGGTCCCTTTTCCTAGGGGCACACCAATATGACATAGAATACAAAGGCACAAAACAGCATGGGAAAATGCTGACGGGTTATCGCGCCTACCGTTGCCAACGGTAGAAGAGGCGCCTACAGTAGACCCAGTGGAGATGTTCCACTCGACCATAGTGGAATGTCTACCGGTGACAAATTCTACCATTTATAAGGAAACGAGAAATGACCCGACTCTCTCACGAGTCTACGATTTAACGGTGAAGGGATGGTCAGCACATGGCGAACCACTGTTGCCAGCATTCTCGCAAAGAAGAGAACAGCTGTCAGTGTGCCGAGGAACCTTGATGTGTGGATCCAGAGTGGTGATTCCACCCAAACTCAAGGATAAAGTGCTAAAGGAGTTTCACGAGGGGCATCTGGGTGGAGTGAAAATGAAGAACCTAGCCAGAGCGTTTGTGTGGTGGCCAGATATCGATGGAGACATCGAAGAAATGACAAAGAGCTGTCTAGGATGCCAGAAGGTCCAAAACGCCCCACCACAAGCCCCTCTACATCCATGGGAGTGGCCCTCATCTCCATGGCAAAGGGTACATATCGACTTTGCTGGTCCATTTATGGACTCAATGTTCTTAATCGCGGTTGATGCACACTCCAAGTGGCCGGAGGTAATAAAGATGTTCTCCACCACCACGGAATAAAACCATCACAGTATTAAGGACCATATTCGCCAGGAATGGGCTGCCTGAACAGATCTGTTCTGATAATGGACCGCAATTTGTATCTGAAGAATTCAGGAAGTTCTTAAAAAACAATGGGGTTAAGCACTACACGTCCGCCCCATACCATCCCGCCACCAATGGAATAGCTGAAAGGTTTGTCCAGACCTTCAGGAAGGCCATAAAGGCCATGGGTAATGAAGACATAAATCTGCAACATAAGGTGGATAACTTCTTGTTTGCGTACAGGAATGTAACACATGTGGTTACAAACCAAACCCCCGCCATGATGTTTTTCAATAGAAGACTAAGTTGCCGGCTGGATTTGGTCAAGCCAAACGTCAGAAGGGACATAGAGAACCGGCAATTTCAAAGCATGAATGAAAGGCCAACTAGAACCTTCCAGATAGGTCAACCAGTTTTGGCCCGGGACTACCGTACCGAGAAATGGCAGCCTGGTACTATTTGCACACGACTAGGACTGCTGATGTCTACCGTGGACATTGGAGAAAGCATAATAAGGCACCATGCTGACCAGATCATAGAGTCATCCGAAAAAGGACAACCTACACCACAACTCTATACGCCTAGTGATGAAGCAGAGATACCCATAGTATCTACCTCCGATCCAGTGATACTGGAACCAGATGAACCCGACACTGGCATTGAAGCCGAATTGACCTTGCCAAAAGAACCTACTACACCACCAAAACCTACGACACCACCGAGGCGTTATCCGGACCGAGTCAGGAAGCCTCCAGAGAGACTGAATTTGTAATTGATTAACTTCAGCAAATGTGTAGATTATTGTTCTTGTAAAAATGTTATTTAATGATTACTTAAAATGTTATGTACTATTTATCTAAAAGGGGAGGAATTATAGTGTATGTACCTTTAAGAGGAACTATGTTTTTGAAGCCCCTGTATACTGTAGTACCAGTAGTGACCACTCAGGTATATAAGCCTGTGTAGCGTCTTGTGTAGTTAGTTCACCTCCAGACTTTGTTCAGTAAACACTTGTTAAATCAACTCCTGCATTCCATGTCTTCATTAACACACGGATCTAACAGTAGGTGTGATACAATTAGTGTTTGCAGTGGTTGTGATACAATATGTGTGTACAGTAGTTGTGATGTAATGTGTGTACAATAGTTGTGACGCAATGTGTGTTTACAGTAGGTGTGATACAATGTGTGAGTACAGAAGTTGTGATATAATGTTTGTTTACAGTAGGTGTTACACAATTAATGTTTACAGTAGTTGTGATACAATATGTGTGTACAGTAGTTGTGATATAATGTGTGTTTACTATAGTTGTGATAAAATGTGTGTTTACAGTAGTTGTGACATAATGTGTGTTTACAGTAGGTGTGATACAATGTGTGTTTACAGGGAGGTTATTTGTGTCCTCCTTTGTGAAGACAGAACCAAAATATGTATTTAGTTGGTCTGCCATTTCTTTGTTCCCCATTATAAATTCCCCTGATTCTGACTGCAAGGGACCTATGCTTGACTTCATCAATCTTTTTCTCTTCACATATCTATAAAAGCTATTACAGTCAGTTTTTATGTTCCCTGAAAGCTTACTCTCATATTCTATTTTCCCTTTCTTAATTAATCCCTTTGTCCTCCTTTGTTGAATCCTAAACTGCTCCCAATCCTCAGGATTATTGCTTTTTCTGGCCAATTTATATGTCCTCTCCTTGGATACAATGGGTTTACAGTAGGTATGATAAAATATGTGTTTACAGCAGGTTTGATACTATGTTTGTTTACAATAGTTGTGATACAATGTGTGTCTACATTAGATGTGATACAACGTGTGTTTACTGTAGGTGTGATACAATGTGAGTGTGCAGTATGTGTGATGAAATGTGTGCATTCAGTAGGTGTGATACAATTAGTGTTTACAGTAGTTGTGATACAATATGTGTGTACAGTAGTTGTGATATAATGTGTTTACAATAGTTGTGACACAATGTGTGTTTACAGTAGGTGTGATACAATGTGTGAGTACAGAAGTTGTGATATAATGTGTGTTTACAGTAGGTGTTACACAATTAGGGGGAAAAATTCGGTTGGTTGCGCCACCCATTAGCACCTAAAGAGGTCGAGAAGTGGGGCGCTAACCAACTAGCGCCCGGGCGCAGCGAACCCTGCGCCTCTTCCCATATTGAGCGGACATTTAGCACTGGCGCTAAACCATAGCGCCCGCTCACCGGCACACGCAGATCATGACGTCATTTCAGTGTCCAACGCCTTTCGGGCAGCCCGGACTGGAAATTCAGTGGCGCTTCCCTCCGTTCTGCCTGGCGCTAACAAGGACAGGTTACCTGGAATGTTTCCCAGTCACTGTCGGGCTCGGGGGGCGCTCTTTAAAGGGGACTGTTCTGGTTTATTAGTGGCAGCCATTTTTGGACCACAGCTTCTTTGAGAGAGAGAGAGAGTTGCTCAGCTGCACACAGTGAGCCATTTCTGCACTGAGCCAGTGCTGGCAGAGGAACTTTAGCCTTCTGAACATCACTTTGCAGTTGGTGAGCTTCTCAAACGACATAACTTTCAGTGCGCACTTACTATGGGGGCTGCATTGGATGGGAACGTCGTGCTTCTCAATCATATTGACAGGGCACAGAGACGCAGGGATAGAGTGGCAAGCATGGCCAGGTGGAGGAGGGCCTACAGACATCGCCACACGAGACCTTACGCTGCCAGGGTTTTCCGCCAGCAGTTTTCATATATCAACATGTCGGAGAAGCAGTGTTTCTGAAGGCTGCGCTTCAGTAAGGAGGTGGCCACTGAGCTCTGCCACCTGCTTCAGCCAGATCTGCAGCCTCAACTAAGATGTAGGACATCTCTGTCGGTGGCTGTGAGGATCACTGTGGCTCTAAACTTCTATGCAAGCAGCTCCTTTCAGGCCACTACTGGGGACATTGCCAACATCTCACAGTTCGCGGTGCATTGCTGTATCCGCCAAGTGAATAATGCCCTCTTTAAAAGGAGATGGCAGTACATCTCTTTCCCGATGACCCCGGACAAGCAGCGAGAGCGCGCAGAGGGCTTCGCAAGGACAGCGGGCTTCCCCATGGTGCAGGGCGCCATTGACTGCATGCATGTGGCTTTGCGGGCGCCTCTAGAGAATGCGGAGGATTTCCGCAACTGAAAGGGCCTCCATTCTTTGAATGTGCAGGTGGTCTGTGACCACCGACAGCTGATACTCGCTGTGAATGCCCACTTTCCAGGCAGCAGCCACGACGCCTTCGTCCTGCGCCAGGCTTCTGTGGCAGACCTTTTCGAGGCCCCGGCTCACCCAGGAGGCTGGCTTCTCGGGGACAAGGGCTATCCTCTGTGCCCCTGGCTGATGACCCCGCTCCGTTCGCCCAGCACCCCTGCTGAAGAACATTACAATGAGAGCCATCAAGCAACCAGGAACATCATTGAGCACACAATCGGCGTGCTGAATCAACGGTTCCGCTGTCTGGACGATTCCGGAGGAGCCCTTCAGTACTCACCTGAACGAGTCTCCCACTTCGTGGTTGTGTGTTGCATGCTGCATAACCTGGCAATCCTCAGGGCCCAGCCAATGCCACCAGACATTGAAGCACCAGCAGAGGAGGAGGAGGAGGAGGAGGAGCAGCAGCACCAAGGCGGGAGGGAGGCACAAACTGCAAGAGCCGTCCGTCAGAGGCTTATAGCAAGTCACTTCTAGGCCCCTCTCAGGGAATGCTTGCTGCCATTCCAAGAACATGAATGGAACTGTTCTGCTATCCCTAAGCCGGTCAAGGGCAAAATTTGTGCAAAGAACAGACATGGCCATTGTGAATAAAGAAAGTTGTTTATTTAACAAAATGTGCTTCCTTCCCGCATGACACAGCAATGGCAACAAAAAGCAAAACAAACAGACTGCCACATAGTTGACTCTCACACCCGGGAGACTGTCCAAAACATAAGGGACTCTCACACTCGGGAAACTGTCCAAAACATAACTAACATTCAGACCAGCATCCTCGGCCTTGAATGAAACAAATAACAGGAATCAGCAGCACATTCTCCTTTTTCCCCCTCAATGGTGATCTGCTTCCCTTTCGGCATTGGCCCCTTCCCGCCCTGCAGCTCCTCCGTAATGGGACCCCAGTGACTGCAGCAAGGCTGGGGGAGGCCAGCTGACTGTCCGAAACCGCAGATGCCCCTGAGGGACGGCCTAGACGAGCTCTGGGCCTGGAGGGCCCAGCTGCTGACTGCTCCAACTCTGCATGGGCGGAAGCAGTCTGTCCTACAGGTGGTGGCAGCTGCAGTGGAGAAGTGCCAGTGGTGGCATCAGGAATGCTGTCATCCTGAGAGCGGACAGCAGCTCCCTGGTCGGCCGACACACTGGCACTCTGACGGGGCAGCACCGCAGCATGCGCAGCAATCGGCTGGTGCACAGATTGCTGGCCTGCTGTGGTGCGGCAAGGGCCCCGGGGAATCCTGCCCAATCCAGTGAGGGTGGCAGCAGTCAGTGCTCGCGTGGCCTCAATCTGCATCTGCATGAGACCAGCGAGTGACTGCGTGGCAGCACTCAGCACTTGCGTGGCAGGTGCCATTGCTTCGCTGAAGCCCTGGACAATCCTTGCCAGTGCTGTGCCGAAGTCCTGCACACTCCTTGCCTGTGCTGCGCTGAAGTCCTGCACACTCCTTGCCTGTGCTGCGCCGAAGTCTTGGACACTCCTTGCCAGTGTCTCAATGGATTCGGGCATCCTTCCCACTGCAGCCATGAGCTCAGTGTGCCTCAGCCCAGCCTGGGCACTCATTTCAGCGAGGGCACGCACTTCTTCTGCGGTCTGTGCAGCAGCACTCGCGGCCCGACTCGCCTTCCGGGGAGATGGCCCTCGAGCTTCCCTACCCCCCTCGCGTTGCTGCAGGCCGCTGGGTCCTGGAGCTGGATCCTCCTCAGAGCATTCCCCCCCGCTCCCCTCCAGGGAAGGAGTCTCCCCAGTCTGAAGATGGGCTGGCTCGCCTGAGGGTTGAACAGATGGTCCGGCTTCCTCCTCCTTGTCGCCTCCGGAGTCAGTCGCAGTGGCAGCTTGAGGGCCCGCCTCCCGAGCTGGTGATGCAGCATCTGAAAGCAGGGAGGTTCAAGAGTGGCTTTAGCGAAAGGACAGGGTGGCAGCAAGGGATGCATGAGTGCTGCAATGCTCTGAATTGGGTTGAGAGTGAAAAAGCATGCTGGTGTGGGGAACAAGTGGAAGGAGAGAGGTCAAAAAGGTGATGACTTTACCATCGCTGTCCACAATGGGGTCGGCATCTCCAGAGGTGGCGGGGCCACTCATCTGGCGTCCGACGATCTGGTGGACTCGCTCCTCTAGGTCTGTAAGGGTCTGCAGGTGAGGCCAGCCTCCTCCGGTCCGAAGCTGTTGCCTGCGGTTACTCGCCAGCTTGGCCTGCAAGAGAAAGGACGGGGTGTGATGAAACATGCTGCCCTGATCTGGTATCACATGCCTCCCATGGTAGAATAGCCCTTACATTATGCACTGAGCTGAATGTGCGTGTGTGTTTCCAGAAAGGGCCATGGGTGCTGGATGACAGCTGGCCATTGGGGCTTTGCACACCCTCTGGCCATAAAGTGAGGTGCAGATGGAGGGATGAAGATGATTCTGAAAAAGGCACTCACCCTGACGACCCGAGTGAGGTCGTTGAACTTCTTCCTGCATTGCACAGGAGTCCTCGGAACCATGCTGCTGGAGGTGACTCTTTGGGAAACCTCCCTCCAAGCTCTGCGGTATTTGGTGTGTTGAGGCCTCCTGCCATTCTCCGGGTACAGCACAGATCGCCGGCACTCCACCGCATCAACCAGAGTATCCAATGCCCTTTCGCTGAAGCGCTGCGCTCTCTCCCTGGCCCTCTCCATGTGGTTGAAGTTTTGCCCGCCACAGGTAGGTTGCCGCCGATTTTGAGGCCTACAAGGCACAGAGTGTGGCTGCAGATGATAATCGATCCGCCCCTTTAAGAGCTGGCCGGCGCCAGCATGTCTGGGTGAAATCAATAATTGACAGCACCTGCGCTGCGCCCGCCCGTGGAGAAATTGCATCGCGCCGCCGGGTTAACACCTTAAGACTATCGTGCAGCGCCTGATTTAGCGCTGCAATCACCTTCAGAGGCTCTGCAACCCAATATCGCTCGAGGTGGCGATAAATTGCGCCTGGCGCTAAACTTTGCGCACCGCCAATACTAGCGCCCCAAATGGGGCGATACCGAATTTCTCCCCCTTAGTGTTTACAGTAGTTGTGATACAATATGTGTGTACAGTAGTTGTGATATAATGTGTGTTTACAATAGTTGTGATACAATGTGTGTTTACAGCAGTTGTGACACAATGTGTGTTTACAGTAGGTGTGATACAATGTGTGTTTAGAGTAGTTGTGCTACAATGTGTATTTACAGTAGGAGTGATACAATGTGTGTTTAAAGTAGGTGTGATAGAATGTGTGTTTACAGTAACTGTGACACAATGGGGGTGAAATTCGGTATCGCCCCGTTTGGGGCGCTAGTATTGGCGGTGCGCAAAGTTTAGCGCCAGTCACAAAGTATCGCCGCTCCCTGCGAAATTGGGTACCTGCGCCCCTGAGGGTGATTGCGGCGCTAAATCAGGTGCTGCACGGCAGTCTTAAGGTGCTAACCCAGCGGAGCGAGGCGCTACCTCACAGTGCTGGCGAAGCTCATGTGATTTCAGTCAGCAATGGAACACAGACACACTGGCACCATCCAATTCTTAAAGGGGAGTTCTGATGAATGGTCATCGACCTGAAACGTTAAATCTGTTTCTCTCTTCACAGATGCTGCTTGACCTGCTGAGTTTCTCCTGCATTTTCTGTTTTTTTCTTAAAGGGGAGGGTTGATCTTGCCTTGCTCTCCATCCACATCCTGCTCATTGCAGCCTTGAATCTTGGCCTGAATCTCAGCCTGGAGAGACCTGTACATCTAATCTGCTGGAAAGTACAATGGAGAGAACCAGGGAAAGATCACAGAGTGCAGACCCCACAGTCTCCTCTAATTCGATGCAAGGAAGGGCAAATCAAAACCAACCTGCAAAACTCCTTCACACAGTGTAGAATCTCTCCAGAAGTCTGTCTCTCTCTCTCACAATGTATGGTGCAAAATGTCACCTTCAAAAAAAGGCAGGAGGTGTTCCCCTTTAAATAGCGCTCCCCTAGTCCCTTTCAGACAGCATAACGGCCAGGCGGTAAGGCAGGGGGCGCCACTGAATTTCTGGACCAGGGCGCCCCAAGGGCGTTGCACTCTGGAATGACATCATGATCTGCGTGCGTCGGTGAGCAGGTGCTTCGGTTTAGCACCGGCGCTAAATGTCCGCTCAATTTGGGAAGAGGCGCAGGGTTCGCTGCGCCCGGGCGCTAGTTGGTTAGCGCCCCACTTCTCGACCGCTTTTGGCGCTAATGGGTGGCGCAACCAACTGAATTTTTCCCCCAATGTGTTTATAGTAGGTGTGATACAATGTGTGTGTACAGTAGTTGTGATATAATGTGAGTAGAGTAGTTGTGATAAAATGTGTGCTTACAGTAGATGTGAGACAATGTGTGTTTAGCATAGTTGTAATTCAATGTGTGTTTACAGTAGTTGCGATATAATGTGTGTACAGTAGTTGTGATAAAATGTGTGTTTAGATTAGTTGTGATACAATGTCTGTGTATGGGAGGTGTGAGACAAGGTGTGTTTACTGTAGTTGTGCTAAAATGTTTGTGTTTACAGTAGTTGTGATACAATGTGTGTGTGCAGTTGACGTGATAACATGTATGTTTACAATAGTTGTGATACAATGTCTGTGTACAGTAGTTGAGATACAATGTGTGTTTACAGTAGGTGTGATACAATGTTTGTTTAATGTAGTTGTGATATAATGTGTGTGTACCGGAGTTGTGATACAATATGTGTTTACAGTAGGTGTGATACAATGTGTCTTTACAGTAGGTGTGATGCAAAGTGTGTTTACAGTAGCTGTGATACAATGTGTGTTTAGAGTAGCTTTGATACTATGTGTGTTTAGAATAGTTGTGATACAATGTGTGTCTACATTAGGTGTGTTACAATGTGTGTTTACTGTAGATATGATACAATGTGTGTGTGCAGTATGTGTGATAAAATGTGTGCGTACAGTAGGTGTGATACAATGATTGTTTACAATAGTTGTGACACAATGTGTGTTTACAGTAGGTATGACACAATGGGAGTGTACAGTAGTTGTGATATAATGTGTGTTTACAGTAGGTGTGACACAATGTGTGTTTACAGTAGTTGTGATAGAATGTGTGTTTAGAGTAGTTGTGATACAATGTGTATTTACAGTAGGTGTGATACAATGTGTGTTTACAGTAGGTTTGATACTATGTGTGTTTACAGTATTTGTGATACAATGTGTGTCTACAGTAGGCGTGATACAATTTGTATTTAATGTAGGTGTGATACAATGTGAGTGTACAGTATGTTTGATAAAATGTGTGCTTACAGCAGATGTGATACAACTTGTACAGTAGGTGTGATAAAATGTGTTTACTGTCAGTGAGATACAATGTGTGTTTACAGCAAGTATGATATGATGTGTGTGCAGTAGGTGTGACAATGTTTGTTTACAGTAGGTGTGATACAATGCGTGTACAAGAGGTGTGATACAAGGTGTGTTCTGTAGGTGTACTAGAATGCCTGACTACAGTAGGAGTGTTACTATGTGCATGCACAATAAGTGTGATGCAATGTGAGTATGAAGAAGGTGTGATACAATTTGTGTATAGTAGCTGTGATACAATGTGTGTTTACAGTAGTTGTGATTCAATGTGCGTACACTAGGTGTGATATAATATGTATGTGCACTGGTTGTGATACAATGTGTGTTTACAGTAGGTGTGAGTCAATGTGCGTACACTAGGTGTGATATAATATGTATGTGCACTGGTTGTGATACAATTTGTGTTTACAGTAGTTGTGATATAATGTGTGTTTATAGTAATTGTGACACAATGTGTGTTTACCGTAGTTGTGATAAAATGTGTGTGTACAGGCATTGTGATATAATGTGTGTTTACTGTAGTTGTGATACAAAGTGTGCTTACAGTAGTTGTGACACAATGTGTGCTTACAGTAGTTGTGACACAATGTGTGTTTACTGTAGTTGTGATACAATGTGTGCTTACAGTAATTGTGACACAATGTGTGTTTACTGTAGTTGTGATACAATGTGTGTTTAGAGTAGTTGTGATACAATGTGTATGTACAGTAGGAGTGACAGTGTTTGTTTACAGTATGTGTGATAAAATGTGTATTTAAAGTAGGTGTGATATAATATGTGTTTACAGTTGGTGTGATCCAGTGTGTGCTTCCAGTAGGTTTGATGCAATGGCCCAGTAATTCCTGTCACAACGCGTGAGTAAGGATGGGCTACTCACGCGTGTGCCAGGAGCAATTGCCGGTTTTCAGCATGCACTGAAAACCGGCATTTCCTGTCCTCTGACCCAAGGGGTTAAGAGGCTGAATGCATGCGCGGTATCGGGCAGCGCGTGCGACTTGTATTTCCTGTATTTTTACAGATTTGCGCGTGTGCAAAGGCCTCCGGTTTTTACGCATTGAAAAGCCACACGTAAGTACTTAGTTTTACAGGTAAGTGGTCTTTTAGTACAATTTAGAAATTTTTTTTCCACAGGTTTATTATTTTTAAAGAATCTACAGTAAGGTAAGTTTAGTTTTAGACCCTATTTTTTAAAAATTTATTTTTTTCAAAAATGTGATTAATTGTTTAAAATAGTTTTTTAAAGTTATTCATAGTTAATTTAATTATTGGGATGCTTTTTAAAATTATATTTAAAGTTTAAGTAGTGTTTTGGGGTGCAGTACTTTTCCTGAGTTTGACAGTCTTTACTATCAAACTTATGAATGAAGTTTCCCCTCCCCTGATTGGCTGAACAGTCCTCACCTGATCCCAGCCGGCACATCGCACTAACTACGCCACTGGGTCAGGTTAGCACAGCGCGCCGAGATCAGAACCTGGCCACTGACAGGAAATCCACTGCGGGCCAGATTTCAGATGTCGGCGCGCCAGGTAAGTGCACATCGGGGGCTTGCACGCGCGGCAAGCCCCCGACCTGAATTACTGTCCCATTGTGTCTGTACAATAGGTGTTATACAATGTGGCTTTAAAGTAGGTGTGATACAATGTGTGTTTAGGGTAGTTGTGATACAATGTGTGTTTACAGTAGGCATGATATAATGTGTGTACAGTAGTTGGGAAAAAATGTGCATGTACAGTATTTGTGATACAATGTGTGGGTACCGTAGTTGTGATAGAATGTGTGTTTATAGATGTTGTGATACAATGTGTGTTTACAGTAGGTGTGATACAATGTGTGAGTACAATAGGTATGACACAATGTGAGTTTACATTTGGTCTGTTATAATGTGCGTTTACACTAGGTGTGATACAATGTGTGCGTACAGTAGGTGTGATATTATATTTGTTTAGAGTAGCTGTGATACAACGTGTGTACAGTAGGTGTGATACAATGTGTGTTTGCAATGGGTGTGATACAATGTGTGTACTGTATGTGTGATGCAATGTGTGTACAGTAGGTGTGATACAATATGTTTACAGTAGGTTTGATACAATGTCTTTACAGTAGGTGTGATACAATGTGTGTGGAGTGTAGGTGTGATGCAATGTATGTTTACATTAGGTGTGATACAATGTGTGTACAGTAGGTGTGATACAAGGTGTTTGCTGTTGGTGTGATAAAAAGTGTGAGTACAGTAGGAGTATTACATTGTGAGTGCACTGTAAGTGTGAGGCAATGTGTGTTTAAAGTAGGTGTGATACAATATGTGTATAGTAGCTGTGATACAATGTGTGTTTACAGTAGGTGTGACAATGTGTGTTTAAATTAGGTGTGAAAGAATGTGTGTTTACAGTGCTTGTGACACAATGTGTGTTTACATTAGGTGTGATACAGTGTGTGTGTACAGCAGTTGTGATATAATGTTTGTTTACAGTAGTTGTGATAAAATGTGTGTACAGTAGTTGTGATATAATATGTGTTTACAGTAGTTGTGACACAATGTGTGTTTGCAGTAGTTGTGATACAATGTGTGCTTACAGTAGGTGTCAGACAATGCTTATAAGCAGTAGTTGTGACACAATGTTTATTTAGATTAGGTGTGATACAATGTGTATGTACAGTAGTTGTGATACAATGTGTGTTTACATTTGGTGTGATACAATATGTGTTTACAGTAGTTGTGACACAATGTGTGTTTGCAGTAGTTGTGGTACAATGTGTGTGTACAGTCGTTATGATATAACATGTGTTTACAGTAGATGTGAGACAATGTGTGTTTAGAGTAGGTGTGATACAATGTGTGTTTACTGTAGTTATGATACAATGTGTGTATACAGTAGTTGTGATATGTGTGTACAGTAGTTGTGATAAAATGTTTTTACAGTAGGTGAGATACGATGTCTGAGTACAGTAGTTGTGACACAATGAGAGTTTACTTTAGGTCTGATACAATGTGCAATTACACCATATTTTACAATTTGTGTGTACAGAAGATGTGATACAATATGTGTTTTGAGAAGGTGTGATGTAATGTGCATGCAGTAGTTGTGATACAATGTGTACAGTAGGAGTGATACAATATGTTTACAGTAGGTGTGATACAATGTGTGTGTAGTGTAGTTGTGATACAATGTGTATTTACAGTAGGTGTGATACAATGTGTGTACAGTAGGTGTAATACAAGGTGTGTGGACAGTAAGTGTGATGCAATGTTTGTTTAAAGCAGGTGTGATACAATGTTTGTGTCATAGCTGTGATACAATGACTGTTTACAGTAGGTGTGATACAATGACTGTTTACAGTAGGTGTGATACAATGTATGTTTACAGTAGGTGTGATAAAATGTGTGTACAGTAGGAGTGATACAATATGTTTACAGTAGATTGGTACAATGGCCTAGAAATTCAGTATAGCCACATTTGGGGCACTACAGCTGGGCGGCCGCTAAAGTTTGCGCCCGGCGCAACTTCGCGCCACCTTCGCCGATATTCAGTGGCATCACCCCAAGAGGTTGCTGCTGCGCTAAAGCAGGCGATGCACGACTATCATTAGGCGCTAATCCGGCGATCCGGGGCGCTAACACCGAAGGCGGGCGCAGCGCATGTGCGGCGAGTTGCTCAATGAAGGCAGACACGCTGGCGCCGGTCAGCTCTTAAAGGGGAAGGGTCGACTTGTTTGGCTGCCATGCCCTGCACACTGCAGCCCTGAAGCAAGGCCTGACCATTGCTGGTTCATCGGTTCTACGCCCTCAACCATGGGGAAGCCCGCTATTCTTCCAAAGCCAATTGCACGCTCTTGCTGCTTGTCCAGGGTCATGGAGAAGGAGATGTACTGATGTCTCCTTCTGAAAAGGGCATTGTTCACCTGGCGGATGCAGCAATGTACCGTGAACTGGGAGATGTTGGCAATGTCCCCAGTAGTGGATTGGAAGGAGCCAGTGGCATCGAAGTTGAGAGCCACCATCACCTTCACTGCCACTGACAGAGATGTCCTGTTCCTCAGCTGTGGCTGCAGATCTCTGCGAAGCAGGTGGCAGATCTCAGTGACCACCTCCCTTCTGAATCACATCCTCCGAACACACTGCTCCTCAGACATGTTGAGATATGAGAACTGCTGGCGGTATACCCTGGGTGGGTAAGGCCTCCTGTGCCGACGCCTGTTGGCCAATCTCCGTCTGGCCATGACTGGCACTCTCTCACGGCGTCTCTGAGCCCTTTGAATGCAATGCAGAAAGCCAACGTTTCCACCCATTGCAGCCCCCATTACACGTGGCGACTCAAGGTTATGGCACTGAAAGTGAAATCCAAGTGCAAAGCTCTGGACTGAAGCCACAAGTACCTGTGCAAGCGCTGTGACAAAGCAGAAAGTTCTCTGCCTTTGTCTCCCTCCAAATATCCGTCTCTCACACAGAGGGATTGGCACAAAATGGCTGCCACTTATACTGCAGGAGGAGTCCCCTTTAAATAGCACCCCCCGCGCCCCGCAGCGACTGGGAACCGTTCCCCTCTACCAGTCGCTGGGGGCGCCAGGCGCAAAGGAGGGTGGCGCCACTGAATTTCCGGTTCAGGGCGCACAAAGGGCGTTGCACGATGAAATGACGTCAGGATCTGCGCGCGCAGCTGAGCACGCGCAAAGGCTTTGCGCCACCGCTAAATCTTTACTGAAGTTGGGGAGAGGCGCAGATCGCGCTGCGCCCGGCCGCTAGCCGCCTAGCGCCCCACATCTCCTCCTCCTAAGGCGCTAGCGGCTGGCGCAAACAACTGAATTTCTAGGCCAATATGTTTACAGTAGGTATGATACAATGTGTGTGTAGTGTAGGTGTGATACAATGTGTATTTACAGTAACTGTGATACAATGTTTTCACAGTAGGTGTGATACATTGTGTGTGTACAGTATTTGTCATACAATGTGTGTTTACTGTAGGTGTGATACAATGTGAGTGTGCAGTATGCGTGATAAAATGTGTGCGTACAGTAGGAGTGATACAATGGCCTAGAAATTCAGTATAGCCACGTTCGGGGCGCTAAAGTCAGGCGGCCGCTAAAGTTTGCGCCCGGCGCAAGTTTGCGCCACCTTCGCCGATATTCAGTTGCATCGCCCCAAGAGGTTGCTGCTGCGCTAAAACAGGCGATGCACGACTATCTTTAGGCGCTAAGCCGGCGGTCCTGAGTGATACCCCCGAGGCTGGGCGCAGCGCAGGTGCGTAGAGTTGTTGATTGACGGCAGACACTCTGGCGCCGGTCAGCTCTTAAAGGGGGAGGGTGGATTTGTTTGCCTGTCACGCCCTGCACACTGCAGCCCTCAAGCTAGGCCTGACCACTTCTGCTTCATCTGTGCAACGCCCAGGGCTATGGAGAAGGCCAGGGAGAGAGCGCAGCGCTTCAGCGAGGGTGACCTGAGGGTGCTGGTTGGCGGAGTGGAGCGCAGGCGCCATGTTCTGTTCCCAGAAGGTGGCAGGAGGCTGCTGCCCAGCTCCTACCAGAAAGCCTGGAGGGAGGTCTCAAACAGGGTGACTTCCAACAGCATGGTTGCCAGGACTCCTGTGCAATGCCGGAAAAAGTTCAATGACCTCACTCGAGTTGTCAGGGTGAGTACCCTTTCCAGTGTCCTCCTCATCCCTGCATGTGCACCTCAGTTTATGGGCAAAGGGACCTGAAAGCCCTAAGGGCCAGCCCTCATCCAGCAACTATGGGACTGTCATGAAAACCACTTGCACATTCAGCACTTTACACACTGTACAAGCTATTCGACCATGGGAGGCAGTACAGCCAAGATCAGGGCTTCACACTGTCAGGGCCAGTCCACCATGGGAGGCAGTGCAGACAAGATCAGGGCTTCACACTGTCAGGGCCAGTCCACCATGGGAGGCAGTGCAGACAAGATCAGGGCTTCACACTGTCAGGGCCAGTTCACCATGAGAGGCAGTGCAGACAAGATCAGGGCTTCACACTGTCAGGGCCAGTCCACCATGGGAGGCAGTGCAGACAAGATCAGGGCTTCACACTGTACTTAGAGGCCGTCCTTTCTCTTGCAGGCCAAGGTGGCGCACAACTGGAGGAAGCAACGTGAGACCGGGGGAGGCCGTCCTGACGTCAAAGAGCTCTCCGACCTCGACCAGCATGTGGAGCGCATTATGGCAGGACGGCTGATTGGCCCCGTCGCCAGTGGAGATGCCGACCGTGTTCTGGGCACCAATGGTAAGGGCATCACCTTTTTGACCTCTCTCTTTCCACTTGCGCCTCAGATCAGCATCCTTTGCCACTGTCCGACCAATGCAGTGCATGGCAGCACTCATGCCTCCCTCGCTGCCGCCCTGTCCTCACTCTAAAGCAACTCTTGTGCCTCCCTGCTTTCAGATGGTGAATCGCCAGGTGAGGAGGCGGGCCCTCAAGCTGCCACTGTCAGCGATTCCGAATTCGAGGAGGAGGAAGAGGAAGGCGGCCCATCAGTGCCACCCTCAGCCGCGCCAGCCCATGGCGATGAAGGGGGCACGTCTTCCCTGGAGGGGAGCCGGGGGGAAGGGTCGGAGGAGAGTGAAGCTCCGGGGCCCAGCGGCCTGCAGCAATGCGGGAGGGGTGGGGAAGCTCGGCGGACTTCTCCCCAGAGGGTGAGTGCGGCCTCCAGTCCTGCGATGGTGAGCGCAGAGGAGGTGCAGCTCCTGGAGGAAATGGCCGTCCAGTCTGAGCGCAGGCACACTGAGCTCATGGCTGCAGTGGCAAGGATGCCTGACTCCATTGAATCTCTGTCAATGAGTGTGCAGGAATTTGGAGCAGCACAGGCCAGGAGTCTGCAACAATTCAGTGCAGCACAGGCCAGGAGTCTGGAACAATTCAGTGCAGCACAGGCCAGGAGTCTGCAGGACTTCGCGGCAGCACAGGCGGCTTCTAGCCAAGTGCTCAGTCATGCCATTCATTCACTGGCTGGTGTCATGCGGACACAGACCAGGGCCACATGGGCACTAACTGCTGCCACCTTCGCTGGATCGGCCAGGCATCGCCAGGGCACTCGCCGTGCAGCAGCAGCCCAGCAGCCTGTTCTTCAGCTGTTTGCTGCGCATGCTGCAGTGCTGGCCCGTGCGAGTGCCAATGTCTCAGGCGACCAGGGAGCACCTGCGATCTGTCAGGTTGGCACCATTCCTGCAGCCGACACTGCCACTCCGCCATTGCAGCTGCCACGAGCCGCTGGACAGACTGCTGCCGCCCAAGCAGAGTTGGAGCAGTCAGCAGCCGAACCCTCCAGGGCCAGAGCTGGTGCAGGCCGACCCCCAAGGGCATCTGGCGTCTCGCCATCTGACCCTCAGCAGCCTTCCCCCAGCCTTGCTGCAGCCACTGGGGTCCCATTGAGGAGGAGCTGCAGGGTGGGCAGGGGCCAGTCACGGATGCGAAAGGCATCGCCCTCGCAGGGCAAAAAGTAGAAGGTCTGGCCAAATGCTTTGTGTTTGTTGAAAGGCCGAGACTGGTGTAGTTGTGGTTTTGTAAGGCCGAGACTGGTGTCTTTCTTTGTTTTGTAAGGCCGAGACTGGTGTCTTTCTTTGTTTTGTAAGGCCGAGACTGGTGTCTTTCTTTGTTTTGTAAGGCCGAGACTGGTGTCTTTCTTTTTTTTGTAAGGCCGAGACTGGTGTCTTTCTTTGTTTTGTAAGGCCGAGACTGGTGTCTTTCTTTGTTTTGTAAGGCCGAGACTGTTCGCTTTGTGTTTTTGGAGGGGGCTTCTCTCCATTAGTTTGTAATGTGGGAAGGGCAGAGGTTTCCAATAAATAAATGTTCTTAAATCGCACTGTGCATGCTTTTTTTTGCAAGTCCTGGTTGCCCTGCTCGGCTGAGGGCTTGTGGAGTGGCTACATTCATCTGGTGACATTGGCACAAGCCATTCCCTGAGAGGGGGCCTAGAACCGACGTTCAATAAGCCGCCGACGGGCGGCCCTTGCACTTTCTGCCTCCCTCCTGTGCTGGTCCTCCTCCTCCTCCTCCTCCTCCTCAGGTGGTCCGCCAATCTCTGGTGGCAGTGGCTGAGTCCGGCGGATAGCCAGGTTGTGCAGCATTCAGCACATGACCACGAAATGGGAGACTCGCTCCGGCGAATATTGTAGGGCTCCACTGGAACGATTCAGACAGCGGAACAGTTGCTTCAGGACGCCGATTGTTTGCTCAATGATGTTCCTGGTCGCTGGATGGCTGTCGTTGTATCCCTCTTCAGCAGGGGTGCTGGGCACACGGAGCGGGGTCATCAGCCAGGTACACAAAGGATAGCCTTTGCCCCCGAGAAGCCATCCTCGTGGGTGAGGCTGGGCCGGAACATGTTTGCCACAGAAGTCTGGCGCAGGATGAAGGCATCATGGCTGCTGCCTGGAAAGCGGGCATTGACAGCTAGGATGAGCTGCCTGTGGTCACACACCAGCTGAACGTTGAGGGAATGGTAGCCCTTCTGGTTGCGGTAATCCTCGGCATTCTCCAGAGGTGCCCGCAAAGCCACATGCGTGCAGTCAATGACGCCCTGCACCATAGGGAAGCCTGCGAATGCTGCAAAGCCCATTGCACACTGTTGCTGCTTGACAAGGGCCATGGAGAAGGAGATGAACTAACGTCTCCTTTTGAAAAGGCATTGGTCACCTGGCGGGTGCGGCAATGCACGGCGAACTGGGAGATGTTGGAAATGTCCCCAGTAGCGGATTGGAAGGAGCCGGTGGCATAGAATTTGAGAGCCACCGTCACCTTCACTGCCACTGACAGAGACGTCCTGCTCCTCAGATGTGGCTGCAGATCACCGCCAAGCAGGTTGCAGATCTCAGTGACCACCGCCCTTCGGAACCACAGCCTCCGAACACACTGCTCGTCAGACATGTTCAGATAGGAGAACTGCTGGCGGTATACCCTGGGTGGGTAAGGCCTCCTTTCCCGACGCCTGTTGCCCCCTCTCCGTCTAGCCAGGACTACCACTCTCTCACGGCGTCTGTGAGCCCTTTGGATGCAATGGAGAAGGCCAGCGTTTGCACCCATTGCAGCCCCCATTATATGTTTGCAAACAATGATATGACACTGAAGGCAAAGACAAGTGGAAAGCTGTGGCCTGAAGCCACAAGTATCTGTCCGAGTGTTGAGCCAAAGCAGAAAGCTCTCTACCTTTGTCTCTCTGCAAAGATCCGTCTCTCAAAAAGAAGGAGTGCTGCGAAATGGCAGCCTTTTCTACTGCAGGAGGTGTGCCCTTTAATTTGCGCCCCCCGCGCCCCGCATCAACTGAGAACCGTTCCCCTCTACCAGTCGCTAGGGGTGCCAGGCGCACAATAGGGCGTTGCGACTGAATTTCCGGTTTGGGGCGCACAAAGGGCGTTGCACGAGGAAATGACGTCAGGACCTGCGCGCGCAGCTGAGCGCGCGCAAAGACTTCCGCTAAATCGTGAGTGAAGTTGGGGAGAGGCGCAGATCGCGCTGCGCCCGGCCGCTAGCCGCCTAGTGCCCAACATCTCCTCCTCCTAAGGCGCTACCGGCTGGCGCAAGCAACTGAATTTCTAGGCCAATGTGTTTAAAATATTTGTGATGCAATGTGTGTTTGCAGTATGTGTGATACAATGTGTGTGTACAGTAGTTGTGATACAATGTGTGTTTATAGTAGGTGTGACACAATGTTTGTTTACAGTAGCTGTGATATAATGTGTGTATACAGTAGTTGTGATATAATGAGTGTTTACAACAGTTGTGATACAATGTGTGTTTACAGTAGTTGTGACACAATGTGTGCTTCCAGTAGTTGTGACACAATGTGTGTCTACAGTAGGTGTGATACAACGTGTGTTTACTGTAGGTGTGATACAATGTGAGTGTGCAGTATGTGTGATGAAATGTGTGCATACAGTAGGTGTGATACAATTAGTGTTTATAGTCGTTGTGATACAATATGTGTGTACAGTAGTTGTGATATAAGGTGTTTACAATAGTTGTGACAAAATGTGTGTTTACAGTGGGTGTGATACAATGTGTGAGTACAGAAGTTGTGAAATAATGTGTGTTTACAGTAGGTGTTACGCAATTAGTGTTTACAGTAGTTGTACAATATGTGTGTACAGTAGTTGTGAAATAATGTGTGTTTACAATAGTTGTGCTACAATGTGTATTTACAGTAGGTGTGACACAATGTGTGTTTACAGTAACTGTGACGCAATGTGTTTATAGTAGGGGTGATACAATGTGTGTGTACAGTAGTTGTGATATAATATGTGTACAGTAGTTGTGATAAAATGTGTCTTTACAGTAGTTGTGATACAATGTGTGTGTACAGTAGGTTTGATACAATGTGTGTTTACAATAGGTTTGATACTATGTGTGTGTATATAGTAGTTATGATATAATGTGTGTTTACGGTAGATGTGAGACAATGTGTGTTTAGCGTAGTTGTAATTCAATGTGTGTTTACAGTAGTTGTGATATAACGTGTGTACAGTAGTTTTGATAAAATGTGTGTTTACAGTAGTTGTGATACAATGTCTGTGTACAGTAGGTGTGATACAATGTGATTACTGTAGTTGTGATAAAATGTTTGTGTTTACAGTAGTTGTGATACAATGTGTGTCTGCAGTAGTAGTGATACAATGTATGTTTACAGTAGTTGAGATACAATGTGTGTTTACAGTAGGTGTGATACAATGTTTGTTTAATGTAGTTGTGATATAGTGTGTGTGTACCAGAGTTGTGATACAATATGTGTTTCCAGTAGGTGTGATACAATGTGTGTTTGCAGTAGGTGTGATACAATATGTCTTTACAGTAGGTGTGATGCAAAGTATGTTTATAGTAGATGTGATACAATGTGTGTTCACAATAACTGTGATACAATGGGCTAGATTTCCGTGGACCCTTCAGTTGGGGTTTCAGGCGTGTGGGGGGGAAATCCTGAATTTGGGGGTCCCGACACCATCCCACCCAAAACCCCGCCCCACGTAAGTTTCAGGGGTGGCGGGTACCTGCCCCGCACTGGGACCCGCCGAAACCAGGCGGGAAGGGATTAGTGCCAATTAACTGCCTGTTAACAGGTAGTTAACAGGCAGTTTTTATCCTAATCCCTATTTTGAGGGGTTTCGTGTGGGTTTCCCGAAGGCTCCAAAACACGCCAGGTTAGAGCAGGTGGGCCGTCGGGTTGAAGGAGTTGGAGGGGTCGCGATATCGGTGCTCAGGTGAGTGATGGGTGCATGAGTGTGAAGGTAAGTGTGTTTGGTGTGTCTAAAGTGTGTAAAGAACTTTTACTTACCTGTACTTACCTTAACAGCCTTTCTTCCTGCAGCCGACGGGAGCGCATCACTCAGCCGGTACTTAAAGCTGAAAGGCTGCGATCTGTGAAAAGTGACAGCCTTCAGCTTTGAGTACCGGTGAGAGTTCTAACTGAGTCTGTGCAGAAGGACTCATGGTAGAACTCAGACTGTCAATGTTTCACAGCTTCAAACAGCTTGACAGATGAAATTGCAGTCTGTGACGTCACCTGTTGCCGGGTGGCCCTTAATTGACCTGCTGAGCCTGCTGGGCGGGCTCAACAAGGTCAATCAAGGGAAAATCGCGCGGATTCACCAGACATTGAAGTAGGCGGGTCATAAACCCAAAGGGGAAGTTCCGCCTTCATCCCGACAGGTTCGGGAAAATCCACCCCAATGTGTTTACAGTAGGTGTAGTGTATGTGCCTTTAAGAGCCCCATGTGTACTGTAATGCCGGTAATGGCCACTCGGGCTATATAAGCCTGTATATTGTGTTGTATCCGTTAGCTCCCCTCCAGACTTTGTTTAGTAAACACCTATCAAACCAACTCCTGTCTTCAGTGTCTCTATCAACACGCAGACACAACAGTGGTGACGAAGTGGAAACGGACTTACCTGCAATTCAGCAGCACCTCAAGGACATCGATTCCTCTGGCGTCCAGAAGAATCAAGAAAGTGAAAGAAGCTGTGGTTTCACCAGCTGGCCAAGCTACTGGCAGGTACTGCGCTAATCCTTCCTGGGCGTCAGGCTGGGGCTCCAGCGGCTGGCTCTACAGCTGGGCCAAGCAGCGAAATCGGAGGCAAGCAGTAACAGACGGGGAGGGAGCACTCAGGAGACGGCCGGCGCTGCAAGCAGGTCGGCGTTCAGAACCAGAGAGAAAGTCCGGCGGGAACGAGTCTCCAACTGTAAATAAATAAATAAAAAAAGAACGGAAACCGCGGGAAACAGTGTTTTCATCGGCAGCAGCGGCGGGAAAGCGCGGGAAGCGCCATATCTTTTCTAAGATGCCTAAGTCTGGCAATATTGATGCTTTTGATAACGAGATAGAGGATTGGACCACATATGTGGAAAGAGTGGAGGTATATTGCACTGCAAATGGAATAGAAGATGAAAAAAAAGCTTCAGTACTGCTAAATCTAATGGGCGCAAAGACATACGGGCTGTTACGAAATGTAATCACTCCAGCCAAACCAAAGGACAAGAATTTTAAAGAAATTGTTGATACCCGACAGGAGCACTTAAACCCAACACCGCTGCTGATAGCGGAACGATTCAAATTCTTCAAGAGAAATCAACACAAGAATGAAAGTAACGCTGATTACCTCACCAAATTAAGAAAGCTATCAAAACACTGCCAATTCGGGGCAGGACTAACAGATTATCTTCGAGACAAATTCGTCTGCGGTCTCTTAAGTGAAGGAACACAGGAAAGGCTGCTTTCTGAAAAGGATTTAACACTGGACAAGGCTTTCCGTATGGCTGTATCATACGAAGCAGCCGCAAGAGGAGCTGCAGAGATAAAACAAAAGACACAGGACTTCGGCACCCATGAAATGACACAGGGTTTCGAGAGATGTTATCGCTGCGGCAGATCCACCCATGACCAGAGAGACTGCTGGTTCAAGGACAAAGCATGCAGGCAATGCGGAAAGATTGGACACATTGCACGGGTATGCCGATCTGGACAAAATAAATCCACAGACAGGAAAAAAAAAATCAATAAAGAAAAGTACAGAAAGGTACAAATGATGACGGACAGTAGCTCCGAAGAACAGAAGAGCGATAGCGACTCCGAAAACAAGAGACTAAGCTGTCTCAAATTACATAATGTACTTGCCAAAGATGATTACCAGACTATTTGGGTTACCCTCACGATAGCAGGGCCCCCAGTTAAAATGGAGCTAGATACAGGATCAGCTCTGACCGTCATAAATCGACAGGATTACGAGCGGCTATTTCCGCATATACCTTTAAAAGACACATCCATTATCTTGAAAACATATACGGGGCAGAAAGTATACCCCAAAGGAAAAATAAGGGTGCCTGTTGTATACAACGGCAAGGAAATACAAAAGTTGTATTTATACATTCTACAAGATTTTGGCCCACCGCTGTTAACATAGAAACTAGGAGCAGGAGTAGGGCATTCGGTCCTTTGAGCCTGCTCCGCCATTCAACGAGATCATGGCTGATCATCCAAACCCTAGCACCCGGCCCCTACAGCGACAGCCATCCCACCCAAGCCCTATCCCCATGTATTTAATCCCCCCTAACACTAAGGGCCAATTTTTTTTATCATGGCCAATCAACCTAACCCGCACATCTTTGGACTGTGGGAGGAAACCGGAGCACCCGGAGGAAACCCACGCAACCACGGGGAGAATGTGCAAACTCCACACAGACAGTCACCCAAGGCTGGATTTGAACCCGGGTCTCTGGCGCTGTGAGGCAACAGTGCTAACCACTATGCCACCATGTTGGGACATGAATGGATCAGGAAAATACGTTTAGACTGGCACTCCATTCAGGCACTGACGGTGACTAGTAAGAAAGAAAATGATGATGACGTCATACCTGAACGATTAAAAGACATCTTGGCCAACGCCAAAGAAGTGTTTCAAGAGAAACTAGGAACCTTGAAAGGCATCACCACCTCAATAAAAGTGGAAGATGCAGCAATTCCCAAGTTTTTTAAAGCAAGACCGGTGCCATACGCAATTCGTCCAGCAGTCGAGGCAGAGCTGGAGAATTTGGAAAATGCAGGCGTATTATCCAAAATAGATTGGAGCGAGTGGGCAACACCCATCGTTCCAGTCATGAAGAAAGCATTGAATAATGATAAATCTGAAAAACAGAGAAAAATTCGCATCTGTGGAGACTTCAAGGTGACTGTAAACCCGGTCCTTCTCATGGTACAGTATCCTCTTCCGAGGATAGAAGATATTTTCGCCTCACTATCCGGAGGGAAACGTTTCACCAAAATTGACTTGGCACAGGCATATCTACAGATGGAGGTTGAAGAGGCCTCTAAAAAAATAATCTCACGATAAATACACACAAAGGTCTGTACCAGTACAATCGACTGGTTTTCGGAGCAGCATCCGCTCCAGCTATCTGGCAAAGAGCTATGGAGCAAGTCCTCCAAGGGATTCTGGGGACTCAATGCTACCTAGACGACATCCTTGTAACAGGAGAAAATGACAACGAGCACCTTGCCAATTTGGAGCAGGTGCTCACTAGGCTGAGAGAACGGGGCCTACGAGCAAATCGCCCCAAGTGCGAATTTTTCCAAAATCAAATATCATATTGTGGCCACATAATTAATAAGGAAGGGTTGCATAAGTCACCTGAAAAAATTGAAGCGGTCATAAAAGCCCCAGCACCTGAAAATGTTTCACAATTAAGGTCGTTCCTGGGATTAATAAATTACTATCATAAATTTTTACCGAACTTATCAACTCTTCTACACCCTCTTAATGAATTGCTACAAACAGGAGTAATTTGGAAATGGAGCGAAGACTGTAAACGTGCCTTCCATAAATGCAAAGACTTAATCACGTCCAAAGAAGTTTTGGCTCATTGCAACCCATCACTGCCAATCAGACTAGCGTGCAATGCATCCCCTTATGGCATAGGAGCAGTATTATCGCATAAATTCCCTGATGGCTCGGAACGGCCGATAGCTTTTGCGTCACGCTCATTAAACTCAGCTGAGCGTAACTATGCCCAAATCGACAGGGAAGCACTCAGCCTGGTATGGGGAGTGAAGAAATTCAACCATTACCTACACGGACAAAAATTTACCTTGTTGACTGACTATCAACCCCTCATCTCCATATTCAACCCTAAAAAGGGTGTTCCCATTATGACAGCGCAAAGGCTACAGAGGTGGTCCCTTTTTCTAGGGGCACACCAATACAACATAAATACAAAGGATCAAAACAGCATGGGAATGCTGACGGTTTATCGCACCTACCGTTGCCAACGGTAAAAGAGGCACCTACAGTAGACCCAGTGGAGATGTTCCACTCAACCATAGTGGAATGTCTACCAGTAACAAATTCTGCCATTGAAAAGGAAACGAGAAATGACCCGACTCTCTCACGAGTCTACGACTTAACGGTGAAGGGATGGCCAGCACATGGCGAACCACTGTTGCCAGCATTCTCGCAAAGATGAGAACAGCTGTCAGTATGCTGAGGAACTTTAATGTGTGGATCCAGAGTGGTGATTCCACCCAAAATCCAGGATAAAATTCTAAAGGAGCTTCACGAGGGGCATCTGGGTGGAGTGAAAATGAAGAACCTAGCCAGAGCATTTGTATGGTGGCCAGGTATCGATGGAGACATAGAAGAAATGACCAAGAGCTGCCTAGGATGCCAGAAGGTCCAAAACGCTCCACCCCAAGCCCCTCTACATCCATGGGAAACTCCCTCATCCCCCTGGCAAAGGGTACACATCGACTTTGCTGGTCCATTTATGGACTCAATGTTCTTAATCGCGGTTGATGCACACTCCAAGTGGCCGGAGGTAATAAAGATGTTCTCCACCACCACGGAAAAAACCATCACAGTATTAAGGATCATATTTGCCAGGAATGGGCTGCCGGAACAGATCTGTTCTGATAATGGACCGCAATTTGTGTCTGAAGAATTCAGGAAGTTCTTAAAAAACAATGGGGTTAAGCACTACACGTCCGTCCCATACCATCCCGCCACCAATGGATTGGCTGAAAGGTTTGTCCAGACCTTCAAGAAGGCCATAAAGGCCATGGGTAATGAAGACATAAAACTTCAGCACAAGGTGGATAACTTCTTGTTCGCATACAGGAATGCAACACATATGGTTACAAACCAAACTCCCGCCATAATGTTCTTCAATAGAAGCCTAAGATGCCGGCTGGATTTGATCAAGCCCAACATCAGAAGGGACGTGGAGAACCGGCAATTTCAAGGCATGAATGAAAGGCCAACTAGAACCTTCCAGATAGGTCAACAAGTTTTGGCCCGGGACTACTGTACTGAGAAATGGCAGCCTGGAACTATCTGCACACGACTAGGACCGCTGATGTATACCGTGGACATCGGAGAAAGCATAATAAGGCGCCATGCTGACCAAATCATAGAGTCATCCGAAAAGGGACAACCTACACCACAACTCTATATGCCTAACGATGAAGTAGCGATATCCATATCTACCTCCGATCCGGTGATACTGGAACCCGATGAACCCAACACTGGCATTCAAGCCGAATCAGCCTTGCCAAAAGAACCTACTACACCACCAGAAACTACTACACCACCGAGGCATTATCCGGACCGAGTCAGGAAGCCTCCAGAGAGACTGACTTATAATTAATTAACTGCAGCAATGTGCATATTATTTTTCTTATAACATGTAATTAATAATTACTTAAAATATTATGTACTGGTTAGCTAAAAGGGGAGGAATTGTAGTGTATGTGCCTTTAAGAGCCCCATGTGTACTGTAATGCCGATAATGGCCACTCGGGCTATATAAGCCTGTATATTGTGTTGTATCCATTAGTTCCCCTCCAAACTTTGTTTAGTAAACACCTATCAAACCAACTCCTGTCTTCAGTGTCTCTATCAACACACAGACACAACAGTAGGTGTGATACAATGTGTGTGTACAGTAGTTGTGATACAACGTGTGTTTACAGTAGGTTTGATACTATGTGTGTTTACAATACTTTTGATACAATATGTGTCTACATTAGGTGTGATACAACGTGTGTTTACAGTAGGTATGATACAACGTGTGTGCTGTATGTGTGATAAAATGTGTGCGTACAGTAGGTGTGATACAATGTGTGTTTAGAGTAGTTGTGACACAATATGTGTTTACAGTAGATGTGATACAATGGGAGTGTACAGTAGTTGTGATATAATGTGTGTTTACAGTAGGTGTGACTCAATGTGTGTTTAGAGTAGTTGTGATACAATGTGTGTTTAATGTAGGTGTGATACAATGTGTGTACAAGAGGTGTGATATAAGGTGTGTGCTGTAGGTGCCCTACAATGTCTGAGTACAGTAGGAGTGTTACTATGTGCATGCACAACAAGTGTGATGCAATGTGAGTATAAAGAATGTGTGATACAATTTGTGTATAGCAGCTGTGATACAATGTGTGTTTACTGTAGGTGTGAGTCAATGTGTGTACACTAGGTGTGATATAATATGTATGTGCACTGGTTGTGATACAATTTGTGTTTACAGTAGTTGTGATATAAGGTGTGTTTATAGTAATTGTGACACAATGTGTGTTTACAGTAGTTGTGATAAAATGTGTGTGTAGTCGTTGTGATATAATGTGTGCTTACAGTAGTTGTGACACAATGTGTGTTTACAGTAGTTGTGATACAATGTGTGTTTACAGTAGTTGTGATACAATGTGTGTGTACAGTAGGAGTGACAATGTTTGTTTACAGTACGTGTGATATAATATGTGTTCACAGTAGGTGTGATCCAATGTGTGCTTCCAGTAGGTTTCATATAATGTGTCTGTACAATTGGTGTTATACAATGTGGCTTTAAAGTAGGTGTGATACAATGTGTGTTTGCAGTAGGCATGATACAATGTGTGTACAGTAGTTGGGATACAATGTGCATGTACAGTATTTGTGATACAATGTGTGGGTACCATAGTTGTGATACAATGTGTTTTTAGATGTTGTGATACAATGTGTGTTTACAGTAGGTGTGATACAATGTATGAGTACAGTAGTTGTGACACAATGTGAGTTTACATTTGGTCTGATACAATGTGCGTTTACACTAGGTGTGATACAATGTGTGCTTACAGTTGGTGTGATACTATATGTGTTTAGAGTAGGTGTGGTAAATTGTGCATACAGTAGTTATGATACAATGTGTTTATAGTAGATGTGATATAATGTGTGTACAGTAGGTGTGATACAATGTGTGTTTGCAATAGGTGTGATACAACGTGTGCTTATAGTATGTGTGATACAATCTGTGTACTGTAGATGTGATACAATGTGTGTTTACAGCAGGTGTGATACAATGTGTGTACAAGAGGTGTGATACAAGGTGTGTGCTGTAGATGTGCTACAATGTGTGAGTACAGTAGGATTTTTACTATATGCATGCACAGTAAATGTGATGCAAAGTGAGTGTAAAGTAGGTGTGATACAATTTGTGTATAGTAGCTGTGATACAATGTGTTTTTACAGTAGGTGTGATTCAATGTGTGTTTACAGTAGATGTGATGTAATGTGTGTTTACAGTCATTGTGACACAATGTGTGTTTACAGTAGTTGTGATAAAATGTGTGTGTACAGTCATGATATAATGTGTGCTTACAGTGGTTGTGACACAATGTGTGTTTACAGTAGTTGTGATACAATGTGTGTGTACAGTAGGAGTGACAGTGTTTGTTTACAGTGTGTGTGATAAAAATGTGTACTTACAGTAGGTGTGACACAATGTGTGTACAGTAGGTGTGATACAATGTGTGTTTAAAGTAGGTGTGATATAATATGTGTTTACAGTAGGTGTGATCCAATGTGTGCTTCCAGTAGGTTTGTCTGTAAAATAGGTGTTATACAATGTGGCTTTAAAGTAGGTGTGATACAATGTGTGTTTAGGGTAGTTGTGATACAATGTGTGTTTACAGTAGGCATGATATAATGTGTGTACAGTAGTTGGGAAAATATGTGCATATACAGTATTTGAGATACAATGTGTGGATACCGTAGTTGTGATACAATGTGTGTTTATAGATGTTGTGATACAATGTGTGTTTACAGTAGGTGTGATACAATGTGTGTGTACATTAGTTGTGACATAATGTGAGTTTACATTTGGTCTGATACAATGTGCATTTACAATAGGTGTGATACAATGTGTGCGTACAGTAGGTGTGATATTATATTTGTTTAGAGTAGGTGTGATATAATGTGTGTACAGTAGTTATGATACAATGTGTTTATATTAGGTGCGATACAACGTGTGTACAGTAGGTGTGATACAATGTGTGTTTGCAATAGGTGTGATACAATGTGTGTATCGTAGGTGTGATACAATGTGTGTACAGTAGGTGTGATACAAGGTGTGTGCTGTTGGTGTGATAAAAGTGTGAATACAGTAGGAGTGTTACAATGTGAGTGCACAGTAAGTGTGAGGCAATGTGTGTTTAAAGTAGGTGTGATACAATGTGGGTATAGTAGCTGGGATACAATGTGTGTTTACAGTAGGTGTGATACAATGTGTGTTTACAGTAGTTGTGACACAATGTGTGTTTACAGTAGGTGTGATACAATGTGTGTTTACAGTAGGTGTGATACAATTTGTGTTTACAGTAGTTGTGACACAATGTGTGTTTACATTAGGTGTGATGCAGTGTGTCTGTACAGTAGTTGTGATATAATGTTTGTTTACAGTAGTTGTGATAAAATATGTGTACAGTAGTTGTGTTATAATGTGTGCTTACAGTAGTTGTGACACTATGTGTGTTTACAGTAGTTGTGGTAGAATGTGTGTGTACAGTAGTTATGATATAATGTGTTTACAGTAGATGTGAGACAATGTGTGTTTAGAGTAGGTTTGATACAATGTGTGTTTACATTAGTTATGATACAATGTGTGTGTACAGTAGTTGTGATCAAATGTTTTTACAGTTGGTGTGATACGATGTCTGAGTACAGTAGTTGTGACACAATGTGAGTTTACTTTAGGTCTGATACAATGTGCATTTACACCAAGTGTTTTACAATTTATGTGTACAGAAAATGTGATACAATGTGTATTTTGAGAAGGTGTGATATAATGTGCATGCAGTAGTTGTGATACAATGTGTTCATAGTTGGTGTGATACAATGTGTACCTTAGGTGTGATACAATATGTTTACAGTAGGTTTGATACAATATGTTTACAGTAGGTGTGATACAATGTGTGTGTAGTGTAGGTGTGATACAATGTGTATTTTCAGTAGGTGTGATACAATGTGTGTACAGTAGGTGTGATACAAGGTGTGTGCTGTAGGTGTGATACAATGTGTGAGTACAGTAGGAGTGTTACAATGTGTTTGCACCATAAGTGTGCTGCAATGTTAGTTTAAAGCAGATGTGAGACAATGTGTGTATCATAGCTGTGATACAATGACTGTTTACGGTAGGTGTGATAAAATGTGTTTACAGTAGGTGTGAAACAATATGTGTGTTCGCTGGTTGTGATACAATGTGTGTTTACCATAGTTGTGATACAATGTGTGCATACAGTAGGTGTGATACAATGCGTATTTACAGTAATGGTGATACAATGAGTGTTTGCAGTAGGTGTGATACAATGTGTGTACAGTAGTTGTATATAATATGTGTTTACAGTAGGTGTGACACAATGTGTGTTTGCAGTATTTGTGATACAATGTGTGTGCAGTAGGTGCGATATAATGTGTATTTACAGTAATGGTGATACAATGAGTGTTTGCTGTAGGTGTGATACAATGTGTGTACAGTAGTTGTATATAATATGTGTTTACAGTAGGTGTGACACAATATGTGTTTACAGTAGGTGTGATACAATGTGTGTTTACAGTAGTTGTGATTCAATGTGTGTGAACAGTAGATGAGATAAAGGGTGTGTTTACAGTAGGTGTGATACAATGTTTGTTTACAGTAGTTGTGATACAATGTGTGTGTACAGTACATGAGATACAATGGGTGAGAAATTGGGTGGAGCTGCAAACGGGGCGCCAAGCTCGCCTGGGTGCCAGATTTAGCGCAGCGTTCGGAGCAGTTGCGACCACCGGAAATTCAGCTTGAGCGCCCCAAGAGGGACACGGGGCGAAGCTCGAGGAGCTCCACGTCCCTCTTAGGGCGCTGAAACTGAATATCGCAGCACTAAGTGCCGCAGTGCCACACGCTGCGGCACGGCGCGCTGCGGTACTGCAGGCCTTCCTCCCATTCTTAAGGGGGAGGGGCCTGCACCAGCACGATCGGAGATCGCGAGTGCCGGCAAAAGTGCCCGGCACCGAGGAGAAGTGCCGGGCTCTCGGAAAACAGCCGGCAATGCCGCGGGGGTCAATCAGGAGGCGAGGGACAGAGGTGCTGGCAGGCGGCCGCCAAAAAAAACGGCCGCCCCGCACCTCCACCTTAATTTGCGCCACTGCCGCCACAGGTAGGCCCCGTGAACCGGGCGCCATTTGCAAACAGTGCTACAGAGGTGGTCGCTGCCAAATATCGCGAGCGGGGCGGTAGCGGGGCACTGCGCACACCGATGACATCATCGGTGGTGGTGCAGCGCAACAGGCTAAGGTCACCATTAGCGCCCCAGCTAAATATTGCGGGAGGCATGGCCAGTGGCGCTAATGCCACTGAGTCCCCTCTTTAGGCGCTAACTGGTGGCGCAGCCCACCGAATTTCTAGGCCAATGTGTCTTTACAGTAGGTGTGATACAATGTGTGTACACAGTAGGTGTGATACAATGTGTGTTTACAGTAACTGTGATACAATGTTTTCACAGTAGGTGTGATACATTGTGTGTGTACAGTAGTTGTGATACAATGTGTGTTTACAGTAGGTGTGATACAATGTGTGTTTAAAGTAGGTGTGATACAATGTATGTTTATAATAGTTGTGACACAATGTGTGTTTACAGAAGGTGTGATACAGTGTGTGTGTACAGTAGTTGTGATATAATATGTGTTTACAGTAGTTGTGATATAATGTGTGCTTACAGTATTTGTGACATATTGTGTGTTTACGTAGGTGTGAGACATTGCTTACATACAGTAATTGTGACACAATGTGTATTTAGAGTAGATGTGAGACAATGTGTATGGACAGTAGTTGTGATGTAATGTGTGTTTTCAGCAGCTGTGTCACAATGTGTGTTTACAGTGGTTGTGATACAATGTGTGTTTACAGTAGGTGTGATACAGTATGTGTTTACAATAGTAGTGACACAGTGTGTGTTTACAGTAGTTGTGGTACAATGCGTGTGTACAGTAGTTATGATATAACGTGTGTTTACAGTTGATGTGAAACAATGGCCTAGAAATTGGGTTTTGGCGCAGCGACGGCTTTAGCGCCGGAAGTTAGTGCCGGAGCTAAGTCGCGCTGGGCGGGCCAAAAATTCACTACTTCTGCGCCCAAACGGCTGCCAGCGCTGCTGAAAGCTGTTAGTGCCTGAAAACTGGCGCTATGCGCTGAATTTCGGCGCTATTCCGGCGCTGCGGCGCCCGCTGCGGTGCGGCAGGTTCGGGAAGTGCAGGCCTCCTCCTTCCCTTAAGGAGGAGCTGCCTGCACCCGGCCGCGGCCCGCGATAATCTTTTTAAAAATGAGCCCGGCACCTCGGACAAGTGCCGGGCTTGCTTCCTCTTCCGGGGGGGGGGGGAAGTCCGGGGAGGGAGCTGCGGCCAGGCGGGCGGCGGGAAAGCGGCCGGCCGCCGCGGGGCCTTTAATGCGCCGGCGCAACGTTCTGTAAGGCACCTCTGCCAGAACGTTGCTTGCAGCTGCCACGGGCGAGGCGGCCGCAACTCAATTTCCGAGTTCGGGCGGGTTACCATGGCAACCGGGACGCTGCGCACACCAATGACGTCATCGGTGCCGGCGCAGCGCTACCGGCCTAACGCCGATTTAGGGCCCCTGTCAATTTCAAAACTGGCCATAACTTCGCCGCTAGGCACTCTAGCGCCTCAAAAGCGGCGCTAAGGCCAGTGAATTTCTAGGCCAATGTGTGTTTGGAGTAGGTGTGATACAATGTGGCCTAGAAATTCAGTTGTTAGCGCCAGCCACTAGCGCCTTAGGAGGAGGAGAAGTGGGGCGCTAAGTGGCTAGCATCCGGGCGCGGCGCGATCTGCACCTCTCGCGAACTTCACTCAAGATTTAGCGGTGGTGCAAAACCGCAGCGCCCGCTCAGCTGCGCGCGCAGATCCTGACGTCATTTCATGGTGCAACGCCCTTGGTGCGCCCCGAACCGGAACTTCAGTGGTGCCACCCTTCTGTGCGCCTGGCGCCCCCAGCGACTGGTAGAGGTGAACGGTTACCAGTCGCTGCGGGGCACGGGGGGCGCTATTTAAAGGGGACACCTCCTGTATTATAAGTGGCAGCCATTTTGTGCCAATCCTTCTGTGTGAGAGACGGATATTTGGAGAGACACAAGGGAGAGAGCTTTCTGCTTTGACTCAGCGCTCGCACAGGTACTTCTGGCTTCAGGCCAGAGCTTTGCACTTGGATTTAACTTTCAGTGCCATAGCCTTGAGTCGCCACATATAATGGGGGCTGCAATGGGTGGAAACGTTGGCTTACTGCATTGCATTCAAAGGGCTCAGAGACGCCGTGAGAGACTGCCAGTCATGGCCAGACGGAGATGGGCCAACAGGCGTCGGCACAGGAGGCCTTACCCACCCAGGGTATAGCACCAGCAGTTCTCATATCTGAACATGTCTGAGGAGCAGTGTGTTCGGAGGCTGCGATTCAGAAGGGGGGTGGTCACTGAGATCTGCCACCTGCTTTGCAGAGATCTGCAGCCACAGCTGAGGAGCAGGACGTCTCTGTCGGTGGCAGTGAAGGTGACGGTGGCTCTCAACTTCTATACCACCGGCTCCTTCCAATCCGCTAATGGGGACATTGCCAACATCTCCCAGTTTGCGGTACATTGCTGCATCCGCCAGGTGACCAATGCCCTTTTCAGAAGGAGACATCAGTACATCTCCTTCCCCATGACCCTGGACAAGCAGCAAGAGCGTGCAATGGGATTTGGAGGAATAGCGGGCTTCCCCATGGTCCAGGGCGGCATTGACTGCACGCATGTGGCTTTGCGGGCACCTCTAGAGAATGCCGAGGATTTCCGCAACCGGATGGGCGACCATTCGCACAACGTCCAGTTGGTGTGCGACCACAGGCAGCTCATACTAGCTGTCAATGCCCACTTTCCAGGCAGCAGCCACGATCTCTTCATCCTGCTCCAGACTGCTGTGGCAGACATTTTGGAAGCCCAGGCTCACCCACGAGGATGGCTTCTCGGGGACAAAGGCTATCCTTTGTGCACCTGGCTGATGACCCTGCTCCATGCGCCCAGCACCCCTGCTGAAGAGCGATACAACGACAGCCATCAAGCTGCCAGGAACATCATTGAGCACACAATCGGCGTGCTGAAGCATTGGTTCCGCTGTCTGGACCATTCCGGAGGAGCCCTACAGTACTTGCCTGAGCGAGTCTCCCATTTCGGTGTAGTGTGCTGCATGCTGCACAACCTGGCTATCCTCAGGACTCAGCCACTGCCACCAGAGGAGGAGGAGGAGGAGGAGGAGGAGCACCAAGATGGGAGGGAGGCACAAAGTGCAAGGGCTGTCCATCGGCTGCTTATTGCAATTTGGTTCTAGGCCCCCTCTCAGGGAATGGCTTGTGCCAATGAAGGAAGATGAATGTAGCCGCTCCACAAGCCCTCAGCCGGTCAAGGCAAAAAATAGTTCAAATTGCAAACATGGACAATGTGATTAAAGAACATTTTTTACTGTGCAAACTCTGTGCCCTTCCCGCATGACAAACTAATTCAGATAAACCCCCCAAAAAACAGTCAGAGACATAACTGGCTTTCACAACCTTCAGAAAATGAAAAAAGCAGTTAAACAAAAATGACCATGATCCTCGGCCTTCAATTAAAAAACAAACACAACAGCCTTGGCCTTCATAAAAAACAAACACAACAGTCTCGGCCTTCATATATAAACAAAACATTCTCGGCTTTCATAAGTAAACACAACATTTGGCCACACCTTCTACTTTTTCCCCTGTGAGGGTGATCCACCTCGCTTCCGCGAATGGCCCCTTCCCGCCCTGCAGCTCCTCCTCAATGGGACCCCAGTGGCTGCAGCAAGGCTGGGGGAAGGCTGCTGAGGGTCAGATGGTGAGACAGCAGATGCCCTTGGGGGATGGCCTGGTCCAGCTCTGGGCCTGGAAGGCCCGGCTGCTGACTGCTCCAACTCTGCTTCGGCGGCAGCAGTCTGTCCTACGGGTGGTGGCAGCTGCAGTGGAGGAGTGACAGTGTTGGCTGCAGGAATGCTGCCAACCTGACAGAGCACAAGCACTCCCTGGTCAGCTGATACACTGGCACTCGCACGGGCCAGCACTGCATCATGCGCAGCAATCTGCTGAAGCACAGACTGCTGGGCTGCTGCGGCATGGCGAGGGCCCCGGCAATGCCTGGCCGATCCAGTGAGGGTGGCAGCAGTTAGTGCCCATGTGGCCCTGATCTGTGTCTGCATCAGACCAGCCAGTGAATGCACGGCACGACTGAGCACTTGGCTGGAAGCCGCCTGTGATGCAGCGAAGTCCTGCTGACTCCTAGCCTGTGCTGCCGCGAAGTCCTGCAGATTCCTTGCCTGTGCTGCACTGAAATCTTGCAGACTCCTGGCCTGTGCTGCCCCGAATTGCTGAGCACTCCTTGCCAGTGACTCTATGGAGTCAGGCATCCTTGCCACTGCAGCCATGAGCTCAGTGTGTCTGCGCTCAGCCTGGGCACCCATTTCACCAAGGAGCCGCACCTCCTCTGCGCTCACCGTAGCAGTACTGGAGGCTGCACTCACCCTCTGGGGAGAAGGCCACCGAGCTTCCCCACCCCTCCTGCGTTGCTGCAGCCCGCTGGACCCCGGAGCTCACTCTCCTCAGACCATTCCCCCCTGCTCCCCTCTAGGAAAACGTGTTCCCATCATGGCCATGGGCTGCCTCGGCTGAGGGTGGCACTGATGGGCCAGCTTCCTCTTCCTCCTCCTCGAATTCAGAATCACTGACAGTGGCAGCTTGAGGGCCCGCCTCCTCACCTGGCGAATCAGCATCTGCAAGCAGGGAGGCACAAGAGTTGCTTTAGAGTGAGGACAGGGCAGCAGCGAGGGAGGCATGAGTGCTGCTATGCACTGCATTGGTTCGATAGTGGCAAAGGATGCTGGTGTGAGGCACAAGTGGAAAGAGAGAGGTCAAAAAGGTGGTGACCTTACCATTGCTTTCCAGAACAGGGTCGGCATCTCCAATGGCGACGGGGCCAATCAGCCGGCCTGCCATAATGCGTTGCACACGCTGCTCCAGGTCGCTGAGCTCTTTGAGGTCAGGACGGCCTCCCCCGGTCCGTAGCTGCTGCCTGCGATTGTGGGCCAGCTTGCCCTGCAAGAGAAAGGACGGCCTCTAAGTACAGTGTCAAGCCCTGATCTTGCCTGCACTGCCTCCCATGGTGGAAAAGCCCTGACAGTGTCAAGCCCTGATCTTGCCTGCACTGCCTCCCATGGTGGAATAGACCTGACAGTGTCAAGCCCTCATCTTGCCTGCACTGCCTCCCATGGTGGAATAGCCCATAGGGTGTCAAGCCTTGATCTTGCCTGCACTGCCTCCCATGGTGGAATAGCCCTGACAGCGTCAAGCCCTCATCTTGTCTGCACTGCCTCCCATGGTGGAATAGCCCTGACAGTGTGTAAAGTGCTGAATGTGCAAGTGGTTTTCATGAGAGTCCCATAGCTCTTGGATGAGGGCTGGGCATTGGGGCTTTCAGGTCCCTTTGGCCAGAAACTGAGGTGCACATGCAGGGATGAACAGGATAGTGGAAAGGGTACTCACCCTGACAACCCGAGTGAGGTCGTTGAACTTTTTCCTGCATTGAAGTGCAGTCCTGGCAACCATGCTGTTGGTGGTCACCCTGTTTGCCACCTCCCTCCAGGCTTTTCGGTATTCGCTGGGAAGCGGCCTCCTCCCACTGTCAGGGAAGAGGACAGGTCGCCTGCGCTCTACTGCGCCAACCAGTAGCCTCAGGGCACCCTCGTTGAAGCGCTCCGCTCGCTCCCTAGCCTTCTGCATGGTCCTGGACGTAGAAATGATAACAAGCAATGGTCAGGCCTTGCTTCAGGGCTGCAGTGTGCAGGGCGTGGCAGCCAAACAAGTCCACCCTCCCCCTTTAAGAGCTGACCGGCACCAGCATGTCTGTCTTCAATCAGCAACTCGCCGCACCTGCGCTGCGCCCGCCCTTGGTGTTAGCGCCTCGGCTCGCCGGCTTAGCGCCTTATGATAGTTGTGCATCACCTGCTTTAGTGCAGCAGCAACCTCTTGGGGCGATGCAACTCAATTTCGACAAAGGTGGTGCTAAGTTGTGCCGGGCGCTAAATTTAGCGAACGCCCGGCTGTAGCGCTCCAAATGTGGCGATACTGAATTTCTAGGCCAGTGTGTTTACAGTAGTTATGATACAATGTGTGTGTACAATAGTTGTGATATGTGTGTAAAGTAGTTGTGATAAAATGTTTTTACAGTAGGTGTGATACGATATCTGAGTACAATAGTTGTGGCACAATGTGAGATTACTTTATGTCTGATATACAATGTGCGTTTACACCAAGGCCTAGAAATTCAGTTGTTAGCGCCAGCCGCTAGCGCCTTAGGAGGAGGAGAAGTGGGGCGCTAAGCGGCTAGAGCCCGGGCGCGGCGCGACCTGCGCCTCTCGCGAACTTCACTCACGACTTAGCAGCGGCACAAAACCGCAGTGCCCGCTCAGCTGCACGCGCAGATCCTGACGTCATTTCATGGTGCAACGCCCTTGGTGCACCCCGAACCGGAACTTCAGTGGCACCGCCCTTCTGTGCGCCTGGCGCCCCCAGCGACTGGTAGAGGGGAACGGTTCCCAGTCGCTGCGGGGCGCGGGGGGCGCTACTTAAAGGGGACTCCTCCTGCATTGTAAGTGGCAACCATTTTGTGCTAATCCTTCTGTGTGAGAGACAGATATTTGGAGAGAGACAAAGGAAGAGAGTTTTCTGCTTTGACTCAGCGCTCGCACAGGTACTTCTGGCTTCAGGCCAGATCTTTGCACTTGGATTTAACTTTTAGTGCCATAGCCTTGAGTCGCCACATATAATGGGGGCTGCAATGGGTGGAAACGTTGGGCTTCACCATTGCATTCAAAGGGCCCAGAGAAGCCGTGAGAGAGTGCCAGTCATGGCCAGACGGAGAAGGGCCAACAGGCGTCGGCACAGGAGGCCTTACCCACCCAGGGTATACCGCCAGCAGTTCTCATATCTGAACATGTCTGAGGAGCAGTGTGTTCGGAGGCTGCGATTCAGAAGGGAGGTGGTCACTGAGATCTGCCACCTGCTTCGCAGAGATCTGCAGCCACAGCTGAGGAGCAGGATGTCTCTGTCGGTGGCAGTGAAGGTGACGGTGGCTCTCAACTTCTATGCCACCGGCTCCTTCCAATCCGCTACTGGGGACATTGCCAACATCACCCAGTTCACGGTACATTGCTGCATCCGCCAGGTGACCAATGCCCTTTTCAGAAGGAGACGTCAGTACATCTCCTTCCCCATGACCCTGGACAAGCAGCAAAAGCGTGCAATGGGATTTGGAAGAATAGCGGCCTTCTCAATTGTCCTGGGTGTAGAACTGATGAACCAGCAATGGTCAGGCCTTGCTTCAGGGCTGCAGTGTGCAGGGCGTGCCAGCCAAACAAATCGACCCTCCCCCTTTAAGAGCTGAGCGGCGCCAGCGTGTCTGGCTTCAATCAGCAACTCGCCGCACCTGCGCTGCGCCCGCCCTCGGTGTTAGCGCCTTGGCTCGCCGGCTTAGCACCTTATGATAGTCGTGCATCGCCTGCTTTAGCACAGCAGCAACCTCTTGGGGCGATTCAACTCAATTTCGGTAAAGGTGGCGCTAAGTTGCGCCGGGCGCTAAATTTAGCGAACGCCCGGCTGTAGCGCCCCAAACGTGGCGATACTGAATTTCTAGGCCCAAGTGTATTACAATTTGTGTGTACAGTAGATGTGATACAATATGTGTTTAGAGAAGGTGTGATATAATGTGCATGCAGTATTTGTGATACAATTGGCCCAGAAATTCGGGTCGGGGGCTTCCCGCGGGTGTAAGTCCCCGACCTTCAAATAATTTTTTTTTTAAATCATACTTTTTAAATCTATCTTCTATATATAAAAGCGGTACTTCTGTCCTTCTGTCTGTCTGTCTGTCCGGCTCTACACTCTCAAGTTATAGAGCGTACCTACACGTGCGTTACATCAAAAGAAAGCTTACGATTCCAGAACGGTCATAAGTATATTTACTTTTCGGTCGGACAAAGATTGCACCCACGGTATCAAAAAAACATTCAAAATTCCGCTCATTATCCGCTCATTATTCAAAATTCTGCTCATTATCTGCTCATTAGCATCGAGTGACGTCGAGGTCGACCAATCGTACGATCGAGCGACTCGATGGTCGACCAATCGCTGCATCGTGGGGGCGGGTTCGTCACGCATGCGGGCGGACCCTCCGAGAGTCGAGTGACAGGACGATTGACCAATCCTACACTTCAGTGACCTGACGGTTGACCAATCGGTGCGTGTGTGGGCAGGCCTAATCGTTCTGAACCGAGGTGAGTGGCCGCCATCTTGATTCCAAACTCTTCATTTCTTTTTCCCGCTTTCTGCGTCTTTATTTTCAAATGTACATTACCAGCAAAAAAAATTGCTTTTATTAAATTGTTTTTTAAAAAAGTTAATTCATTTGTAAATATTATCTCCAACCTGATTCTTTTTCCTACCTTTCCCCATTTTTGTAAGGCCTCGAAGCCTGGGCCTCTCCTGCCCAGCCACGCCCGAGCTAGGTAATTATCCCACGGCTTGTGGCAAGCTCCTCCTGCCCCCAGTCTCCCCCGTCACGTTACCCGGGGCAACGGCGTCGCCGCGAGGGACACGGGGCAGGCACAGGGTGCGCGTGCAGTAGGCGACACACAGAAGCCCGAGGCATAAAGTGCGGGAAGCCAGCAGGTGAGAGGCGGCGTCTCTCTCTCTCTCTTCCCCGCTCGGCGGTCTTGAAGCCGGCTTACGCGGGAGAGCGGGACTCGGGAGAGCGGGGAGCGAGACTCGGGAAAGCGGGGGGGCGGGGCGTGGGGCTCGGGACAGCGGGGCTCGGGACAGCAGGGCGCGGGAGAGCGGGGGGCGGGGCGCGGGAGAGCAGGGGGCGGGGTGCGGGAGAGCGGGGGCGGGGCGCGGGAGGGCGGGGGGCGGGGCGCAGGAGGGCGGGGCTCGGGCTGACCGGGGTGCTGCGCTCGGCTGGGCCATGTCAGTGCGTGGGGCAGCACGGAGCTTCGCGGAGGCATCGCCGGCAGAGGGGAAAGGGTCTGCTCCCTCGCTCCCTCCCTCCCTTCCCCCCTCCCTGTCCCGCCCCCAAACCCTTCCCACCCCCCTCCCCAGCCCCAACAAAACCCCCTCCCCCTCCCACAACCCCTCCCCCTCCCACCCACACCCCCTCCCCCTCCGCCCTCCACCCCACACCCCTCACTCCTCCCTTCCCACTCCCCCTCCCTTCCCCCACCCCCTCCCTCCCCCTCCCCTCCCCTCCCCATCCCCTCACCCCTCCCCACCTCCCCACTCCCTCCTCCCTTCCCCTCCCCCTCCCTTCCCCCTCCCCCTCCCTACCCTCCACCCCTCCCTACCACTCCACCCCTCCCTCCCTCCCCCCCTTCCCCTCCCCCTTCCTTCCCCCTCCCCCTCCCCTTCCCCTCCCCATCCCCTCCCCACTCCCCCTCCCCCCTCTCCTTCCCCGTCACCTCCCCGCTCCCTCCCTCCCTTCCCCCCTCCCTTCCACAACCCCTTCCCCCTTCCCTCCCCTCACTTACCCCCTTCCCTCCCCTCCCTTCCCCCTCCCTCCCTCCACTCCCCCTGCCCTCCCTTCCCTCCCTACCCACTTTCCCTCCCCCCTCGCCTTCCCCCCCACCATCCCGCATTTCCAACCCCACCCTCCCCCCTTTCCCCACACCCCCTCCCACCCCCTTTCCCCCTCCCCCCATTTCTCCCCCACATATTCCCCCCCACACTTTCCCCCCCCACCCTTACCCCCTACCCTCCTCCCCACCCACTCCCCCTTCCCCCACCCACCCTCCCCACTTCCCCCCCACCCTCCCCCCTTCCCCCCCACCTCCCCCCTTCCCCCCACCTCCCCCCTTCCCACCTCCCACTTCGTCCCCCTTCCCCCCTTACCTTCCTCCCCTTCCTCCCCCTTCCCCCCTCCCCTTCCTCCCCTTCCCTCCCTCCCTTCCTCCCCCTTCCCCCCTCTCCTTCCTCCCCATTCCCCCTCCCCTTCCTCCCCCTTCCCCCTCCCCTTCCTCCCCCTTCCCCCCTCCCCATCCTCCCCACCCCCCCTCCCCCCTCCCCTTCCACCCCTTCCCCGTCCTCCCCCTCCCCCTCCCCTACCCCCCCTCGACCCCTCCCCTTCCTCTCCCTTCCCCCTCCCCTTTCCCCCTTCCCCCCTCCCCTTCCTCTCCCTTCCCCCTCCCCTTTCCCCCTTCCCCTTCTTCCCCCTTCCCCCCTCCCCTTTCTCCCTCCCTTCCTCCCCCTTCCCCCCTCCCTCAACCTTCACCCCCTCCACTCCCTCCCCTTCCCCCCTCCCTTCCTCCCCTTCCCCCCTCCCCTTCCCCCCATCCCCTTCCTCCCCTACACCTCCTCCCCTTCGTCCCCCTTCCCCCCTCCCCGTCCTCCCCCTTCCCCCTCCCCTTCCTCCCCCATCC